>NC_071656.1:2874073-3174073 GCF_014839835.1 Dryobates pubescens | reverse complement strand
TTGAAAGGTGAATGAGTTTTGCTGATGACCTTCTGACTCTCCAGCTGACGAATCAGATTCTGAATGGGCAACAAAGAGTCACGGTTGGTTCTGTATTGTCTCTTGGCAAGAAGCCCAGAAGCAGTCCAGCTGAAAGGGACAGCAAAGAAAGGAAGACTGAGAGAAAGTTTCCAGCTCCCCTGGGTCCAATCTCACCTCCCACACTCCTATGAATGAAATGCGTTTAGAATACCAAAATATTTTATAAACATTTAGCCAGTGTGCCCCTTTCTTAAAGGCACAGCCTCAAACGATCACAGCTGTATAAGAAAATTTACTATCCAAGACAGTCCTGATCTTGCAGATAAGAAAGTAGAAACAATTTAGACTAGCAAAGGGAATGTATGTTAGTTATTTTAGTGTAGCTGCAAGACTTGTTATCTTTACCCATATACTATGTCAATGTTAGAATGAGCTAATTGACACAGCTCTGGTCTTTGTAACTTTTGTGTGTTACATCACCCATCTTTGGGCAGGTATAAAAGGCCCTCAGATGTTCTAATAAATGTCTTCAGTTATCATATTGGAGTTCATGACCAATCTGCCATGTCACTAAAGCTTGAAAATCTGTACAATTCTGAAGACAACAGCTTGTAAACAATGGAAGAAGAGATTTTTTTCTACTGCTGTCTGTTCGCAGCTTTTCCATAGACTATTATAATTACTAATTAATTATAATGAATGTGGTAATTAATAATAAGAAGAAGTTATAAGTAATAATGGGTAAATTTAATTAGAATAAGTTATTCTACGAGTTCAGAGGCTAACTTTTTCTTCTGGTTCAAACCTTTTTTTGTGTCTGCCGGCAATTTTAAAAGAGCTCTATGTAATATAAGTAAGGGTTATAGTAAATTAGTTTTCATTTTAAAAAAAGCATGTTTTAGGTAATGTAACATCTTTTTTTGACATTGACTTGATTATGCAATTTTAACATATTTCTTTAAGTTTTTTTAGGGACTTTTGGTATTAGCATAAGTTAGGAATGTATTATAGGGATATTGTAAAATGTTGGTTTGGTCTTTGTGTTCACAAAAGTTTTAAGATAAGGATTATAAAAATATTAAAAAAACAAGCCAAAAAAAAGACACTTTTGATACATCACACAGAGGTTTAGCCTAGAGTCCTGGTTTAAGGCCAGACAGATCCTCTATTGCCCATGAAATGGGCAAAAGAATGACACTCACAGAAATGGATTGGAAAGTGATGGAAAGTTTAAATGGAAAAGCAATTGAAGTTTTACAGAAATCTACAAGTCATAGTGGCAAAGAATCCCAAACTGTACAGAGTCCCTTACACTGCACCCAAAGGCCCCCAACACTTCCTTTCTCCCCACCTGAGGGTATACTCAAAACCCCCAAGGATCTTCCTTCCCCCCCCCACTGCTAGACTAGTCTCAGGCTGGCCAGGTCTGAGACTGCCCCCCCCCTTCTATTTCTCCTGGCATTAGGCCTAGACAGACCTAAAAGGCCTTGAGATACTCCCCCACTGTTACCTGACAGGGAGCATCTCTCATGGGAGCAGAGAGGAAAGAAAGAGGAAGAGAATGACCTTGCAGGTGAATTTATAGGGCGCAGCATACATGGGTAGAAATACACTATTTCCTGTGTCCACCTTACTAGGTTGGACACTCGGGACCCCGGAGGTGTAATTTATGTGACAGTAATAGGAGGCACCTAGCCTAAAGGCAAAGTCTAGGAAAGAGATGCATATTTTGTCACCTACAGGATTTAGTGATACCAGCAAGGAAAAGACAACCCATGTCATGAGCTGGAAAGATCAGTTCTGCAACTCAGTTCTGCAAACATATCAGCTGACAATGCAGGAATCAACACATGGGCAAGACACCACTAGAAACACCACAGCCAAATAAAGGCTAACTGCACTGAAAGTCAGTTGACCATTTGGCAAGAGAGCTGCTCGGGACTAGCACCAGGACTGGCATGCTCATGCTGAGACAAGCTGAGAGGTTCTCTACTTTGGTTTGTTTTGGGGGCTTTTTGAGGCAGGAAGAACTCAGCAGACAGCGTCTTCTCGCATGCCTGCTTGGGAGGGTGACATCAGCCATGGGGAATTTAAATGCAAGGAGAGCAAAGCTGCGTGACTGCCATTAGGCAAGAGAGCTGCCTTCCAGCTGGATTGCAGCAGGCAGCGTATGCCAGGTCAGATGACAGAGAGAAGAAGCCTCTGTGGGACCTTGGGCAAAATATAGTAGTCAGGTGGAATAGCTATATATTTAAAAAAAAAAAAACCAATAAAATATGCCAAACTTAATTACACCTACCTGAAGAGATCCAGCCATGGAAAGAGGGGGAAGGCAACTTGAGATACATTTAAGGATGTTGTTAGATCATGTAGGAGAAAAATTAGAACTTAAACTAGCCACTGCTGTGAAAGACAATAAAAAGCATTTTTACAAATATATTAATGCTAAAAAGAAGGGCAAGAAGAACCTCCACTCCTTATTGGACATGAAGGGGAATATTGTAACTAAAGATGAGGAAAAGGCTGAGGTACTACTCCTGGCCAAGCTTGAACAGGAGCACTCCGAGCTGGATTAGGAAGTGGCTGGAGGGCTGTGGTGGGTTGAGAAGGCCCAGCTTTCCCTCCCCCACTAAGAAGAAATAACCACAGCTAACTCAGCCAGTGAAGCAAAAGGGAATGCTGTATTTACAAAGCAATGTGGGATGCAGGGAATTTATGTACACATATATACAGAAATATTACAGGCAAGAAGGATAACAGGAACAAAACCCCCTGGACAGAGGGGGTTCCCCCCTGTAATCCCTCTGTCTCCCCCCTACCTCCCTTTTTCCCAAAGAGGGTTAGAGAGAGAGAAGAGGCAGTTATAAGAAAAGAAGAATTTTAGTAGCAAGAAATATTAGTGCTGGATTAATGCTTATCTGTTATCTGCGGCCCTTCTGGCCAGATGCCCAGAAGCAGAACAGGCTAGAAGGGGAGAGCGAAGAGGAAATGAACAGGAACTGGAACTGAGGGAAAATTCCAGCTGCACTAAACTTAAAACTGCACTCCCACCAATCTACCAATGAAATTCGTTTAGAATATCAACATATTTACAAAACATTCAGCCACAGTGTCCCAGCAACTGTCTCTTTCTTAAAGGCACAGCCTCAAACGGTCACAAGGGCCGAGCCCAGAGAGTGGTGGTGAATGGTACCACATTCATCTGGCAGCCAGTCACAAGTGGTGCTCCCCAGGGATCAGTATTGGGCACAATCTTATTCAATGCCTGTCTTGATGATCTGGATGAGGGGATTGAATCAACCATTAGAATGTTTGCAGATGACACCAAGTTGGGGGCAGGTGTTGATCTGCTAGTGGTTAGGAGGGCTCTGCAGAGGGACCTTGACAGGGTGGACAGATTAGCAGAGTCCAGCATGATGGCATTTAACATGTCCAAGTGCTGGGTTCTCCACTTTGACCACGACAACCCCATGCAGTGCTACAGGCTGGGGACGGAGTGGCTGGAGAGCGGCCAGGCAGAGAGGGACCTGGGGATAATGGTGGACATCCAGCCGAAAATGAGCCAGCAGTGTGCCCAGGTGGCCAAGAAGGCCAATGGCATCCTGGCCTGCATCAGGAATAGTGTGGCCAGCAGGAACAGGGAGGTGATTCTCCCCCTGTACGCTGCACTGGTTAGGCCACACCTTGAGTACTGGGTCCAGTTCTGGGACCCTCAGTTTAGGAAGGACATTGAGATACTTGAACGTGTCCAAAGAAGGGCAATGAGGCTGGTGAGAGGTCTTGAGCACAAGCCCTATGAGGAGAGGCTGAGGGATCTGGGATTGTTTAGCCTGGAGAAGAGGAGGCTCAGGGGAGACCTTATTGCTGTCTACAACTACCTGAAAGGAGGTTGTAGCCACATGGGGGTTAGTCTCTTCTCCCAGGCAAACAGCACCAGAACAAGAGGATACAGTCTCAAGCTGCGCCAGGGTTCTTTAGGATCGAGGTGAGGAGAAAGTTCTTCACAAAGAGAGTTGTTAGCCATTGGAATGGGCTGCCTGGGGAGGTGGTGGAGTCACTGTCATTGGAGGTGTTCGGGAGGAGACTTGATGGGGTGCTTGGTGCCATGGTTTAGTTGTTTAGGTGGATTGGATTGGTTGATGGGTTGGACGCGATGATCTTGAAGGTCTCTTCCAACCTGGTCTATTCTATTCTATTCTCTTCTATTCTATTCTAATAGCTCCAACAGTGGCTCCAGTTCTAACACTGCACACTGTGCTCGTTGCACATGTGGGCATGTTCCCCACAATTAGGGGTGCCCTGCCTCCCTCCAGGGGGAGGAGAGGGATAATAGAGATAAGAGAATCTATTAGGATGTGTACATCCAGTGGCCTGGCACTTCACAATTTCAGAAGTACAAGGCCTTGGTTGACACAGGAGCTCAGTGCACCATAATGCCATCAAATTGTCAGGGATCAGAGTCTATAACTATACTGTGAGTCACTGGTGGATCTCAAGAGTTAACTAAGGTGGAGGTTGATATAAGTTTAACTGGTAAACAATGGAAGAGGCATACAGTTGTGACCGGGCCTGACGCACCTTGTATTTTGGGAATTGATTTTCTGAGAGAAGGGCGTTTCAAAGACCCTAAAGGTCACAAAGGTGACCCGCCTGGTGGATGTGGGGCAGGCTGTGGATGTAGTCTACCTGGACCTCAGCAAGGCCTTTGACACCGTCCCCCACAGCAAACTCATGACCAAGCTGTCAGCCCATGGCCTGGATGGGAGCACACTGCGATGGGGTAGGAACCGGCTGGAGGGCCGAGCCCAGAGAGTGGTGGTGAATGGTGCCACATCCAGCTGGCGGCCAGTCACTAGTGGTGAGCCTCAGGGATCATTGCAGGCCCCCGTGCTCTTTAACATCTGTCTCGGTCCAGAGAGGGAAAGAGACTCAAGTTCTTTTGAATATTCCCGTGTTGTGAAATTAGAGGCACAAACGAGGCCAAAATATCAACAGCTAGACTATTTATTACATAAATAAAGTGGATGGATCAGAAGGGGGGAGAGAGAGAATAGAGAGTGAGAGAGAGAAGGAATAGGGAGAAGAAGGAGAAAGTAGGAAAGGGATTATATTACCAACGGTCAGAGGTGGAGAGAGGGTTTTCAGAGTCCAAGATCCGTTGTGTTGCCCCATGATGTTTCCAGTGTGTGGTGCCGTCTTCTTTCTTCTGCCTTGACAGTGTTGCTCAGGTCTTTTTATATAGTTTTTTAGCCCTTAGGCAAGTGTCCAAGTGTTGGTCCCCAGGACATCGTTCTGGGAAATCATCCTTAGGTAAGTATTCAGGTATTGTCCCCCATGAAATCACAGTATCACAGAATCACAGTATAACTAAGGTTGGAAGAGACCCGAAGGATCATCAAGTCCAACCTGTCCCAACAGACCTCACGACTAGACCATGGCACCAAGTGCCACGTCCAATCTCCCCTTGAACAACTCCAGGGACGGCAACTCCACCACCTCCCTCGGCAGCCCATTCCAATGATGAACGACTCGCTCAGTGAAGAACTTTCCCCTCACTTCGAGTCTAAACCTCCCCTGGCGCAGCTTGAGACTGTGTCCCCTTGTTCTGGTGCTGGTTGCCTGGGAGAAGAGACCAACCCCCTCCTGTCTACAACCACCTTTCAGGTAGTTGTAGAGGGCAATGAGGTCACCTCTGATCCTTCTCTTCTCCAGGCTAAACAATCCCAGCTCCCTGAGCTTCTCCTCATAGGGCTTGTACTCAAGGCCTCTCACCAGCCTTGTTGCCCTTCTCTGGACACGTTCAAGTGTCTCGATGTCCTTCTTAAACTGAGGGGCCCAGAACTGGACACAGTACTCAAGGTGTGGCCTAACCAATGCAGAGTACAGGGGCACAATGATCTCCCTGCTCCTGCTGGCCACACTAGTCCTAATACAGGCCAGGATGCCATTGGCCCTCATGGCCACCTGGGCACACTGCTGGCTCCTGTTTAGGCGGGTGTCAATCAGCACCCCCAGGTCCCTCTCTATTTGGCAGCTCTCCAGCCACTCTGACCCCAGCCTGTAGCTCTGCATGGGGTTGCCGTGGCCAAAGTGCAGCACCCGGCACTTGGACTTGTTAAATGCCATGCCATTAGAGTCCGCCCATCTGTCCAGTCGGTCGAGGTCCCTCTGCAGAGCCCTTCTGCCCTCTAACTGACCAACATCTGTTCCCAACTTGGTGTCATCTACAAATTTGCTGATGACTGACTCAATCCCCTCATCCAGATCATCAATGAAGATGTTAAAGAGGATGGGGCCCAGCACTGATCCCTGGGGGGACGCCACTGGTGACTGGCTGCCAGCTGGATGTGGCACCATTCACCACCACTCTCTGGGCTCGGCCCTCCAGCCAGTTCCTAACCCAGCACAGAGTGTTGCGGTCCAAGCCACGAGCTGACAGCTTAGCCAGCAGTCTGCTGTGGGGGACGGTGTCAAAGGCCTTGCTGAAGTCCAGGTAGACTACATCCACAGGCCTCCCCACATCCACCAGATGGGTCACCTGATCATAGAAGGAGATCAGGTTGGAGAGGCAGGACCTGCCCTTCCTAAATCCATGTTGGCTGGACCTGAGCCCTTGGCCATCCTTCAGGTGCGCAGTTATTGCTGCCAGGATAATCTGCTCCATCACTTTCCCTGGCACTGAGGTCAGGCTGACTGCCCTGTAGTTTCCAGGTTCCTCCATCTGTCCCTTCTTGTGGATGGGGACAACATTGGCCAGTTTCCAGTCATCTGGGACCTCTCCGGTGAGCCAGGACTGGTGGTAAATGATGGAGAGCGGCTTGGCCAGCTCATCTGCCAGCTCTCTCAGCACCCTAAATCATTCCAGAAAATCATAAGTATCCAGGTATCTGTAAGAGTCTAAACTCCTGGTGTGACTCAACAAAGATAAAATCACTTGCTGCTTGCCCAGACAGTACCAATCCTGGATGCAAATCACCTTGCGATTGCTTCATGATAACACTGGACTGCAGCTGGCCTATAACAATGACCCAAGGACCCAGCCATCACGCCTTCAAGACAGCTATCAGATACCCCCAGGAAGGGAGGGTGATGAGTCAGTGGACTCTCCACCTGTCTCCTGATGTGTGATAAGTGGGTAGGCAGGGAGATGGAGAGGAAGGAGGCGGAGGCCCCCCCCCACTCCATCCAGACCACTGTCCAAACTCACATGAATACACAGAAAGACTTCCTGGGGAACGATATCTGGATACTTATGATTTCCTGGCTCCTGAATTCCTGAGGGACAATGCTTGGACACATACCTAAGGACTAAAAACTGTATAAAAGACTTGACCACTACTGGCTCAGGGGGAAGAAAACCGCAGAGGAAGAAAACCGCAATGGAGGGAAGAAAAACGCAGAGAGAAAAACGCTGAAGGAGGACCATGCCGCTGAGAAGGAAGGAAGCAGACTGAACCCTCTCTCCATGTCCTCTACTCATGGAGCTGACCCACGCTGCCCAGAGGGACCTCATCTGTTCTCCAGCCAAAGCCTCAGCACCCTTTCTCTACAGACCCAGGCTGCCCAGAGGGATCACATCGCATCTCCAGCCAAAGCCTCAGCACAAACCCAGCACCTCATGCAGCACCTTTCCTCCACGGACTCAAACTGTCTTGGGGTGGGTGAGGGGTGTGGTAATATGATTCCTTTCCTCTTCTCTCTCTCTCTTCTCTCTCTCCTTCTCTATCTTCTCGCTCTCCCCTTCTTATTTCCATTTTATTTATGTAATAAATAGTCTAGCTGTTGATATTTTGGCCTCGTTTGTGCCGATTAATTTCACAGCACGGGAATATTCAAAAGAACTAGTCTCCTTCCCTCTCCGGACCGAGACAGTATCATTCCCCAGGAAGTCTTTCTGTGTATTCATGTGAGTTTGGGCAGCGGTCTGAATGGGGGGGGGGGGTGTCTCTGCCTCCTCCTTCCCCATCTACCTGCACACACACTCATTACATGTCAGGAAACAGGTGGTGAGTCCATTGTCTCACCATCCTCCCTTCCTGGGGGTATCTGATAGCTGGAAATGATCTTCTCCTGAAGGCGTGATGGCTGGGTCCTTGGGCCATTGTTGTAGGCCAGCTTGTCTCGGTCCGGAGAAGGAAAGAGACTTAAGTTCTTTTTATTATTCCCTTGTTGTGAAATTATAAGCACAAACGAGGCCAAAATATCAACAGCTAGACTATTTATTACATAGATAAAATGGAAATAAGAAGGGGAGAGGGTGAAGAAAATAGAATGGGAGAGAGAGAAGAGGAAAGGAGTTAGGAAAGGGATTATATTACCAACGGTCAGAGGTGGAGAGAAGGTTTTCAGAGTCCAAGATCCGTTGTGTTGCCCCGTGATGTTTCCAGCGTGTGGTGCCGTCTTCTTTCTTCTATCTTGATAGTGTTGTTCAGGCCTTTTTATACAGTTTTTTTAGTCCTGAGGCAAGTGTCCAGGTGTTGATCCCCAGGACATTGTTCTGGGAAATCATCCGTAGGTAAGTATCCAGGTATTGTCCCCCATCAAATCTTTCCAGGAGATCATAAGTATCCAGGTATCATTCCCCAGGAAGTCTTTTTGTGTATTCATGTGAGTTTGGACAGTGGTCTGGATGGAGGGGGGGGGGCCTCCACCTCCTTCCTCTCCATCTCCCTGCCTACCCACTTATCACACATCAGGAGACAGGTGGAGAGTCCATTGACTCCCTTCCTGGGGGTATCTGATAGCTAGGAATGATCTTGTCTTGAAGGCATGATGCCTGGGTCCTTGGGCCATTGTTGTAGTCCAGCTGCAGTCTGGTTATCCTTTGTTGGGGCACCTCTTGATCCATGATGCAATCACAAGGTGATTTGCATCCAGGATTGGTAGACAGGATTCCTACACCACCCCATGACCTCAATAAAGGATAAGAGAGGGACGGGAAAGAAAGAAAGGGAAAGATTTCCAGGGAAAATAAGAAAATGGGTTTACACAATTTTCACAATAGATTTTGATCGCCTAATGGCACGAATCTCTTTTACATCATCATTAGTTACAAATTGCATATTAGACACTACATGTTGAATCAAATGTTTAAAACAGGGAATAATACAGGGTAAAAGGAGTAACAAGGCCAGAACACATAACAAATAATACAAAAATTGTTTCATCCACGGTCCTCCTGGGAGCCAGGAGAGCCAGCTCATATCCCATCCCTCCCAGGTTTGGATAGGGACATGTGTTAGCTTCCTAAGTCCAGATGATTTTTTTTTTACTACTTTTCCATTGTCATCAATTTGTAAACAACAGTTGGAATCATTTAATTTCCCACAAACCCCTCCTTCTTCTGCTAACAAATAATCGAGAACCATCCTATGTTGTAGAATGGCTGTTTGCATCTGTGTAGCTTAATCTGCTAATAAATCTAGGGCACGAGCTGTCTCATTGCTGATTACTTCTAAGATGGCTTGCAGCCTTATGATACGGTTTAAGTTATAGATTGGTTCTCGAGCACCACTAATCCATTCATGGGGATTCCAGGTGGCAGGACCATACTATTCAATAATCTGTTGAGGAGTCCATTCACCCTTTCCCCATTGTTGGCCACTAACGCTGGTCAAGTGAGTGGAGATGGACCTCCTCCTTTTTCCCAGATTATCATATACTTTGATCCCCAGGGCATTTCCTTCTCCACCTGGGAGTAAAAAAAATAATGGGTGGATTAGTCCAATATAGCATATCCCGGTCCAATTTGGTGGTAATTTTTTATAGGCCGGTGTGGTGGATTGAGAGAGGGCCTAGCTCTCCCTCCCCCACAGAGAAAGAAACCACAGCTAAACTCAGTCAGAGAAGCAAAGCTATATTTACAAGCATATATAGAATGGAGGTTATATATAACACAGTATATACAGTATTTTACAATATATATACAGAAATATACAGCAAAGAAAAATAACACAACAAAATTCCCTCCTCGAGGAGGGTTTCCCTCCCTGTAACCCCTTCTCTCCCCCCCTACCTCCCTTTTTTCCCAAAACGGGGTTAGAGAGAGAAAGAAAGGCAGTTATTAAGGAAAAGAGATGTTATTAGGCTTCAAAAGCACATGCAGGCATTAGTTTTGCTTATCTCAAGGTCAGCTCCAGCTAGTTTGCTGAGAAGCAGACAGGCTGAGAAGCAGAACAGGCTGAAACTCCGAAAAATTCCAACTGCCCTAAAACTTGAAGTTGCATTCTGCCCATCTACCAATGAAATTCGTTTAGAATATCATGTTTTCATTTTGATACAAAAACATTCAGCCAGAGTGTTCCCAACACTGTCTCTTTCTTAAAGGCACAGCCTCAAACGGTCACAGCCCGGTGCCCGCATATCCAATAATGGCCTTTCAATGCAGTAGTTCCATTCTCAAACAGTCCTGTGGGGGTTGTAGGCATCTGGAAATATGTAGAATTTATCATGCCCAATAGATTGGGGAAAAGGACATGGTTCCATCTCCCCTCAGGGTGAGCATGACCCACCATTGTACAATACCAAGCACCCGAATCATTTTTCCACTCACACGATTGGTAGAGGAGTGGACCATATCTTTCTCTGAAGTCAAATACATGAGACATGTTTTCTCTTGACCAAAACCCCTCAAAGTCCTTAACTCCCCCAGTTTTGTTAACCCATATCCACCCAGATGTGTGTACTTCTTGTCTAAAACTGGGTCTTTTCTTTTGGTTTTGTAATCTCGGATTGTGATATGTAAATGTCCATTGACATGTACTTATACCTGCAAAAACACCACCAGGTTTTGTGCGGTTTAGACAATAGATTCCTTGGCCTGGATACTGGATTGGTCATGGGGCTGTATCTTCTTCAGCCCAAAAGGTGTTTTTGTCCACTTCACTAAGGGAGCTCACAAGCCATTTGGGAGCTACTGGAGTCGAAACCCAAGGCCAGGCTTTGAATCCCAGCGGCCCTCCACACACCCAACAGTTCGTAAGGTTGTATACAAAGGACGCTTCTTCTGCTAGCTGCATGAATAGATTGGTTACAAGAAACCCCTCGTTAGGGTCTGAGGAGGCAGATGAAGAAATATCAAGGGTTAATGCTCCGAGGGTACACCAAAATAGAGACAAACATCTTGTTCATATTATAGGGAATATCACACAGACAATTATAACAAGGCAGTTTCCCAGAAGGTCATGCAGATGATCAATGCAGATGATCAACAGCTCCACATGTTCTCTAAGGCAGACCTCGGGTCCTTCATCTGGAAGGGAAAAAAAAAGAAAACAGACTCAGTCCATTTTAGGGAACTGGTAGACAGTTATTATTGGAAAGACGGCATAATCCACCTTGGATTAATCTTGAATTCTTTTCCATGAGCATCTTTTGCCCTCCAGGTATATTTATTAATTGGAGTTTTGAGTACCAGGGGTACTGTTCCCACAGTGGGGAGTTCAACCAAAACTGGTTGGCCTGGAGAGTATGAGGGAGATTTGGGATGCTCATGGTCAGGTATGGTTGGCATGATTTCTAGGGCTTTGGGGCAAAAGGCTGAAATTTTTGGGCATCCGTTTACCCCCCAATGGCTATTAACACTGGTCAATGCTTCCCTTAGCTGTTCAGCCCATCCTGGCATATGGGGTTTAAGGAAGGGAAAAAGATTCTAGGAAGGCAATTGGCAGGTCTCATAGGGCTTTAAACTAGATTCGAAGGGGGAAGGGGCTGAAACCAGTCCCCCCAGGCAGGAGTCTGGGGGTGATAAGCTTGAGCCAGAGGTGAAACCAGCAGCCCGGCTGAAGTGCATGTACACTAATGCACGAAGCTTGGGTGACAAACAAGAGGAGCTGGAAGCCTTGCTGCAGCAGGAAAGTTATGATGTAGTTGCCATCACAGAGACGTGGTGGGATGACTCACATGACTGGAGCGCTGCAATTGATGGCTACAGGCTTTTCAGAAAAGACAGGCAGGGAAGAAGGGGCGGAGGGGTGGCCCTGTACATCAGGGAGGCACTAGATGCCATTGAGATGGAGATTAGGAATCATCAGGTTGAGTGCCTATGGGTGAGAATTAGAGGGAAGGCTAACAGGGCTGACATCTGTTGCAGTTTGAGCTGGGTGCCCCCCTGGTGTGTTCACTTCCTGTGTCCAGAAGTCCAGCCCAGAGGGATGGACACAGGAAATTGTGTGTATTTCCTACCATAATTCTTTGCACCACTATAAGATCCAGTGCGGGGTCTAGAACTTTCTCTTTTCTTCCTCCTCCGCCAGCCGAGAGGGACAGCGAAGGAAGGAAGACTGAGAGAGAGTTCCCAGCTCCCCTGGGTCCAACAATCTCACCTCCCACAATCCTACCAATGAAATTCGTTTAGAATACCAAAATATTTTGCAAACATTTAGCCAGTGTGCCCCTTTCTTAAAGGCACAGTGTCAAACGGCCACAACATCCTGGTTGGAGTCTGTTATAGACCACCCAACCAGGAAGAAGTTGTTGATGAATCATTCTATAGGCAACTTAAGGCTGTCTCAAGATCGCCTGACCTTGTTCTCATGGGTGACTTCAACCTGCCTGACATCTGCTGGGAACTCAACACAGCAGACAGGAGACAGTCCAGGAGGTTCTTGGAATGCATGGAGGACAGCTTCTTATCCCAGGTGCTGAGTGAGCCTACCAGGGGTAAGGCTATGCTAGACCTCCTCTTCACCAACAGGGAAGGGCTGGTGGGTGATGTGGTGGTCGGAGGCTGTTTAGGGGCCAGCGACCATGAGATAATTGAATTTTCAGTATTTGGTCAAGTTAAGAGGGGCAGCAAGAAGACCTCCACTCTGGACTTCCGGAGGGCGGACTTCAGGTTGCTCAAGGAACTAACTCAGAAGGTTCCTTGGGAGACAGCCCTTAGAAACAAAGGGGTCCAGGAGAGCTGGGACTACTTCAAGGAGGAACTCTTGAAGGCACAGGATCAGGCTGTGCCAATGCACTGGAAGAGGAGCCACCGGGGCACACGGCCAGCCTGGATGGGTGATGAGCTTCTAAAAGAACTAAGGGAAAAAAAGAGGGTGTATCATCTTTGGAAGAAAGGTGAGGCAACCCATGAAAAGTTTAAGGATGTTGCTAGGTCTTGTAGGAAGAAAATTAGGGAGGCAAAAGCACATTTGGAGCTTAGATTGGCCTCTGCTGTGAAGGACAGCAAAAAGTCCTTCTATAAATACATTAATAGCAAGAGGAAGGGCAGGGACAACCTCCACTCCTTGGTGGACACGGAGGGGAATGTTGTAACAAAGGATGAGGAGAAGGCAGAGTTACTTAACAACTTCTTTGCCTCAATTTTTTCTAGCAGGACAGAATGTCTTCCAGACAGCTGGCCTCCTGAGCTGGCAGAAGGAGTTAGGGAGCAGCATAGTCTTCCTCTGTTCCAGAATGGGGTAGTTGGTGATCTGCTTAGCCACTTGGATCCCCACATGTCCATGGGACCAGATGGGATCCATCCCAGGGTGCTGAGAGAGCTGGCAGATGTGCTGGCCAAGCCACTCTCCATCATTTTTCAGCAGTCCTGGCTCATGGGAGACATCCCAGACAACTGGAAGCTGGCCAACGTGGTGCCCATCCACAAGAAGGGCCGGTTGGATGAGCCAGGGAATTATAGACCTGTCAGCCTGACCTCAGTGCCAGGCAAGATTATGGAACAGGTCATCTTGAGTGCAGTCACACAGAACTTGGAGGATGGCCAAGAGATCAGGTCCAGCCAGCATGGGTTTAGGAAGGGCAGGTCCTGCCTGACCAACCTGACCTCCTTCTATGATCAGGTGACCCGCCTGGTGGATGTGGGGCAGGCTGTGGATGTAGTCTACCTGGACCTCAGCAAGGCCTTTGACACCGTCCCCCACACCAAACTCCTGGCCAAACTGTCAGCCCATGGCTTGGATGGGAGCACACTGCGATGGGTTAGGAACTGGCTGGAGGGCCGAGCCCAGAGAGTGGTGGTGAATGGTGCCACAGCCAGCTGGCAGCCAGTGGTGTGCCCCAAGGATCAGTACTGGGCCCCATGCTCTTTAACATCTTTATTGATGATCTGGATGAGGGCATCGAGTCCATCATCAGTAAATTTGCTGATGACACCAAGCTGAGGGCAGGAGTTGGTCTGCTGGAGGGTGGAGAGGCTCTGCAGAGGGACCTCGACAGGCTGGGCAGATGGGCAGAGTCCAACGGCATGAGATTTAACACATCCAAGTGCCGGGTTCTGCACATTGGCCACAGCAACCCCATGCAGAGCTACAGGCTGGGGTCAGAGTGGCTGGAGAGCAGTCAGGCTGAGAGAGACCTGGGGGTGCTGGTTGACGGTAGACTGAACATGATCCTGCAGTGTGCCCAGGCAGCCAGGAGGGCCAATGGCATCCTGGCCTGCATCAGGAACAGTGTGGCCAGCAGGAGCAGGGAGGTCATTCTGCCCCTGTACACTGCACTGGTTAGGCCGCACCTCGAGTACTGTGTCCAGTTCTGGGCCCCTCAGTTTAGGAAGGATGTTGACTTGCTGGAGTGTGTCCAGAAAAGGGCAACAAGGTTGGTGAGGGGCTTGGAGCACAAGCCCTATGAGGAGAGATTGAGGGAGCTGGGGTTGCTTAGTCTGGAGAAGAGGAGACTCAGGGGTGACCTTATTGCTCTCTACAACTACCTGAAGGGGGGTTGTAGACAGGCAGAGGTTGGTCTCTTCTCCCAGGCAACCAGTACCAGAACAAGAGGACACAGTCTCAGGCTGCATCAGGGGAGGTTTAGGCTGGAGGTTAGGAGGAAGTTTTACACAGAGAGAGTGATTGCCCACTGGAATGGGCTGCCTGAGGAGGTGGTGGGGTCGCCGTCGCTGGGGGTGTTTAGGGTGAGGCTTGACAGGATGCTTGGTTGTATGGTTTAGTTGATTGGGTAGTGTTGGATGATAGGTTGGACATGATGATCTCGAAGGTCTCTTCCAACCTGGTTAATTCTATTCTATTCTATTCTAATTACCAAACAGACATGCCTTGCTGCACTTGTACAGGACGCAGGATTAGAGCCAATGTCTCTTAGCTATCCACTTGTCTCTCTAATTTTTGCAGGAGATGGTCTCTTCTCCCTGGCAACCAGCACCAGAACAAGAGGACACAGTCTCAAGCTGTGTCAGGGGAAGTTTAGGCTGGAGGTGAGGAGAAAGTTCTTCCCAGAAAGAGTAATTGGCCATTGGAATGTGCTGCCCAGGGAGGTGGTGGAGTCACCATCAATGAAGGTGTTCAAGAGGAGATTGGATGTGGCACTTGAAGCCATGGTTTAGTTAGTCCTGAGGTGTTGGGTGACAGGTTGGATTTGATGATCTCTGAGGTCTTTTCCAACCTTGTTGATTCTATGATTCTATGATTCTAAGTGTTTTAACAGGCTGTTGGTTCACTCCACGATTCCATTTGCCTGTGGGTAATAGGGGGTATGATATACCCAAGTAAGTCCCTCCTGGGTTGCCCACTCTTGAACTGTTTTGGCGGTGAAGTGGGAACCATTATCTGATTGGATGGACTGTGGTTTAGGGAATGTACCAAACCATCCCTTCAGTGCCTTTACTGTGTTTTCTCCTGTTGCTCTGGCAAATGTCTCAGCTGAGACCAATCCTGACACTATTTTTACCCCAACCAACACATATTGCTTCCCTTCGGATTTTCGAAAAGGGCCAATATAGTCCACTTGCCAAGCTTCCCACAGCCCTTTCCCCTCTCTTAGGTGCAGGGGGTCATTTTCCAGAGGGTGTCTTTCCAAACGGGTGCGGCATTGTTCACAAGCAGAGACACAAGTCTTGCACTTTTCTCTGGTAACTGGCCAACCCCTTGCTTGGGCCTCACAATAAAGATCTTTTATTCCAGAGTGTTTTCTTTTCACATGCAGCCATTCTAGCAACCATTCCCAATTTTCTGTTATTTGGGTGTTTTGCAGGGGAGCCAATAGGGCTAGTTCATCTGCTCTTCCATTCCATTGGCTAGCAGAGGAACCATCCTCTTGGTGGGAAGCCACCCATCCCACTGCAAATTTTCCTTTTTTAGCAATGGCCAGAATATCTTGCCATTTCTCCTTCTGCCATACAGGTATTCTATTAACTTCCCAGTCATTCTCCTCCCAGAAGAGTATCCATTCAGTACAGCCCTTAAATACAGCATAGGAATCAGTATAGATGTGGACAGGAGAAGTAGATTCAGCCTCATGTTGAAAAACACTCCAAACTGCAATTAATTCCCCCACTTGGGCACTACCTTCCCCTTCAGTAATTATCTGTTCATCAGTATCCACACTGAGTGCCACAGATCTGTACTTCCAGGTCTTCCCTTCCCGCTTAGAGGAAGCATCTGTGAACCATGCATTCAGTATCTGTCCAGAGAATGTAGGGGCTGCTTGTATTACAGAGGAGGGTTTGTTAGCCTCCCAGTCTGGACCCATTTCTTCCTGGAAGGTCAACATTTTGGTGGTTCCCTCAGATAACTGAAAAGATGTTACAGTAGTGCTCTATCTGGGCATACCATTTCCTCACAGAGGCCCTTTGAGCCACCCCCTCAGGTGGTGGAGTTCCTGCCAGAATTATCTTAATTACTTTGAATGGGCCTCTCAGCACTATTTGTTGTTGTTTAATGGTCTTCTCAGCTTCCCGCAGGGCTAAACTAACCACAAACAAACTCTTTTCCCACACCGTATACCTCTTTTCTGCATCCTTAAAGCTACGACTGTAAAATGAAATTGGCCTGACAGGGGCTTCTGGACCCTTTTGCCATAAGTGTACTGATAAGCCAGACTTAGCAAATCCCCATTCAATGTGCACAGGGTCAGTAGGGTGAATAGGATCGAGAGCTTGGTGGGCAGTGGCTTCAAATACTAGCAGCTGTAATGCTTCTTCGTGGGCCTCTTCCCACTGCCACTGAGCCCCTTTGCGTAACAAATCATATAGGGGTCTTGCAATAATTGAAAAATCAGGAATATGTTTCCTCCAAAACACAAGTAATCCTAGTGCATGTTGCAAATCCTTTTTGGACTCTGGCATTTTCATCAGGTCCAGGGAGGAAAGGGTGTCTGGTGGAATACAGGTCATTCCCCCCTTCCACCAGATTCCCAAAAACTTCACTTCACTTGAGGGCATCTGAATTTTTTCAGGTGGTATTCTCAGCCCCAAATTTTCTAGATGTGAAATTATATTATCTTGGGTTATTCGTACCCCTTCAATATTTTCTCCTGCTACCAGAATGTCATTGATATATTGGTAAATACTGACCCCTGGTTCCAGTTGGATCTTTTCCAGTTCCTGTGCCAGGGCATGGTGGGCAAAAGTGGGTGAGTGCTTAAATCCCTGTGGGAGACGTGTGAATGTGAATTGTTGACCACCCCATGTAAAGGCAAAGCGGTCTTGGTCCTCAGGTTGCAGCGGGACCATAAAAAACATATCTTTCACGTCCACTGTACCCATAATTGAGTGCGCTTTCTCCTGGATTGTAGCTATGAGCTCAGCAATATTTGGCACTGCAGTTGTTAATGGTTCAGTATTTGCATTAAGCCTGCGGTAATCAATGTTCAGCCTCCATGTCCCATTAGGCTTTCGTACAGGCCAAACTGGGGAGTTGAAAGCAGAGTGGGTGGGAACCACAATACCCTGTTTCTTTAAGTTCTCCAGTACAGGCACTATTCCTTCTTTAGCCCCCAGAGGTATAGGATAAGGTTTGACATTTGTAAGCTTTGAGTGGGGCAGTAGAGGTACTGCTTTCAGCAGCCGAATACTCATTATGGGAGACCCAAAAGACCATTTTCGCCCTTTGTTGTCTGTCCAGGTCTTCCCTTTTAAAACATCAAGCCCTAGGAGGTTAATTGGAAACTCCCCTACGACCATTAACACCTTTGTGTACAGCGTAACTGGATGGTTGCTAATGCCTGTGCATGGGTTTTACCCAGAGCATCGGTTACCAGCAATTTCTGTTTGGAGAGCACCACTCCACAATCAGTAGCATCCCTTGTTTTAATAGCTGAAATCTGAGACCCAGTGTGGTGGTTTGAAAGGAAAGGCTCTGCTTTCCCTCCCCCACTGAGAAAGAGACCACGGCTAAACCCAGTCAGAGAAATGAGAGTATATTTTACAAGGAAACAGATTATATGTAACACAACAAATACAGGTATTTTACAATATATACAGGAATATACAGCAAATGAACTCAACCAGAAACCAGACCCCCCACAGAGGGGGCTTGCCCTGTGCCCCCTTCACCCCCCTACCTCCCTTCTCCCCCAAAAGAGGTAGAAAAGAGATGTGGACGGTTAACAGGGCAGGAAAGGAAGAAAGGCCTGGCACAGGGAGTTAGTATCTTATCTTAGTTGGCCAGAATCCCAGAAGCAGATCCAGCCGAGAGGGACAGCGAAGGAAGGAAGACTGAGAGAAAGTTCCCAGCTCCCCTGGGTCCAATCTCACCTCCCACACTCCTACGAATGAAATTCGTTTAGAATACCAAAATATTTTATAAACATTTAGCCAGTGTGCCCCTTTCTTAAAGGCACAGCCTCAAACTGCCACAGTCCACCCCTTCTAAACAATTTCATTGGTCATTCGCACTGTCCATCTAATCGGAAACAATATTTATAGTTCGTGAGTAAAGTTCATAGTCCGTTCCGGCTATACTCAGATGTAGATGATTCAGAAGTCCAAAAAAGTCAGGAAATAGGAAAATGGAAACCAGCTTGTCTCTCCGCAGATGAAGTGAAGAAAAGGTAAACAGGAACACAGAGACTCTCAGTTGACTCAGGGCTCTCAGGGTTCGTGCACTGTAGATTCCTCAGGGATTCTTCCTTTGGACGCGATGTAGCTGTACGACAGTCTGAAATTAAACTCTTTCAGCTAAAGTTAAATCTCTTTGTGGAATACATTGAATTTCACCATTCTCCTGTGTGGTGGTTTGAAAGGAAAGGCTCTGCTTTCCCTCCACCACTGAGAAAGAGACCACGGCTAAACCCAGTCGGAGAAATGAGAGTATATTTTACAAGGAAACAGATTCTGTGTAACACAACAAATACAGGTATTTTACAATATATACAGGAATATACAGCCAATAAACTCAACCAGAAACCAGACCCCCCACAGAGGGGGCTTCCCCCTGTGCCCCCCTTCACCCCCTACCTCCCTTCTCCCCCAAAGAGGTAGAAGAAGAAACGAGGATGGTTAGCAGGACAGGGGAAGAAGCGGACAGGCCTGTTACAGGGAGGGAGTTAGTTCTTATCTCTTGGCAAGAAGCCCAGAAGCAGATCCAGCCGAAAGGGACAGCGAAGGAAGGAAGACTGAGAGAAAGTTCCCAGCTCCCCCGGGTCCAATCTGACCTCCCACAATCCTTGGCCAATGAAATTCGTTTAGAATACCAAAATATTTTACAAACATTTAGCCAGTGTGCCCCTTTCTTAAAGGCACAGCGTCAAACGGCCACATCCTGCATTACCCAATAAGAGTGACCCGGACCTTCTGCTGAAACCATCCCTCGGACAGGTTTAGCCTCTCCTGAGGGCGAAAATACCCAAACAGTTTTACCTGACAGATTCTTTTCTCTAACAACAGGAACTCTATCCCCTTCTACTCTCCGTAGCAGATCTGAATGTGCCGGTCCAGCTCGATTCACTGAACCTCTACTATTCACCAGCCAGGTTGCTTGTGCTAAATGTTTCTCCCAGTTTTTCAAAGATCCACCTCCCATGGCTTTGAGAGTGGTCTTCAACAAACCGTTGTAGCGTTCAATCTTGCCTGCAGCTGGTGCATAGGAAGGAATGTGGAAAATCCACTCAATACCGTGCTCTTTTGCCCAGCTCTTTACAAGGTTGTTCTTGAAATGAGTTCCGTTGTCTGACTCAATCCTCTCTGGAGTTCCATGTCTCCACAGGATCTGTCTCTCCAGACCCAGAATGGTGTTGCGTGCAGTTGCATGTGGAACTGCATAAGTTTCCAGCCATCCGGTGTTTGCCTCTACCATAGTAAGCACGTATTGCTTACCAGAACGAGAACGTGGTAGAGTGATGTAGTCAATCTGCCAAGCTTCACCATACCTGTACTTGGACCATCTGTCACCATACCACAAGGGCTTAATTCGCTTTGCCTGCTTAATAGCAGCACAAATGTCACAGTCATGGATGACTTGTGTGATAGCATCCATGGAAATGTCTATGGATCTGTCACGAGCCCATTGGTAGGTTGCATCTCTGCCTTGATGTCCTGATGAATCATGAGCCCACCAAGCTAAGAATATCTCACCTCGGTGTTTCCAGTCGAGATCAAGTTCAGAGTCCTTGTCTACTTGAGAAACTCTTGCAGCTAAATCTGCCTGATGGTTGTGTTGCTGTTCCTCAGTAGCTTTGCTCTTAGGAATGTGAGCATCAATGTGTCTCACCTTCACTGGAATTCTCTCGACTCGATCGGCAATGTCTTGCCACAGGTTGGCTGCCCAGATGGGTTTTCCTTTCCTCTGCCAGCCATTCTTTTTCCAGTTCTTTAGCCAACCCCATAGAGCATTGGCTACCATCCAGGAGTCGGTGTAGAGATAAAGCTTTGGCCATCTCTCACGTTCATCTATGTTGAGAGCTGTCTGGACAGCTTTTGCCTCTGCAAACTGACTGGATTCTCCTTCTCCATCCTTTGCCTCTGCAACTCGGCGTGTTGGACTCCACACGGCAGACTTCCACCTTCGCTTGTTCCCGACGAGACGACAGGAACCGTCTGTGAACAAAGCCTATTTCTTTTCATCATCAGAAAGGTCATTGTAAGAAGGAGCTTCCTCAGCACGAGTTACTCTCTCCTCTGGAGGTTTAGCACAGTTGGTATCTTCAGGCCAACTTGAGATCACCTCCACCAGACCAGGTGTGCTGGGTTGAGGCAGCCCCCTCTCCCCCCACCACGGGCAGGAATAAAACACTCAGACTAACGGATTGCAAAAGTGATGAAAGTTTAAATAGAAAGCAGTGAATGTTACAGAGAACCCAAAGTGCAGTGACAAAGAAAGATCCCAAAGCAAACCCAGAGGCATCCCATTCCCACCTGAAGGTGCACCCGAGACCCTCAGGGCTCCTTCTTCCCCCTCCCTCTGCTGGGCTAGTCTCAGCTGGCCAGGCCTGAGACTGCCCATCCCCCCGTGGACTTGGGCCTAGCCAGGCCCAAAGCCAGGAGACATCTCCCCCAGTTACCGGCTGGCGGAGGAGGAAGAAAAGAGAAAGTGCTAGACCCCGCACTGGATCTTATAGTGGTGCAAAGAATTATGGTAGGAAATACACACAATTTCCTGTGTCCATCCCTCTGGGCTGGACTTCTGGACACAGGAAGTGAACACACCAGGGGGGCACCCAGCTCAAACTGCAACATGCCACCCCTTATTTCATACCATAATCTTTGCACCTAAACACATCATCAAATCAGAAATCTCCTGATGACATGTCCGGCGAAGTCCATCTCTTCATCTGGGCATCCACTCAAACAGTCTCTCATTCAAGCTCAAGTGTCAGTCCATTCCAGTCCTTCTCCTCTCATCTAACGGAACCTCCCGCGATGCAGAGTTCACTCTTCTGCGGTGCAAGCTCTTCATGGATCCGTTGGACATCCTGGTCACCTGGAAAGAACCTCACAACTTCTCAACCAAACCTTCATTCCCATCTCGATCTACTCAGCGGCATATTTCCACCCCTGGGGCAAGCCAGTCAGAACAATCAAGCTCTGCTGCTTCTCCACCCCTCCAGGAAAATAGCATGCTGAGCCTCTCTGAACACTGCACGGACCTATCCCAAGCCCAGAGCTGACCGCTTTCAGCCGCGGCCCAAGGCTCCACAGACGCATGCCACAGGTACACCGCCCCTCCACTGGGCGTTCGCGTACCGCAGATGTGGCAGCTCCAAGTACACAGCCCCACCCCGGGAGAGGGAGGGGCTGCTCCACAACCTGCTGAGAAGAAGGGAGGTGGAGCCAGGTGCTAGGCGCCATTTTCGGAACTCGTCCGAAAACGTCGGGGAAGAGAACAGGGCTGGCCCCGCTGCCGCCCGAGTGCACGGCCGGGCCGCTGTCGCCGCTCCGAGCGCACGGCCCGGCCCTCAGCCGCCGCAACCCGAGCATACAGCAGGGCTCCAGCCACCTCTACCGCCGCGGTACAGAATCAAAATCGCCTCCACCCCTCGGGCATTCAAACGGCTCCTCCAGAGAAAGCCATAAACGCGTCCCCAGGGCCCTTGAGAACAGCTTTCAAAATGAGTTCCCGTTGGCCCTTCTTGGGTATCGGGAGCCGGGCTCGCCCGCTCCGCCGCGGCTGGCCCTACCCCGCAGCGAGACTTTGATCTGCTCGCCACTGCCCCTTCCCCCACTTCACCCCCCGCCGCTTCTTCCGATGGTTAAGAGCCACCCCTGCTTGAAATAGCAGGAGGGGCTCCGTGCCACCGGCCACGCACCAAGTGTCCCCCTGTAATCCACAAGAACTCACACCATCGCCCCAACAACACCACTTTCAGCCCCAACTGCCAGAGAACCAGAACGACGCCCAGAACTAAATTTAAACTATCTTATCTTTTGCAATCTGATCTGCAGAATGCACAATAACAAACTCCGCTCCTGCCTGGCTCGCCAAGAATGTGGTGGGTTTGGAGGGAGACCCCTGTGGCCGTTTGAGGAGGGAGGAGGGAGGTAGGGGGGTGAAGGGGGCACAGGGGGAAGCCCCCTCTGTGGGGGGTCTGGTTTCTGGTTGAGTTCATTTGCTGTATATTCCTGTATATATTGTAAAATCCCTGTATTTGTTGTGTTACATCTAATCTGTTTCCTTGTAAAATATACTCTCATTTCTCCGACTGGGTTTAGCCGTGGTCTCTTTCTCAGTGGGGGAGGGAAAGCGAAGCCTTTCCTTTCAAACCACCACACTCTTTTTATTGGCTCACCAACGTGGGGCCGGGTAATTAAGTAATTAAGTTGATTTATTGCTTGTCTCAGCCGGAGAAACGAAATTAAGATGTTGTGGGTTTTTAAGCAGTTGCTGTTTTCCGTGTGTTCTATATTGGTCTACCAGTACTGCATCGGGTTGATGTTAGACCAGATAGGTAAATATGTAATGCGTAAAATCTATTTGTGGTTTATGCATAGGATCCAGCTGTTGTATAAACACTGTTTGGGTTTTTTTCGGCTCACTAATTACGGCAATAGAACGTCTTCCACTTTGCCGATCGAGATAAGGGAGTTTAACACTTCAGGAGGTCAAAGACTAACTTTAAGTGCTGGCTGGGATCTTAAGGTGATTTATTTGACGGGTGTAATCCTGCTGTTGCTGATAATTAATGTCTATCTGCTGTGGGCTCTATATATAGAGAAAAAGGTTTCTCGACCATGTTTTGTGATTAAACAAAAATCTAGGAAGCGTAGGCGTTCCTCTAAATCTGCCCCAGAGTCCTCGAGTGACAAGGAAGGGGCTGCGTCAGTCAGAAAAATAGCAAAACCTATTGGAAAAGCTGCGTTAAATGCTCCACTCTATGACTTTGGCAAGCAGCCAGGGGTGGCTCCCATTCCCAAGATGGCGACCGGTAGTGAGGGAAGGTCATTTCCGTCCGCCATGACAGGACCGGAAGGGGCCCCCACGGCGGCTGATTTAGATCAGGACCTGTCAGCTTCTATCAGGATGGCTGTAAATTCAAACACAGCTCCAGTTAAACAAGTAGCAGTCTTAAAGACCAGAGGTGGAAAGGCCAAAGCTGATCCAGGAGCTAGTGGAGCTAATGGAGGAGAAGAGCAGGAGACCGATCCTGGTGAGGGAACCTCTGCTAAACAGGATGATCCTGGTGAGGGAACCTCTGCTAGGAAAGGGCCTGCTGGAGATGAACAGAAGGTTCGTCTTAGAGATATAGCTGAGTTATTGAGATCATCGCAGGATGGAGATGCAGCTAAGACAGCAGCTGGCAGTGGTGCTTCTCAGCTTAAAGAGATCCTTAGGAGAGTGACAGCAGGATTATGGGGACAAAACGTTCAGGAAGATGTGATAGATGAAGAAGAGGATGACCTGCAGAGCTGCTCGTCACCAAGGGAGGAGATTCACAATGTCCGCAAAGATTACCTCAGAGCAGATAAGGAACCCATCCTATCTTGGCTTGCTAGGTGTTATGATACAGGTGCTCCAGCTCTAATAGTTGGAGACAAGTCAGCAGCCCAGCTAGGAACTCTCTCAAAGGATAATGGAATAGACAGACATCTAGCCAAGATTCTCGGTAAGGTTAATCTGTGGATACGCCTTTTAATGGCGGTTTCCCTGAGATACCCTTCCTGAGATGATCTTCCATGGAATCCTAAGCCCTGGACTACCATAGATGAGGGAATTAAGCGTCTGAGAGAGTTTGCCATTAGAGAGATACTCTATGGTGACCATGATACTCTGAATCCTGACGATATCCCTGTGGCAGCTGGTCTTGCTAAAAAGCTCATCAAGCTTGCTCCTTCCAATTATGCAAACATTCTGGCAAGCAGAATTGTGGCAAGAAATTATGGTGGAGATCCTCCTACGGTTGGCCAATTCACTGATCAACTAAGACAATTGGATGATAGCATGACACGTGTTTCTTTGGTTTCAGCCATTGAAACGCTGTCTGGAAAAATTGAGAATTGCATGAAAGAGCTGAAAGATTCCATATGCCAATTGGCACAAAGAGGTAATTCCAATTCTTCCTCCAGGTGGGTGCAGGTTTCAGCTGTGAGGAATAGACATCCTCCAAGGAGGTCATTCCAAAACAGGCCAAACCAAAACAGACCACCAAGGCAATCACGTAGGACCATTTGGATAACTCTACGTGATCAGTTTGGTGAGAACATGAACAGGTGGGATGGCCAACCAACTTCTAATCTTTTCACGAGACTGAGGGAACTGCAAAGTGGCAGAACCCAGGGTAGCAATACCAGAAGGGTAGCTGTTACTTCCACAGTTCCCCAGGACAACAATGACAGCTCCAACAGTGACTCCAGTTCTAACACTGCACAGTGTGCTCGTTGCACCTGTGCACCCCATAATTAGGGGTGCCCTGCCTCCCACCAGGGGGAGGAGAGGGATAATGGAGATAACAGAATCTATTGGGATGTGTACATCCAGTGGCCTGTACTTTCGGAAGTACAGGGCCTTGGTTGACACAGGAGTTCAGTGCACCATATTGCCATCAAATTATCAGGGATCGGAGTCCATAACTATTCTGGGAGTCACTGGTGGATCTCAAGAGTTAAGTAAGGTAGTGGTTAATATAAGTCTAACTGGTAAACAGTGGAAGAAGCATACAGTTGTGACCGGTTCTGATGCACCTTGTATTTTGGGAATTGATTTTCTGAGAGAAGGGCGTTTCAAGGACCCTAAAGGTTACAAATGGGCTTTTGGAGTAGCTTCTGTAGAAATTGATGGACAAAAGCTGAAGCTGTCTGCTAGACCTGAACTTTCTGATGAATTTGCAGTTGTGGGACAACACAAGATTCAGGACATTAAGTTGCCGGTTGCTTCTCAGACTGTGCATCACAGACAATACAGAACCAACCGTGACTCTTTGTTGCCCATTCAGAATCTGATTCGTCAGTAGGAGAGTCAGAAAGTCACCAGCAAAACTCATTCACCTTTCAACAGTCCAGTGTGGCCTGTGCGAAAGCCGAATGGAGACTGGCGTCTGACAGTGGACTACCGAGCCCTGAATGAAGTAACACCGCCTATGAGTGCAGCAGTACCAGACATGATGGAACTCCAGTATGAGCTGGAATCCAAAGAGGCCAAATGGTATGCTACCATGGACATTGCTAATGCATTCTTCTCTATTCCCATAGCAGAGGAATGCAGGCCTCAGTTTGCTTTCACCTGGAGAGGAATCCAGTACACTTTCAACAGACTGCCAATGGGCTGGATCCACAGCTCGAGCATCTGTCATGCAGTAATCCATGATGCTCTGGAGGAAGGTGGTGCTCCAGAACACATCCAGTTCATCGATGATATCATCGTCTGGGGCAAAACTGCTGAGGAAGTCTACGAGAAAGGCAACAAAATCATGGACATTCTTCTGAATGCAGGTTTTGCCATCAAGAGAGACAAGGTGAAAGGTCCTACCACAGAGATCCAGTTTCTGGGAGTGCAGTGGCAGGATGGACGCCGACACATTCCAGTGGATGTGGTAAACAGAGTCTCTACCATGGCAAATCCCACCAACAAGCAAGAAACTCTACGTTTCTTGGGGATAGTGGGATTTTGGAGACTACACATTCCTGGATACAGTCAGATTGTGAAACCTCTGTATGATGTGACTCGGAAGAGGAACAGTTTCCACTGGGGACCTGAACAACAAGCAGCCTTTGACCAGATAAAGCAAGAGGTAGTTCAAGCAGTGGGTCTAGGACCTGTCTGAGATGGTCCAGACATTAAGAACATTTTGTACACGGCTGCAGGCGACAATGGTCCAACCTGGTGCTTGTGGCAAAAAGCTCCAGGTGAGACAGGTGGACGACCTCTTGGTTTCTGGAGTCGAGGTTACAGAGGTTCAGAGGCTAATTACACTCCAACAGAGAAAGAGATTCTAGCTGCCTATGAAGGAGTGAAAGCAGCTTCTGAAGTGATTGGAACTGAATCACAACTTCTTTTAGCTCCCAGATTGCCAGTTTTGAATTGGATGTTCAAAAGCAAGGGTTCCACACCACATCATGCTACAGATTCCACCTGGTCTAAGTGGATGGCTCTGATAACACAGAGAGCTCGAATGGGAAATCTTGAAAGACCTGGTCTGGTGGAGGTGATCTCAAGTTGGCCTGAAGGTACCAACTGTGCTAAACCTCCGGAGGAGAGAGTAACTCGTGCTGAGGAAGCTCCTCCTTACAATGACCTTTCTGATGATGAGAAGAAGTATGCTTTGTTCACAGACGGTTCCTGTCGTCTCGTCGGGAACAAGCGAAGGTGGAAGTCTGCAGTATGGAGTCCAACACGCCGAGTTGCAGAGGCGAAGGATGGAGAAGGAGAATCCAGTCAGTTTGCAGAGGTAAAAGCTGTCCAGCTAGCTCTCGACGTGGCTGAACGTGAGAGATGGCCATAGCTTTATCTCTACACCGACTCCTGGATGGTAGCCAATGCTCTATGGGGTTGGCTAAAGAACTGGAAAAAGAATGGCTGGCAGAGGAAAGGAAAACCCATCTGGGCAGCCGACCTGTGGCAAGACATTGCCGATCGAATCGAGAGAATTCCAGTGAAAGTGAGACACATTAATGCTCACATTCCTAAGAGCAAAGCTACTGAGGAACAGCAGCACAACCATCAGGCAGGTTTAGCTGCAAGAGTTTCTCAAGTAGACAAGGACTCTGAACTTGATCTCGACTGGAAACACCGAGGTGAGATATTCTTAGCTCGGTGGGCTCACGATTCATCAGGACATCAAGGCAGAGATGCAACCTACCAATGGGCTCGTGACAGATCCATAGACATTTCCATGGATGCTATCACACAAGTTATCCATGACTGTGACATTTGTGCTGCTATTAAGCAGGCAAAGCGAATTAAGCCCTTGTGGTATGGTGACAGATGGTCCAAGTACAGGTATGGTGAAGCTTGGCAGATTGACTACATCACTCTACCACGTTCTCGTTCTGGTAAGCTTACTATGCTTACTATGGTAGAGGCAAACACCGGATGGCTGGAAACTTATGCAGTTCCACATGCAACTGCACGCAACACCATTCTGGGTCTGGAGAGACAGATCCTGTGGAGACATGGAACTCCAGAGAGGATTGAGTCAGACAACGGAACTCATTTCAAGAACAACCTTGTAAAGAGCTGGGCAAAAGAGCACGGTATTGAGTGGATTTTCCACATTCCTTCCTATGCACCAGCTGCAGGCAAGATTGAACGCTACAACGGTTTGTTGAAGACCACTCTCAAAGCCATGGGAGGTGGATCTTTGAAAAACTGGGAGAAACATTTAGCACAAGCAACCTGGCTGGTGAATAGTAGAGGTTCAGTGAACCGAGCTGGACCAGCACATTCAGATCTGCTACGGAGAGTAGAAGGGGATAGAGTTCCTGTTGTTAGAGAAAAGAATCTGTTAGGTAAAACTGTTTGGGTATTTTCGCCCTCAGGAGAGGCTAAACCTGTCCGAGGGATGGTTTCAGCAGAAGGTCTGGGTCACACTTATTGGGTAATGCAGGAGAATGGTCAAATTCAGTGTATTCCACAAAGAAATTTAACTTTAGCTGAAAGAGCTTAATTTCAGACTGTTGTACAGCTACAACGCGCCCAAAGGAAGAATCCCTGAGGAATCTACAGTGCACGAACCCTGAGAGCCCTGAGTCAACTGAGAGTCCCTGTGTTCCTGTTTGCCTTTTCTTCACTTCGTCTGCGGAGAGACAAGCTGGTTTCCATTCTCTTATTTCCTGACTTTTTTAGGACTTCTGAATCATCTACATCTCAGTATAGCCGGAATGGACTATGAACTTTACTCACAAACTGTAAATATTGTTTCCGATTGGATGGACAGTGCGAACGACCAATGAAATTGTTTAGAAGGGGTGGATTGTGGCTGTTTGACGCTGTGCCTTTAAGGAAGGGGCACACTGGCTAAATGTTTGTAAAATATTTTGGTATTCTAAACGAATTTCATTGGTAGGATTGTGGGAGGAGAGATTGGACCCAGGGGAGTTGGGAACTTTCTCTCAGTCTTCCTTCCTTCACTGTCCCTCTCGGCTGGATCTGCTTCTGGGCTTCTTGCCAAAAGATAAGAACTAACTCCCTGTGCATAGGCCTCCGCTTGCTGTACTAACTCCCTTTTCGTCTCTTCTTCTACTTCTTTTGGGGGACAAGGGAGGTAGGGGGGTGAAGGGGGCACAGGGGGAAGCCCCCTCTGTGGGGGGTCTGGTTTCTGGTTGAGTTCATTTGCTGTATATTCCTGTATATATTGTAAAATCCCTGTATTTGTTGTGTTACATATAATCTGTTTCCTTGTAAAATATACTCTCATTTCTCCGACTGGGTTTAGCCGTGGTCTCTTTCTCAGTGGGGTAGGGAAAGCAGAGCCTTTCCTTTCAAACCACCACACCCCCCTCCCCACAAAAACCATCCTCTGCTACCAAGAATGTGCTGGGTTGAGGCAGCCCCCTCTCTCCCCACCACGGGCAGGAATAAAACACTCAGACAAACGGATTGCAAAAGTGATGAAAGTTTAAATAGAAAGCAGTGAATGTTACAGAAAACCCAAAGTGCAGTGACAAAGAAAGATCCCAAAGCAAACCCAGAGGCATCCCATTCCCACCTGAGGGTACACCCGAGACCCTCAGGGCTCCTTCTTCCCCCTCCCTCTGCTGGGCTAGTCTCAGCTGGCCAGGCCTGAGACTGCCCATCCCCCTGCGGCCTTGGGCCTAGCCAGGCCCAAAGCCAGCAGACATCTCCCCCAGTTACTGGCTGGCGGAGGAGGAAGAAAAGAGAAAGTGCCAGACCCCGCACTGGATCTTATAGTGGTGCAAAGAATTATGGTAGGAAATACACACAATTTCCTGTGTCCATCCCTCTGGGCTGGACTTCTGGACACAGGAAGTGAACACACCAGGGGGCACCCAGCTCAAACTGCAACAAAGGAACGGACAGTACTGGGACACTGGCTAAATGTTTTTGGTACTAGAACAAAAACATTCTGATATTCTAAATGAATTTCATTGCTGGATGAGCAAAATGCAACTTTTAATTGTAGAGCAGTTGGAATTTTTTGGGAGTTTGGTTTGGGAGTTTGGGAGTTTGGGTTTCAGCCTGTTCTCCCTGCGTGCTTCTCTGTGAACTACCTGGAGTCGGCCTTGAGATAAGCAAAAACTAATCCTGCATGGGCTTTTGAAGCTTACTAACAACTCTTTTCCTTAATAACTTGCCTTTCTTTCTCTCTAACCCTTTTTTGGGGAAAAAAGGGAGGTAGAGAGGGAGAGAGGGGGTTACAGGGAGGGCATCCCTCCTCGGGGAGGGATTTTTGTTGTGTTATTTCTCTTTGCTGTATATTTCTGTGTATATATTGTAAATACCTGTATATATTGTGTTATATATAACCTGCTTTCCATATATGCTTGTAAATATAGTCTGCTTTTCTCTGACTGAGTTAGCTGCGGTTTCTCACTCTGTGGGGGAGAGAGAGCTAGGCCCTCTCTCAACCTACCACATTATTTGCCACCCAACTCGGGGCTTGGGGATAAATTAGCTTGATTTATAGCTTTCTTGAGTCGGACGAGCAGACATGAAGGTGTTTTGGATTTTTAAGCTATTGCTCTTCTCAATCTTCAGTGTGTTGATCGACAAGGATTGACGGGGTTTGATTATCGATCAAGTGGGTAAATATATAATGCAAAAATTGTATTTGTGGTTTAAGTACAAGATGCAAAAGTGATGAAAGTTTAAATAGAAAGCAGTGAATGTTACAGAGAACCCAAAGTGCAGTGACAAAGAAAGATCCCAAAGCAAACCCAGAGGCATCCCATTCCCACCTGAAGGTGCACCCGAGACCCTCAGGGCTCCTTCTTCCCCCTCCCTCTGCTGGGCTAGTCTCAGCTGGCCAGGCCTGAGACTGCCCATCCCCCCGTGGACTTGGGCCTAGCCAGGCCCAAAGCCAGGAGACATCTCCCCCAGTTACCGGCTGGCGGAGGAGGAAGAAAAGAGAAAGTGCTAGACCCCGCACTGGATCTTATAGTGGTGCAAAGAATTATGGTAGGAAATACACACAATTTCCTGTGTCCATCCCTCTGGGCTGGACTTCTGGACACAGGAAGTGAACACATCGGGGGCACCCGGCTCAAACTGCAACACCAGGTCTTTCAAGATTTCCCATTCAAGCTCTCTGTGTTATCAGAGCCATCCACTTAGACCAGGTGGAATCTGTAGCATGATGTGGTGTGGAACCCTTGCCTTTGAACATCCAATTCAAAACATTTAGCCAGTGTGCCCCTTTCTTAAAGGCACAGCCTCAAACTGCCACACCCAGTGTCTACTAAAAATGTAATAGGAATTTGTTTTGGTCCTACAATGCCAGTGATTAGTAAATCACCCTGGCCATTTTCGGTGAGCTGACGAATATACATTCACCCCTCACCCCTCCGCTCACCATTGAGGAGTGAAGACTTCAGTTTCCCTGAGGATGAAAAGAAGGCACACCTTTATTCTCATCAGATAAGTCTATTAAGGGGGGAGCGGTGGGCTCAATTTTCTGATTGGGCTCAGGCCAGTTCTTCACAATCATTTCTAATTGCTTTGTGTTTTACCCATCTATTACTTCTTTGGGGATATTTTTCTTTAGGCCTAAACCCCACCAATATTGCCAGGTGTTCATATGTTCCCTGCCCCCTGTTCCAAGCCGGCTGGGGGCACGGTTAAACCCCTGAGGGCTTGAGGGTAGGTGGTTCATTTTTACATGCCTCAAGCCTCTAGTGTCAGGTTTTTTAATTTCTTCAGGAATACTGTATTGCCTGGCATAGTCTAATAACTCCCTTCCTACTTCCTCCCATGTCCATGGTTTCAAGTCAGGCTGGCTGCCTCCAGGTGTTAAATTGTCTCTTAGAGCAGCCTGCATCCTAGAAGAAAGTGGGGTATCAGCTATTTCCTTTTGGAGCTGGATACCTCTTATTTTAAGCGAGTCAGGGAGACCCCTGACCAGAGGAGTCATTCTGTTTGCATCCACCAGGAGAGAGAGGGGGGATTCAAAATGATGCTTTAGTTCTCTTTCATAGATCATTTGCAAGCATGCAGCCCTTTGCACATTCTCCATTATCTAATTCATACCTCCCCGCAGAACTACAGGTTCCCCTCTCTCCTTTGGATCAAACCCCCCTGCCCAATAGGCAGCTCGCTGGGTAAGGCTCCAGGGTCCACTCCTGTTTTTTGTGGTTAGAAAAACATTATCACCCCAATAGCCCATGGCTTCAGCTTCTGTTAACATAATCTGATCACCTCCAGTTTTCGAAACTCTCCACACACATTCCACCTCAGACTCCCCAGCGGAGTGTGTAAATTCTTCACGAATTTTGGCCAGTTCAGTTGAAGAGAAAGGCATCTCTTGTGATAGTGGGGGTAGTTTCCCCATCCTCATATAAAATTTCGGTTTTAATGAGAGGTCTGACCTGCACAGCAGCTTCCTTAGCTGCTGTCAATTCTGCCCGAGGATATAAGGGGACAGGATCCAGGGAATTCCCCTCCTGCTTTGCTTCTAACTAAATTTTAAGGTCTGCTATTACATTTTTTAAAGTGGCAGTATGGTTTTGTAGTGAGCCTACTAAGTCCTGCAAAGAGGAAACAGTTTTATTCTCTTGGTCGTGCCACTCCTCTCTCTCTCTCACTGCAGCTGCTAAACAAGCACCTAATACTGCACAAATAAAAGCTTTCCCTTTTCCGGGTTTTGCCCTCGCTTCCTTTTGCAGAGCCAAAATACGATCAGCCACACTCTGGAAATTATTCCAGTTTTCATAAGCTCAATCAAGACCTTGTATAGATGGGTGAGCACCGTGTGCTTCTAAAAGGTTAAAAAGCCTCTCACTCCGGGCCATCTCTTTTGTTTCACAAAGCATCTCTTAATAGGGCACTAAGTTTCACAGGGAGTCAGATCAAAAACACTGTTTGTACATGGCACCAAGTGCCACGTCCAATCTCCCCTTGAACACCTCCAGGGACGGCGACTCCACCACCTCCCTGGGCAGCCCATTCCAATGACGAATGACTCGCTCAGTGAAGAACTTTTTCCTCACCTCGAATCTAAACCTCCCCTGGCACAACTTGAGACTGTGTCCCCTTGTTCTGGTGCTGGTTGCCTGGGAGAAGAGACCAACCCCCTCCTGTCTACAACCACCTTTCAGGTAGTTGTAGAGGGCAATGAGGTCACCACTGATCCTTCTCTTCTCCAGGCTAAACAATCCCAGCTCCCTCAGCCTCTCCTCATAGGGCTTGTGCTCAAGGCCTCTCACCAGCCTTGTTGCCCTTCTGTGGACACGTTCAAGTGTCTCGATGTCCTTCCTAAACTGAGGGGCCCAGAACTGGACACAGTACTCAAGATGTGGCCTAACCAATGCAGAGTACAGGGGCACAATGACCTCCCTGCTCCTGCTGGCCACACTATTCCTAATACAGGCCAGGATGCCATTGGCCTTCTTGGCCACCTGGGCACACTGCTGGCTCCTGTTTAGGCGGGTGTCAATCAGCACCCCCAGGTCCCTCTCTCTTTGGCAGCTCTCCAGCCACTCTGACCCCAGCTTGTAGCTCTGCATGGGGTTGCCGTGGCCAAAGTGCAGCACCTGGCACTTGGACTTATTAAATGCCATGCCATTAGAGTCCGCCCATCTGTCCAGTCGGTCGAGGTCCCTCTGCAGAGCCTTTCTACCCTCTAACTGACTAACATCTGTTCCCAACTTGGTGTCATCTGCAAACTTGCTGATGACTGACTCAACCCCCTCATCCAGATCATCAATGAAGATGTTAAAGAGGATGGGGCCCAGCACTGATCCCTGGGGGACGCCACTGGTGACTGGCCGCCAGCCGGATGTGGCACCATTCACCACCACTCTCTGGGCTCGGCCCTCCAGCCAGTTCCTAACCCAGCACAGAGTGTTGTGGTCCAAACCACGAGCTGACAGCTTAGCCAGCAGTTTACTGTGGGGGACGGTGTCAAAGGCCTTGCTGAAGTCCAGATAGACTACATCCACAGGCCTCCCCGCATCCACCAGACGGGTCACCTGATCATAGAAGGAGATCAGGTTGGAGAGGCAGGACCTGCCCTTCCTAAATCCATGTTGGCTGGACCTGAGCCCTTGGCCATCCTTCAGGTGCGCAGTTATTGCCGCCAGGATAATCTGCTCCATCACTTTCCCTGGCACTGAGGGCAGGCTGACTGGTCTGTAGTTTCCAGGTTCCTCCATCCGTCCCTTCTTGTGGATGGGGACCACATTGGCCAGTTTCCAGTCATCTGGGACCTCTCCAGTGAGCCAGGACTGGAGGAAAATGATGGAGAGCGGCTTGGCCAGCTCATCTGCCAGCTCTCTTAGCACCCTAGGATGGATCCCATCAGGTCCCATGGACTTATGGGTGTCCAAGTGGCTCAGCAGGTCCCGGACTAACTCCTCATGGATTTCTGGGGCATTACACTGCTCCCCGACCCTATTACCCAGCTCAGGAGGCCACTCATCCTGGACTCCTACCTTGCTGTTAAACATCGAGGCAAAGAAGGCGTTCAGGACCTCAGCCTTTTCCTCATCTTCGGTCACCATGTTCCCCTCCAGGTCCAGTAAGGAGTGGAGGTTCTTCTTGCCCTTCTTTTTAGCGTTGATATATTTGTAAAGTTGCTTTTTATTATCTTTCACAGAGGTGGCCAGCTTCAGTTCCAACTGGGCCTTTGCCTCTCTAATTTTATTCCTACATAGTCTAACCACTTCCTTAAACATACCTCGAGAAGCCTTCCCCTCCTTCCAAAGGTGATACAGCCTCTTTTTTTCCCTTAAATCCTTCAGGAGCTGCTTGTCCATCCAGGCCGGTCGCCTTCCCCGCCGGCTCATCTTTCGGCACATGGGGACCGCCAGATCCTGTGCCTTCAAGAGCTCCTGTTTGAAGTAGGTCCAACCCTCCTGGACCCCTCGGTTCATGAGGGTTGGTACCCAGGGAACTTTACAAATAAGTTTCTTAAAGAGGCTGAAGTTTGCCCTCCGGAAGTCCAAGGTGAAGGTTCTGTTGGTACTCCTCCCTATCTCCCTGCATATTGAAAACTTCACTATCTCGTGGTCACTGCACCCTAGGCAGCCTCCCATGGTCACATCTCCCACTAGCCCTTCCCTATTGGAGAGCAGCAAGTCAAGCAGAGCCTGTCCCCTGGTAGGCTCACTTAACAGCTGCATCAGGAAGCAATCCTCTATCCGCTCCAGGAATCTTCTGGACTGCCTTCTCTCTGCTGAATTAAGTTCCCAGCAGATATCCGGCAGGTTGAAGTCCCCCACAAGGACAAGATCTGATGATCTTGAAACAGCCTCCAGTTGTTTATAGAATAATTCATCAGCCTCCTCATCCTGGTTGGGTGGTCTATAACAGACTCCAACCAGGATGTCAGATTTGTTGGGCAGCCCTCTGATTTTAACCCACAGGCTCTCAATTCCCTCATCTTCCACCTCAAGTTCTGAGGCAGAAAGTGTCTCCCTAATATACAAAGCCACCCCTCCTCCTCTCCTCCCTCGCCTATCCCTCCTAAAGAGCCTGTAACCCCCCAGTGTAGCACTCCAATCGTGCCTGTTGTCCCACCATGTTTCTGAGATGGCAACTATATCATAGTTGCCCTGGTGGATTAGGACCTCCAGCTCATCTTGCTTATTGCCCAGGCTGCGTGCATTGGTGTACATGCACTGCAGCTGGGCTCCCGACCTCTCAATTGACCCTACCTTGTGCCCTACTCTTACCTCTGCAGAGGGACCGATGTCTTCACCCACCCCCTTCAGACCTAGTTTAAAGCCCTCCTAATGAGCCCTGCCAACTCTAGTGCTAGGACTCTCTTGCCCCTTCTAGATAAATGCACCCCATCAGGACCCAGCAGGTCGGGTGCCGTAAAAGTAGCCCCATGATCAAAGAAACCAAAGTTCCTCCGCTGGCACCATTCCCTGAGCCACTTGTTGATGGTGTGGGTTCTCCCATTCCTCTCAGTGTACTCCCCTGCCACTGAGGGAACTGAGCAGAACACCACTTGTGCGCCTGCCCCATCAATCAATTGTCCAAGGGCCCTGAACTCCTTCTTAATTGCCCTGGTGCCCTTCCTGTCGATCTCATCACTCCCAGCCTGTATTACCAGCAGAGGGTAATAGTCAGAGGGACTGATGAGCTCGGGGATTCCCCTTGCAATGTCCCTTACCTGCGCCCCAGGTAGAGAGCAGACCACCCTGTGGGATGGGTCGGGACGACATATGGGTCCCTCAGTACCCCCCAGGAGAGAGTCCCCAACAACTATAACCCTTCTCCTTTTCTTTGTGGAGCTGGTTGTTATAGCTGGTAGTGGCCGCTTGGCCTTAGGCTTGGCCTTAGGCTGCTCCCTGGAGCTGGTCGTTACAGCTGACGGGGACCGCTTGGCCTTGGTCTCCCCTCTGGATGGCTGCTCCTCAGCCCTCTCATCCCCACCGCCCTCAGCCTGCAGGGCCTCATACTTATTATGCAAGGGCAGCGGAGGAGGAGGAGATGGCCGGGGTGGATTTCTCTTGCCACCCTTGGCAGGGACCTGTGTCCATCCCTCTCCGTTTTCAGGGGCCCGTCCCTCAGCAGGGGAGATCTGCAGAGCCTTCTCCCACAAGTCTAACTCCCTTTCGCTTTCCCTTATTGACCTCAGCCTAGACACCTCCTCCTTCAGCTCGGCCACTTCATCCTTCAGCTCAGCCACCAGGCTGAGGAGAAAGTTCACCTGTTCACACCTGACACAGGTGTCCTCACCCTCTCCCTCTTCCTCTATTCCAACTGCCAGGCTGAAGCACTCTCTGCAGCTGGCAGCCTGGACTCCAGCATGCTGGAGAAACAACTCTGTCTGGGTAGATGCTGTTTTTCTACCCTTGGTCCGAGTAATGACCATGGTGCAGCGTATGAGTGAAAACCAAAAATTTTTTTTTTTCTTTTTTTTTTTTTTCCTCCCAAGCAGCCGAAAGGCTAGCTACCAAGCCAAACTGGCGCCGCGCGCACAGCCCGCCTGGGATTTAAATCTCCCGCGGCTGACGTCAGGCACTCGCTCCCGTGCACGCTCGTGAGAGCACGAGCCCGCTTCAATCCCGGCCCCCGAGGAGTCCTCCCGACCCGCTAAACCCCGAAAGCAAGGCAAAAAGCCGAGCAGAAACTCACAAAGCGAGCGGTGCTGTCCCGAAGGAGCGGTTCTGACCGGCTACCACCACTCTCTGGGCTCGGCCCTCCAGCCAGTTCCTAACCCAGCACAGAGTGTTGCTGTCCAAGCCACAAGCTGACATCTTAGCCAGCAGTTTGCTCACCGATGAGCCAGGACTGAAGGAAAATGATGAAGAGCAGCTTGGCCAGCTCATCTGCCAGCTCTCTCAACACCCTAGGATGGATCCCATCTGGTCCCACGGACTTGTGAGTGTCCAAGTGGCTCAGCAGGTCCCGAACTAATTCCTCAGGGATTTCCAGGGCATTACACTGCTCCCTGACCCCATCACCCAGCTCAGGAGGCCACTCGTCCTGACCTCCTCCTGCCTTGCTGTTAAAAAATTGAGGCAAAGAAGGTGTTCAGGACCTCAGCCTTTTCCTCATCTTCAGTCACAGTGTTTCCCTCCAGGTCCAATAAGGAGTGCAGGTTCTTCTTGCCCTTCTTTTTAATGTTAATATATGTGGTAGTTTGAGAGAGGGCCTAGCTCTCCCTCCCCCACAGAGAAAGAAAACCACAGCTAGCTCAGTCGGAGAAACAGACTATATTTACAAGCATATATAGGAAGCAGATTATATATAACACAATATATACAGGTATTTACAATACATATACAGAAATATTCAGCAAAGGAAAAAAAATAACACAACAAAAATCCCTCCTCAGGGAGGGTTTCTCTCCCTTAACCCCCTCTCTCCCCCCCCACCTCCCTTTTTTCCCAAAAAGGGGTTAGAGAGAGAAAGAAAGGCAGTTAGTAAGGGAAAGAGATGTTATTAAACTTCAAAAGCACATGCAGAATTAGTTTGATTATCTCAAGGTCAGCTCCGCTTAGTTGCTGAGAAGCAGGCAGGGAGAGAAGCAGTTCAGGCTGGCACAGAGGACAGGCTGAAACCCAAACTGAGAAAAAATTCCAACTGCCCTACAATTTAAAGTTGCATTTTGCCCCTTCACCAATGAAATTCGTTTAGAATATCAGAGTGTTTTTGTTCTAGTGCTGAAAACATTCATCCAGAGTCCCAGTACTGTCCCTTTTCTTAAAGGCACAGCCTCAAACAGTCACAATATATTTGTAAAAATGCTTTTTGTTGTCTTTCACAGAGGTGGCCATCTTAAGTTCCAACTGGGCCTTTGCCTCTCTCATTTTTTTCCAACATAATCTAACCACTTCCTTAAACATACCTTGAGAAGCCTTCCCCTCCTTCCAAAGGTGATTCAGCCTCTTTTTTTCCCTTAAATCCTCCAGGAGCTACTTGCTCATCCAGGCCGGTCGCCTTCCCCTACCAGTTCCTGTGCCTTCAAGAGCTCCTGTTTGAAGTAGGTCCTAACATCCTGGACCCCTCGGTTCTTGAGGGTTGATACCCAGGGAACTTTGCAAATAAATTTCTTAAACAGGCTGAAGTTTGCCCTCCGGAAATCCAAGGTGAGGGTTCTGTTGGTGGTCCTCCCTATCTCCCTGCATATTGAAAACTTCACTATCTCGTGGTCACTGCACCCTGGGCAGCCTCCCACCATCACGTCTCCCACCAGCCCTTCTCTATTGGAGAACAGCAGGTCAAGCAGAGCCTGACCCCTAGTAGGCTCACTTAACAGTTGCATCAGGAAGCTGTCCTCCATGCACTCCAGGAATCTTCTGGACTGCCTCCTCTCTGCTGAATTAAATTCCCAGCCGATATCTGGCAGGTTAAAGTCACCCACAAGGACAAGATCTGATGATCTTAGAATAGAATAGAATAGAATAGAATAGAATTAACCAAGTTGGAAGAGACGTTTGAGATCATCATGTCCAACCTATCATGCAACATTACCCAATCAACTAAACCATACAGTCAAGCATCCTGTCAAGCCTCGCCCTGAACACCCCCAGCGACAGCGACCCCACCACCTCCTCAGGCAGCCCATTCCAGTGAGCAATCACTCTCTCTGTGTAAAACTTCCTCCTAACCGCCAGCCTAAACCTCCCCTGACGCAGCCTGAGACTGTGTCCTCTTGTTCTGGTACTGGTTGCCTGGGAGAAGAGACCAACCTCCGCCTCACTACAACCCCCCTTCAGGTAGTTGTAGAGAGCAATAAGGTCACCCCTGAGTCTCCTCTTCTCCAGACTAAGCAACCCCAGCTCCCTCAATCTCTCCTCATAGGGCTTGTGCTCCAAGCCCCTCACCAACCTTGTTGCCCTTTTCTGGACACGCTCCAGCAAGTCAACATCCTTCCTAAACTGAGGGGCCAGAACTGGACACAGTACTCAAGGTGCGGCCTAACTAGTGCAGTGTACAGGGGCAGAATGACATCCCTGCTCCTGCTGGCCACACTGTTCCTGATGCAGGCCAGGATGCCATTGGCCCTCCTGGCTGCCTGGGCGCACTGCAGGCTCATGTTCAGTCTACCGTCAACCAGCACCCCCAGGTCCCTCTCAGCCTGACTGCTCGCCAGCCACTCTGACCCCAGCCTGTAGCTCTGCATGGGGTTGCTGTGGCCAATGTGCAGAACCCGGCACTTGGATGTGTTAAATCTCATGCCATTGGACTCTGCCCATCTGCCCAGCCTGTCGAGGTCCCTCTGCAGAGCCTCTCCACCCTCCAGCAGATCAACTCCTGCCCCCAGCTTGGTGTCATCAGCAAATTTACTGATGATGGACTCGATGCCCTCATCCAGATCATCAATAAAGATGTTAAAGAGCATGGGGCCCAGCACTGATCCCTGGGGCACACCACTAGTGACTGGCCGCCAGCTGGATGTGGCACCATTCACCACCACTCTCTGGGCTCGGCCCTCCAGCCAATTCCTAACCCAATGCAGTGTGCTCCCATCCAAGCCATGCGCTGACAGCTTGGCCAGGAGTTTGCTGTGGGGGACGGTGTCAAAGGCCTTGCTGAGGTCCAGGTAGACTACATCCACAGCCTGCCCCACATCCACCAGGCGGGTCACCTGATCATAGAAGGAGATCAGGTTGGTCAGGCAGGACCTGCCCTTCCTAAACCCATGCTGGCTGGACCTGATCCCTTGGCCATCCTCCAAGTTCTGTGTGACTGCACTCAAGATGACCTGTTCCATAATCTTGCCTGGCACTGAGGTCAGGCTGACAGGTCTATAATTCCCTGGCTCCTCCAACCGGCCCTTCTTGTGGATGGGCACCACGTTGGCCAGCTTCCAGTCGTCTGGGATGTCTCCAGTGAGCCAGGACTGCTGAAAAATGATGGAGAGCGGCTTGGCCAGCACATCTGCCAGCTCTCTCAGCACCCTGGGATGGATCCCATCTGGTCCCATGGACTTGTGGGGATCCAAGTGACTAAGCAGATCACCAACTACCCCATTCTGGAACAGAGGAAGACTATGCTGCTCCCTAACTCCTTCTGCCAGCTCAGGAGGCCAGCTGTCTGGAAGACATTCTGTCCTGCTAGAAAAAATTGAGGCAAAGAAGTTGTTAAGTAACTCTGCCTTCTCCTCATCCTTTGTTACAACATTCCCCTCCGTGTCCACCAAGGAGTGGAGGTTGTCCCTGCCCTTCTTCTTGCTATTAATGTATTTATAGAAGGACTTTTTGTTGTCCTTCACAGCAGAGGCCAATCTAAGCTCCAAATGTGCTTTTGCCTCCCTAATTTTCTTCCTACAAGACATAGCAACATCCTTAAACTTTTCATGGGTTGCCTCACCTTTCTTCCAAAGATGATACACCCTCTTTTTTTCCCTTAGTTCTTTTAGAAGCTCATCACCCATCCAGGCTGGCCGTCTGCCCTGGCGGCTCCTCTTCCGGCGCATTGGCACAGCCTGATCCTGTGCCTTCAAGAGTTCCTCCTTGAAGTAGTCCCAGCTCTCCTGGACCCCTTTCTTTCTAAGGGCTGTCTCTGAAAGAACCATCTGAGTTAGTTCATTGAGCAACCTGAAGTCCGCCCTCCGGAAGTCCAGAGTGGAGGTCTTCTTGCTGCCCCTCTTAACTTGACCAAATACTGAAAATTCAATTATCTCATGGTCGCTGGCCCCTAAACAGCCTCCGACCACCACATCACCCACCAGCCCTTCCCTGTTGGTGAAGAGGAGGTCTAGCATAGCCTTACCCCTGGTAGGCTCACTCAGCATCTGGGATAAGAAGCTGTCCTCCATGCATTCCAAGAACCTCCTGGACTGTCTCCTCTCTGCTGTGTTGAGTTCCCAGCAGATGTCAGGCAGGTTGAAGTCGCCCATGAGAACAAGGTCAGGCGATCTTGAGACAGCCTTAAGTTGCCTAAAAAATGCTTCATCAACTTTTTCTTCCTGGTTGGGTGGTCTATAACAGACTCCTACCAGGATGTCAGCCCTGTTAGCCTTCCCTCTAATTCTCACCCATAGGCACTCAACCTGATGATCCCTGATCTCCATCTCAATGGCATCTAGTGCCTCCCTGATGTACAGGGCCACCCCTCCACCCCTTCTTCTCTGCCTGTCTTTTCTGAAAAGCTCGTAGCCATCAATTGCAGCGCTCCAGTCATGTGAGTCGTCCCACCACGTCTCTGTGATGGCAACTACATCATAACTTTCCTGCTGCAGCAAGGCTTCCAGCTCCTCTTGTTTGTTACCCAAGCTTCGTGCATTAGTGTACATGCACCTCAGCTGGGCTGCTGGTTTCACCTCTGGCTCAAGCTTATCACCCCCAGACTCCTGCCTGGGGACACTGGTTTCAGCCCCTTCCCCCTTCGAATCTAGTTTAAAGCCCTATCTATGAGACCTGCCAATTGCCTTCCTAGAATCTTTTTCCCTTTGAGGGATAGGCCATTTTCATACACTCTGATCTTTCCCCTCCTCTGGGACAGATGTGCTTCATCTGTTGCCAGCTGACCTGGTGCATTGGACAGTTTTTCAATATCGAAAAACCCAAAATTCTTTTGACTACACCAGCCTCTAAGCCACTTGTTGACTATGGCTGCTGTCCTGTTCCTTATGGTATTCCCTCCTGTAACTAAGGGTATAGATGAGAAAATTATTTGAGCACCTGACCCCTCAATGAGATCCCCCAGGGCCCTGAAGTCGTTCTTGATAGCCCTGGAAGTTCTGGTTGCAACATCATCATTCCCTAACTGCATAACTAGTAATGGGTAGTAGTCAGAGGGCTGCACCAAACTGGGCATCCTTCTGGTAACATCCTTGACCATAGCTCCCGGGAGGCAACAGACTTCCCTGTGAGTAGGGTCTGGCCGACATATGGGGCCTTCTGTTCCCCTCAGGAGAGAATCACCAATGACAATTACCCTCCTCTTTTTTTTAAGGGAGCAGGTCCTGATACCAGGGGAAGGCTGTTTAGCCTTAGGCTGCTTGGCCTTGGGCTGCTTGGCCTTAGGCTGCTCGGCCTTGGGCTGCTTGGCCTCAGGCAAAACCCCAGATGGTGTGTCCTCCATCAGAATCACCTCACCCTCGACCTCCAATGCCCTGTACTTGTTTTCCAAGGGCAGTGGGGAACACAGCCTCCAGTTGCTTATAGAATATTTTGTCTGCCTCCTCATCCTGGTTGGGTGGTCTATAACAGACTCCAACCAGGATGTCAGATTTGTTAGGCTGCCCTCTGATTTTAACCCACAGGCTCTCAATCCTTTCATCTTCGACTTCAAGTTCTGTGGCAGAGTGACTCCCTAATATACAGAGCTCCCCCTCCTCCTCTTCTCCCTCGCCTGTCTCTCCTAAAGAGCCAAAGAGCCTGTAACCCCCCAGTGTATCACTCCAATCATGCGTGTTGTCCCACCATGTTTTTGAGATGGCGACTATATCATAGTCACCCTGGTGGACCAGGACCTACAGCTCCTCTTGCTTATTGCCCATGCTGCATGCATTGGTGTACATGCACTTCAGCTGGGCTCTCGACTTTCCAATTGACCCTAATTTGTGCCCCACTCTTTCCTCTACAGAGGGACTGATTTCCTCACCCACCCCCTTCAGACCTAGTTTAAAGCCCTCTTAATGAGCCCTGCCAACTCTAGTGCTAGGACTCTCTTACCCTTTCTAGATAATTGCACCCCATCAGGACCCAGCAGGTCGGGTGCAGTAAAAGTTGCCCCATGATCGAAGAAGCCAAAATTCTGCTGCTGGCACCATCCCCTGAGCCAATTGTTGATGGTATGGGTTCTCCCGTTCCTCTCAGTGTACTCCCCTGCCACTGAGGGAACTGAGCAGAACACCACTTGAGCTCCTGCCTCATCAAACAATTGTCCAAGGGCCTTGAACTTCTTTTTAATCGCCCTGGTGCCTGTGATAGAATGGGATGTACATCCTGATTGGTTTTGTCCATCTGATTGGTTTTGTCCATAAAACCTTACTCTGTGTGCATGGGCCCGCCCGGGCACGCCCACGGGGTGGGACCAAGGGAGGAGCAAGTCCTTAACCCTTATAGAACTTCCCCCGATACCCGGGGACAGTCCGTTAGGATTCATGTTGGAAAATTTGGAACATTATCCGAATATTAAAAACAAGATGAAGGAAAAAATGATTCACTACTGTGCAATTATTTGGGGAGGGAAAGAAATCTTCCCAAATGTTTTCTGGCCAATGTTTGGGTCATCGGAAGACTGGGTGAGGCAGAAACTTAATCTGTGGGTGAATGATAAAACTCCTGTAAATCAGGAGGAGAGAGATTATGAGGGTATTTGGGCAACACAACCAGCAGTTGGTGCTTCATTGTACCCATTAAAAGAGAAAGGGAAACATAGAAAAGAGGAGGAGGAGTCATTACCACCATATATTCCTCCTCCCCCAAATAACCCCCTCCCCAATAGACCTCCAGCAGAAGCCCATAACTTGGTCCCAAGTGCTCCCCTGGAGGGCTATGACTTGCCTCCTAAGGGGACACCTTTAGTGGAAACTTATAATCCAGGTAGCAGTTCTGAAGAGACACGGGAGGGACCTGTAACTCGGAGACAGGCACAATGATACCAAAACCTGTATCCACTCCGGGAAATGCCTATTGGAGGTCAGGGTCCGAACCCAATAATAGGGTTCGTATCAATTCCCTTGACTTCCGGGGACGTCAGGGACTTTAAGAAAGAAATGGGAAAATTGTTAGAAGATCCTTTGGGGTCTCGGAGAAGTTGGATCAATTCCTAGGACCTAGCATTTATACTTGGGAAGAATTGCAATCCATCCTTAGTATTCTATTCACGGCAGAAGAACGAAACATGATTAGAAGAGCAGGTATGCGAATTTGGGATGCTCAGCATGCTCAGGGGCCACTGGCGGATACCAAATGGCCCTTACAAAATCCAAACTGGAATCATCAACAATTAGACCACCGAATCCACATGCAAGACCTTAGGACAATAATAATACAGGGAGTTCGGGAGTCGGTACCTAGGGGACAAAATATTAACAAAGCATTCAAAGATAGTCAAAAGAAGGATGAATCACCTACTGAGTGGCTGGAACGTCTCAGGAAAAACCTGCAGATGTACTCAGGTTTGGACCCTGAGACCCAATTGGGACAGGCCCTCTTAAAAACACAGTTCGTAGCTAAGTCATGGGAAGATATTTGTAAGAAATTGGAAAAGATGGACAATTGGCAGGACAGAGGTTTGGATGAGTTACTACGAGAAGCACAGAAGGTATACGTAAGACGGGATGAGGCGAGTCAGCGCAGGCAGGCTAGGATTATGGTAGCAGTGGTGAAGGAGGCTGAGAAGGCTGGAGCTTCTTACAGGACAAGATTGGGTGGGGGACAAAGGCGGGAAAAGGAAATGTCGGCAGAAAGGAGAGAAGTTAGTGTGTGTTATTACTGTGGGAAAAAAGGGCATTTTAAGAGGGAGTGCAGGAAAAGATTAAAGGATGAAAAAGAGTTTCAGGAAGATTAGAGGGGTCAAGGGCTCTATTTGCTGGGGACCCAGAGACATCAGGAGCCCTTGATAAAATTGAAGATTGATCCCAAGCAACAGGAGGTTGAGTTCTTAGTGGACACTGGAGCTGAAAGATCAACTGTGCAAAAATTACCAAAAGGGTGTAGTTTATCTAAGGAAGTGGCTCAAGTAGTGGGAGCTAAGGGCGAACCCTTTACGATCTCAGTAATAAAGGATGTGTTAATAGAGACGGACTCCCGGATAGGAGTAGGAAACTTTTTGCTAGTTCCAGAAGCAGATTTTAATCTGCTAGGTAGAGATTTAATTATTGAGTTAGGTATTAACATAGAGGTAGTGAATAAGGAAATAAAGATTAGACTTTGCCCCTTAAGGGTGGAGGATGAGGCAAGGATTAACCCAGAGGTCTGGTACACCCCTGAAAGTGTTGGAAAATTGAATATAACCCCTTTTTCAGTTATTATTAAGGGTCCAGAAGTTCCTGTGCGTATAAAGCAATACCCCATTTCCCCTGAGGGAAAGGCAGGATTGCAACCAGAGATAGAGAGACTTTTGGACAAGGGTCTTTTAGAACCCTGTATGTCCCCTTTCAATACCCCCATCTTGCCTGTGAAGAAGGCAGATGGGTCATACAGATTAGTGCATGATTTAAGGGAAATTAATAAAAGAACCGTTGCTTGTTTTCCAGTGGTAGCTAATCCATATACTTTGTTGAGTAGACTGGGTCCAGAAAAACAATATTATAGTGTCATAGACTTGAAAGATGCCTTTTGGGCATGTCCCCTAGATGAACGGAGTAGGGATTATTTTGCCTTTGAATAGGAAGACCCTATCTCACATTGAAGGCAGCAGTTGAGGTGGACGGTGCTTCCCCAGGGGTTTACAGAATCCCCGAATTTGTTTGGACAAGCTCTGGAGCAAATCTTACAGGAATACCAGACCAGGGAAGGGGTGGTTCTTATCCAGTATGTAGATGATTTACTCCTTGCCGGTGACACAGAAGTCGTCCTTGAGGAAAGTATTCAGTTATTGAATTATGAGTATAAAGGGATTAAAGGTATCGAAGGCCAAATTACAGTTTGTTGAGGAAGAGGTGAAGTATCTAGGGCATTATCTTAGAAAGGGGGAGAAGAAGATAGACCCCGAAAGGGTAAAAGGAATTTTAGAGATGCCAGCCCCCAAAAATAAAAGGCAGGTGAGGCAATTATTAGGGCTTGTTGGATACTGCCGACAATGGATTGCAAATTATAGTGCAAAAGTAAAGTTTTTGTATAACAAATTAAGTCAGGAAGGATTATTGAAATGGAGTAAAGAAGATGAAAACAGTTTGGATGAATTGAAGCAGGATTTGGTCAATGCACCGGTATTGAGCTTACCAGATACAAAGAGACCCTTTTACTTGTTTGTAAATATAGAAGATGGAACTGCGTATGGGGTACTAACCCAGGATTGGGCGGGGAGAAAGAAACCTGTGGGGTACCTATCTAAATTATTGTATCTGGTGAGTCGAGGATGGCCTACTTGTTTACAGGCCATAGTGGCATGTGCGTTACTTGTTGAAGAGGCTAATAAGATTACCTTGAATGGAGAATTGAAAGTACTATCCCCTCACAATATCCGAGGGATATTGCAGCAAAAAGCGGAAAAATGGATTACGGACTCCCGCCTTCTAAAGTATGAGGGAATATTGCTTGAGTCCCCCAAATTATCTTTGGAGGTAACCGCCCTACAGAACCTAGCTCAATTCTTGTATGGGACACCCGGAGAAGGGAACCTAACACATGAGTGCTTGTCAGTTATAGAAGAACAGACAAAAATCCGCCCAGACTTGGAGGAGGAAGAATTAGGTGAAGGGGAAAAACTATTTGTTGATGGATCATCTCGACTGGTGGATGGAAAGCGGGTGTCAGGATACGCTATAATTGAAGGGAAAGGGTTAACCGTAATAGAGTCGGGACCACTAAATAAGTCCTGGTCAGCACAGGCGTGTGAATTGTATGCTGTGCTACGAGCATTACAGATACTGTCCAATAAAGAGGGTACCATCTATACTGATTCCAAATATGCCTATGGGGTAGTACATACATTTGGAAAGATTTGGGAGGAAAGAGGACTGATAAATTCACAAGGAAAGGGCTTAATACATTGGGAATTGATACAGGCAGTATTGAAGGCTCTGAGAGAACCTAAGAGAATTGCTGTAGTTCATGTAAGAGGGCATCAGAAAGGAATAGTTTCTAAAAGCAGAGGAAATAACATAGCTGATCAGGAAGCAAAAAGAGCGGCTCTTCTAACTCTACACGTACAGCAGGGAATGAAGTGCGGGAACTGTGGGAGAATTTATTTGAAGAAGCCTTGTTATATTCATAAGAGAGGAGACAGGATGTATGTTGTAGACTGTGTATGCAAGGATCCAGGATATGAGGATTGGCCCCCGGAGACAGAGGAACCTCCTCCATGGAAATTATACAGTTTTACCACACAAGAAAAAGAGAAAATGCATAAAATGGGTTTACGAGAAAACCTAAAAGGGGAATGGAAGCTTCCGGGTAGTGACAGGATAGTTTTACCCAAACCAGTTGCTATGGATATTATGAGGAAGATACACAGCAAAACTCATTGGGGGTCGCAGGCACTTGTTGACCAATTTACTATAAAATATATGTGTTTTGGGGCGGATGATTTGGCAAAACAAATAGTACGGGGATGTATCACCTGTCTGAAGGTTAATAAGGCTGGCCTTAGACAACCCCTGAAGGGAGTGTGGCCAACAGCAAAAAGACCCTTTGCAAATATACAGGTAGATTTCACTGAACTACCAAAGAGTGGGCAATACAAGTACTTGCTGGTGTTAGTAGATCACCTTACTAACTATGTGGAGGCATTTCCTACAGTAAAAGCCACTGCCCAGGCTGTCATAAAAATTCTTTTAGAACAAATAATTCCCCGGTATGGTGTGGTAGAATCTATTGATTCAGACAGAGGTCCGCATTTTGTGTCCAAAATCATTACGGAAACTATGGCTGCTTTGGGAATTCGATGGTATCACCATACCCCATGGCACCCACAGAGTTCGGGACGAGTAGAGAGAATGAATGGGGAAATAAAGAAACAATTGACAAAATTAATGATGAAAACCAAATTGTCATGGCTAAAGTGTCTGCCTCTGGCCCTGTTGAATATTAGAACACAGCCTAGAACTGATACAGGACTTTCCCCCTTTGAAATGCTGTATGGAATGCCCTATAATATTGAGAGACCTCTGGATCATCCAGTACTAAAAGAACAAGACTTAAACATTTATATAACAAATTTGATGAGGTATAGAGAACAATTGTGGAAGAAAGGGGCTTTGGCACAAAGGGCCCCATTGGACCTAAAACTGCACCGCATCCAACCAGGAGATTGGATACTGATTAAGACTTGGAAAGAAACTACCCTAGCTCCACGATGGGAGGGACCTTACCTTGTGCTGTTAACCACAGAAACCGCAGTTCAGACAGCGGAAAAGGGATGGACACATGCTAGCAGAATCAAAGGACCAGTGGGGGGACCAGACCAAAAGGAAGCCTTTGATTCAGGACCAGAGTGGCAAGTAACCTGAGGACCAGGGGACTTGAGGCTTACTATACATAAGAAAAAGAACTGACCTGAGTCAATATTATTTAAATCCCATCTGTATTTGTTAAAACACTGAAATCTAATATTTTGTAAAGGGCAAAGGGTGAGATAACCAGGAAATCCCTTCATAATCCTCGACAGTTATTCTGGGGACTCCTGAAGAATACTCTTGCTGCCGAGAAGATGACACCCCTCGTGGCTCGAGGCACCCGAGTCGACGAGCAAGGCAGAGGAGTAGAAAATAGTGGAGATCAAGAACCCCTAATAACCACTTAAAGCAGGACCATGGAGTGGATTTTCGATGTTGTAGACCCTTATAGTCCTTACAAGTGGTTTTGGTTGGCTTGTTACATCAACTGTTTCAATAGTTATATGACTAATACTGACCATTGTAATCAGATGTTAAACCCGACGGGATTTTATATGTGCCCTGGTTTGAAGGGTGCCAGTTATGTTATTATATTAGGCCACCATTTTATGAGGCTATTGGAGTTACCTGATAAGGAAGAATTTGAAGATATAATGGACAAAACAAATCAGGATGAAGACAGAGGGGGAATTGTGATAGAATGGGATGTACATCCTGATTGGTTTTGTCCATAAAACCTTACTCTGTGTGCATGGGCCCGCCCGGGCGCACCCATGGGGTGGGACCAAGGCTGTCATCCAGGGAACAGCTGAGGAAGACTGCCGATCTTCGTCACTGCAACCAACAGGAGGCAGGGGAGACCTGGAGAGACTGAATACACATGTGCAGAGTAGCGTCACGAAGTTTCAAGAGGGAGGGCGTCAACCAAGAGGACGAAGATTATAAAGGGGGACTGGAACTCGTCGTAAGTGCGGCAGTTGGTGGAGCGGAGACTCCTCTGTCATCCAGCGCTGTGTTTGCTCCTACCTTGCTACTTAATAAATTGCCAAAATTTTCTATTCGTTGATGTATTGTGTTTAATAAAATTCTATAACAGTGCCCTTCTTGCCAATTTCGTCACTCCCAGCTTGTATTACCAGCAGAGGGTAATATTCAGAGGGCTGGATTAACTTTGGGATTCTCCTTGCAATGTCCCTTACCCGCACTCCAGGTAGGGAGCAGACCTCCCTGTGGGATGGGTCGGGATGACATATGGGTCCCTCAGTACCCCTCAGGAGAGAGTCCCCAACAACTATAACCCTTCTCCTTTTCTTTGTGGAGCTGGTCGTTATAGTTGGTGGGGACCGCTTGGCCTTAGGCTCCTCTCTGGATGGCTGCTCCTTGGCCCTCTCATCCTGTGACCATTTGAGGCTGTGCCTTTAAGAAAAGGGACAGTACTGGGACACTGGCTAAATGTTTTCGGTACTAGAACAAAAACATTCTGATATTCTAAACAAATTTAATTGGTGGATGGACAAAATGCAACTTTAAATTGTATGGCAGTTGGAATTTTTTCTCAATTTGGTTTGGGAGTTAGGGAGTTTGGGAGTTTGGGTTTCAGCCTGTTCTCCCTGCCTGCTTCTCCGCAAACTAGCTGGAGCTGGCCTTGAGATAAGCAAAAACTAATCCTGCATGGGCTTTTGAAGCTTACTAACAACTCTTTTCCTTAATAACTTGCCTTTCTTTCTCTCTAACCCCTTTTTGGGAAAAAAGGGATGTAGGGGGGGAGAGAGGGGGTTACAGGGAGGGAATCCCTCCTCGGGGAGGGATTTTTGTTGTGTCATTTCTCTTTGCTGTATATTTCTGTGTATATATTGTAAATACCTGTATATATTGTGTTATATATAACCTGCTTTCCATATATGTTTGTAAATATAGTCTGCTTTCTCCGACTGAGTTAGTTGTGATTTTCTTACTCTGTGGGAGAGAGAGAGCTAGGCCCTCTCTCAACCTACCACACATCCCCAGGGACCCTTCCCTCAGCAGGGGAGATCTGCAGAGCCTTCTCCCACATATCTAACTCCCTTTCACTTTCCATTATTGACCTCAGCCTAGATACCTCCTTCTTCAGCTCGGCCACTTCATCCTTCAGCTCTGCCACCAGACTAAGGAGAAAGTTCACCTGGTCACACCTGACACAGGTATTCTCTCCTTCCCCCTCTATTCCAGGTGCCAGGCTGAAGCACTCTTTGCAGCTGGCAGCCTGGACTCCAGCATGCTGATGCAGCAACTCTGGGTAGATGCTGTTTTTCTACCCTTCGTCCGAGTGACAACCATGGTTCAACGTTTGATTGAAAAAAATATCTATTTTTTTTTTTTTTCTTAATGCAAGCAGCCAAAAGGCTCTCAAACCAAAATGACATCGTGCACACAGCCCGGGCAGGATTTAAACCTCCCCTGGCTGACGTCACGCTCCTATTCCCATGCAGGCTCACGACAGCACGATCCTGCCGGACCCCCCTGCCAGCCAGGAGTCCTCCCGACCCACAAAACCCCGAAAGGAAAGCAAAAAGCCAAGCAGAAAGCTCACGATTCAAGCAGAGCAGTCCCAAAGTGCCAGTTCCAATCGGCTCTCAAACCCATTATAATACACCCCAGAATGGCATTGCCCTTCTTGGCCAGAAGAGCACATTGCTGGCTCATGGTCAACCTGCCATCCACTAGGAGTTCCAGGATGCCAAATTCTCTCATGATACTTCAGAGTTAGGTTTTGATTGTAACAGATCTTAAAAATTTGCCTGTAATAATTAAGTTTTTGGAAACAACAGCAAGAAAAATAGAAAAGATAAGATATAAAAGTATTTTAGTATAAATAATATAATTGGATATTTACAGGAAAAATGCAGGAGAAATTAAAATTTAATAAACAAAATATATTTTCATATGCACATTATGATGGGATATTTTCAGAAAAGGAAACAATTCTGAGATGAAGTAAAAATCAGAAAATAAAATTATTGTACTATGAAGACTATAATTGGGTATTTACAATAAACTGAACAAAAAATTGACAGCTAGACAACAACAAAATCATCTTGTTATGAAAAATGTTATTAGAGAGTTTTAGACAAAATTGCAACAAAACATAAATGCTAAAACCCAAAAGCGTTCAGATATTGAGAATGCAATTGGAAACTTTTGGACAAAATTGCAAGAAAAGGATGTAGTGAGTCAAATTTTAGAAAAGTGTGATAGTTTGAGGCTGTGCCTTTAAGAACAAACACTGCTGGAACACACTGGCTAATGTTTTCGGTACTAGAACCAAAACATTCTGATATTCTAAACGAATTTCATTGGTTGATAAACAAAAATGCAGGTTTAGATTGTGAAGCAGTTGGAAATTTTTTTTTCTCAGTTCAGTTTGGTTTGGAGTTGGGGGAGTTGGAGGTTTCAGCCTGTTCTCCCTGCCTGCTTCTTCTGCGAACTGCTGGAGTTGGCCTTCAGATAAGCAAACACTAATCCTGCATGGGCTTTTGAAGCTTGCTAACAACTCTTCTCCTTAGTAACTTGCCTTTCTCTCTCTCTAACCCCTTTTTGGGGAAAAAGGGAGGTAGGGGGGGGAGAGAGGGGGTTCCAAGGAGAGGATCCCTCCCTTGGGGACGGATTTTTGTTGTGTTATTTGTCTTTGCTGTGTATTTCTGTGTATATATTGTAAATACCTGTATATATTGTGTTATATATAACCTGCTTTCCATATATGCTTGTAAATATATAGCTTGCTCTTCGACTGGGCTAGTTGTGGTTTTCTTACTCTGTGGAGGAGGGAGAGCTAAGCCCTCTCTCAACCTACCACATTATTGGCGCCCAACGTGGGGCTTGGTGACAAATTAGTTAGATTTATTGCTTGCTTGAGTCGGACGAGCAAACATGAAGGTGTTTTGGATTTTTAAGCAATTGCTTTTATCAGTCTTCAGTGTATTGATCTACAAGTATTGCCTGGGTATGATTATCGATCAGATAGGTAAATATATAATGCAAAAATTATATTTGTGGTTTAAGTACAAGATGCAGCTCCTCTATGATCGGTCCCTGGAATTCTTTTGGGTGAAAAGATACAGAAATGTAACATCTAGCACACTCCCTATTGAGATAAAAGAGTTTAAGATTCCGGTCGGTGAAAGGGTAATTTTAAGTGATGGCTGGGATCCAAAGCTGATTTTCTTGATGTGTGTAGTCCTGCTGCTGATGATAACTAATGTATATTTGTTGGTAGCACTGTACCGGGAGAAAAAAGTGTCTAAGGCATGTTTTGTTATAAAACGGAGGGTTAAGAGAGATGGCCAAAGCTTTATCTCTACACCGACTCATGGATGGTAGCCAATGCTCTATGGGGTTGGCTGAAGAACTGGAAAAAGAATGGCTGGCAGAGGAAAGGAAAACCTTAGAAAAAAGTTCTATACAGAAAGAGTGATTGCCCATTGGAACGGGCTGCCTGGGGAGGTGGTGGAGTCGCCATCACTGGAGGTTTTCAGGAGAAGACTTGATGGGGTGCTTGGTGCCGTGGGTTAGTTGTTTGGGCGGTGTTGGATTGGTTGATGGGTTGGACGCGATGATCTTGAAGGTCTCTTCCAACCTGGTTTATTCTATGTATGTATTCTATTTGGGCAGCTGACCTGTGGCAAGACATTGCCGATCGAATCGAGAGAATCCCAGTGAAGGTGAGACACATTGATGCTCACATTCCTAAGAGCAAAGCTACTGAGGAACAGCAATACAACCATCAGGCAGATTTAGCTGCAAGAGTTTCTCAAGTAGACAAGGACTCTGAACTTGATCTCGACTGGAAACACCGAGGTGAGATATTCTTAGCTCGGTGGGCTCACGATTCATCAGGACATCAAGGCAGAGATGCAACATACCAATGGGCTCGTGACAGATCCATAGACATTTCCATGGATGCTATCACACAAGTCATCCATGACTGTGACATTTGTGCTGCTATTAAGCAGGCAAAGTGAATTAAGCCCTTGTGGTATGGTGACAGATGGTCCAAGTACAGGTATGGTGAAGCCTGGCAGATTGACTACATCACTCTACCACGTTCTCGTTCTGGTAAGCAATACGTGCTTACTATGGTAGAGGCGAACACTGGATGGCTGGAAACTTATGCAGTTCCACATGCAAACGCACGCCACACCATTCTGGGTCTGGAGAGACAGATCCTGTGGAGACACGGAACTCCAGAGAGGATTGAGTCAGACAACGGAACTCATTTCAAGAACAACCTTGTAAAGAGCTGGGCAAAAGAGCACGGTATTGAGTGGATTTTCCATATTCCTTACTATGCACCCGCTGCAGGGAAGATTGAACGCTACAACGGTTTGTTGAAGACCACTCTTAAAGCCATGGGAGGTGGATCTTTGAAAAACTGGGAGAAACATTTAGCACAAGCAACCTGTCTGGTGAATAGTAGAGGTTCAGTGAACCGAGCTAGAACGGCACATTCAGATCTGCTACGGAGAGTAGAAGGGGATAGAGTTCCTGTTGTTAGAGAAAAGAATCTGTTAGGTAAAACTGTTTGGGTATTTTCGCCCTCAGGAGAGGCTAAACCTGTCCGAGGGGTGGTTTCAGCAGAGGGTCCGGGTCACACTTATTGGGTAATGCAGGAGAATGGTGAAATTCAGTGTATTCCCAAAAGAGATTTAACTTTAGCTGAAAGAGTTTAATTTCAGACTGTTGTGCAGCTACATCACGTCCAAAGGAAGAATCCCTGAGGAACCTGCGGTGCACGAACCCTGAGAACCCTGAGTCAACTGAGAGTCCCTGTTTCCCTGTTTCCCTTTTCTTCGCATCGTCTGCGGAGAGACAAACTGTTTTCCATTTTCTTGATTTTTGATTTTCTTGGACTTCTGAATCATCTACATCTGAGTATAGCCGGAATGGACTATGAACTTGACTTACAAACTGTAAATATTGTTCTGGATTGGATGGACAGTACGAACAGCCAATGAAATTGTTTAGAAAGGGGTGGACTGTGATAGTTTGAGGCTGTGCCTTTAAGAACAAACACTGCTGGAACACACTGGCAAATGTTTTCAGTTCAAGAACCAAAACATTCTGATATTCTAAACGAATTTCATTGGTTGATAAACAAAAATTCAACTTTAGGTTGTGAAGCAGTTGGAAATTTTTTTTTCTCAGTTCAGTTCAGTTTGGGAGTTGGGGGAGTTGGAGGTTTCAGCCTGTTCTCCCTGCCTGCTTCTTCTGCGAACTGCTGGAGTTGGCCTTCAGATAAGCAAACACTAATCCTGCATGGGCTTTTGAAGCTTGCTAACAACTCTTCTCCTTAGTAACTTGCCTTTCTCTCTCTCTAACCCCTTGTTGGGGAAAAAGGGAGGTGGGCTGGGAGAGAGGGGGTTCCAAGGAGGGGATCCCTCCCTCGGGGAGGGATTTTTGTTGTGTTATTTGTCTTTGCTGTGTATTTCTGTGTATATATTGTATTATATATATGTATTATATATATGTGTATATATTGTATTATACCTGTATATATTGTGTTATATATAACCTGCTTTCCATATATGCTTGTAAATATATAGCTTGCTCTTCGACTGGGCTAGTTGTGGTTTTCTTACTCTGTGGAGGAGAGAGAGCTAAGCCCTCTCTCAACCTACCACAAAAAGAAAACAAAAAATTTTTGGAAAATAATTTAGAGTAAAATTGCCATACATAAGGTTGGGATGGAAGGTGTGTGAATTGAAAGAGAAAAATGTAATAAAAATAATAATAACAGCAATATGCACTGGTTAGGCTGCACCTCGAGTACTGTGTCCAGTTCTGGGCCCCTCAGTTTAGGAAGGAGGTTGACTTGCTGGAACGAGTCCAGAGAAGAGCAACAAAGTTGGTGAGGGGTTTGGAACACAAGCCCTACGAGGAGAGGCTGAGGGAGCTGGGGTTGCTTAGCCTGGAGAAGAGGAGACTCAGGGGTGACCTTATTACTCTCTACAACTACCTGAAGGGAGGTTGTAGAGAGATGGATGTTGGTATCTTCTCCCAGGCAGCCAGTACCAGAACAAGAGGACACAGTCTCAGGCTGCGCCAGGGGAGGTTCAGGCTAGATGTTAGGAAAAAGTTCTATACAGAAAGAGTGATTGCCCATTGGAATGGGCTGCCTGGGGAGGTGGTGGAGTCGCCATCACTGGAGGTTTTCAGGAGGAGACTTGATGGGGTGCTTGGTGCCGTGGGTTAGTTGTTTGGGTGGTGTTTGATTGGTTGATGGGTTGGACGCGGTGATCTTGAAGGTCTCTTCCAACCTGGTTTATTCTATGTATTCTATGTATTCTATGATGGTTGTGCCGCTGTTCCTCAGTAGCTTTGCTCTTAGGAATGTGAGCATCAATGTGTCTCACCTTGACTGGTATTCACTCGACTCGATCAGCAATGTCTTGCCACAGGTCAGCTGCCCAAATAGGTTTTCCTTTTCTCTGCCAACCATTCTTATTCCAGTTCTTTAGCCAACCCCACAGAGCATTGGCTACCATCCATGAATCAGTGTAGAGATAAAGCTTTGGCCATCTCTCACGTTCAGCTACATTGAGAGCTAGCTGGACAGCTTTTACCTCTGCAAACTGACTGGATTCTCCTTCTCCATCCTTCGCCTCTGCAACTTGGCGTGTTGGACTCCACACTGCAGAATTCCACCTTCGCTTGTTCCCGACAAGACGACAGGAACCGTCTGTGAACAAAGCATACTACTTCTCATAATCTGAAAGGTCATTGTAAGGAGGAGCTTCCTCAGCACGAGTTACTCTCTCCTCTGGAGGTTTAGCACAGTTGGTATCTTCAGGCCAACTTGAGATCACCTCCACCAGACCAGGTCTTTCAAGATTTCCCATTTGGGCTCTCTGTGTTATCAGAGCCATCCACTTAGACCAGGTGGAATCTGTGGCATGATGTGGTGTGGAACCCTTGCCTTTGAACATCCAATTCAAAACTGGCAATCTGGGAGCTAAAAGAAGTTGTGATTCAGTTCCAATCACTTCAGAAGCTGCTTTCACTCCTTCATAAGCAGCTGGAATCTCTTTCTCTGTTGCAGTGTAATTAGCCTCTGAACCTCTGTAACCTCGACTCCAGAAACCAAGAGGTCGTCCACGTGTCTCACCTGGAGCTTTTTGCCACAGGCACCAGGTTGGACCATTGTCACCTGCAGCTGTGTACAAAATGTTCTTAATGTCTGGACCATCTCAGACAGGTCCCAGACCCACTGCTTGAACTACCTCTTGCTTTATCTGGTCAAAGGCTGCTTGTTGTTCTGGTCCCCAGTGGAAACTGCTTCTCTTTCGAGTCACATCATACAGAGGTTTCACAATCTGACTGTATCCAGGAATGTGTAGTCTCCGAAATCCCACTATCCCCAAGAAACGTAGAGTTTCTTGCTTGTTCGTGGGATTTGCCATGGTAGAGACTCTATTTATGGCATCCACTGGAATGTGTCGGCGTCCATCCTGCCACTGCACTCCCAGAAACTGGATCTCTGTGGTAGGACCTTTCACCTTGTCTCTCTTGATGGCAAAACCTGCATTCAGAAGAATGTCCATGATTTTGTTACCTTTCTCGAAGACTTCCTCAGCAGTTTTACCCCAGACGATGATATCATCGATGAACTGGATGTGTTCCGGACCACCACCTTCCTCTAGAGCATCGTGGATTACTGCATGACAGATGCTGGAGCTGTGGATCCAGCCCATTGGCAGTCTGTTGAAAGTGTACTGGATTCCTCTCCAGGTGAAAGCAAACTGAGGCCTGCATTCCTCTGCTATGGGAATAGAGAAGAAGGCATTAGCAATGTCTATGGTAGCATACCATTTGGCCTCTTTGGATTCCAGCTCATACTGGAGTTCCATCATGTCTGCTACTGCTGCACTCATAGGCGGAGTTACTTCATTCAGGGCTCGGTAGTCCACTGTCAGACGCCAGTCTCCGTTCTGCTTTCGCACAGCCCACACTGGACTGTTGAAAGGTGAATGAGTTTTGCTGATGACTTTCTGACTCTCCAACTGACGAATCAGATTCTGAATGGGCAACAAAGAGTCACGGTTGGTTCTGTATTGTCTGTGATGCACAGTCCGAGAAGCAACCGGCAATTCAATGTCCTGAATCTTGTGTTGTCCCACAACTGCAGAGTCATCAGAAAGCTCAGGTCTAGCAGACAGTTTCAGCTTTTGTCCATCAATTTCTACAGAAGCTACTCCAAAAGCCCATTTGTAACCTTTAGGGTCTTTAAAGCTCCCTTCTCAGAAGATCAATTCCCAAAATACAAGGTGCATCAGGTCCGGTCACAACTGTATGCTTCTTCCATTCTTTACCAGTTAGACTTATATTAACCTCCACTTTACTTAACTCTTGAGATCCACCAGTGACTCCCAGAATAGTTATGGACTCTGATCCCTGATAATTTGATGGCAATATGGTGCACTGAGCTCCTGTGTCAATCAAGGCCCTGTACTTCTGAAATTGTGAAGTGCCAGGCCACTGGATGTACACATCCCAATAGATTCTGTTATCTCTATTACCCCTCTCCTCCCCCTGGCAGGAGGCAGGGCACCCCTAATTATGGGGAACATGCCCACATGTGCAATGAGCACTGTGTAGTGTTAGAACTGGAGCCACTGTTGGAGCTATTGTAGTTGTCCTGGGGAACTGTGGAAGTAACAGCTACCCTTCTGCTACCCTGGGTTCTGCCACTTTGCAGTTATCACAGTAACTAAGGTTGGAAGAGACCCCAAGGATCATCAAGTCTAACCTGTTCCAACAGACCTCACAACTAGATCATGTCAGCAAGTGCCACGTCCAATCTCCCCTTGAACACCTCCAGGGACGGCGACTCCACCACCTCCCTGGGCAGCCCATTCCAATGACGAATGACTCGCTCAGTGAAGAACTTTTTCCTCACCTTGAGTCTAAACCTCCCCTGGCACAACTTGAGACTGTGTCCCCTTGTTCTGGTGCTGGTTGCCTGGGAGAAGAGACCAACCCCCTCCTGTCTACAACCACCTTTCAGGTAGTTGTAGAGGGCAATGAGGTCGCCTCTGATCCTTCTCTTTTCCAGGCTAAACAATCCCAGCTCCCTCTGCCTCTTCTCATAGGGCTTGTGCTCAAGGCCTCTCACCAGCCTTGTTGCCCTTCTCTGGACACGTTCGAGTGTCTCGATGTCCTTCTTAAACTGAGGGGCCCAGAACTGGACACAGTACTCAAGGTGTGGCCTAACCAATGCAGAGTACAGGGGCACAATGACCTCCCTGCTCCTGCTGGCCACACTATTCCTAATACAGGCCAGGATGCCATTGGCCTTCTTGGCCACCTGGGCACACTGCTGGCTCCTGTTTAGGCGGGTGTCAATCAGCACCCCCAGGTCCCTCTCTGTTTGGCAGCTCTCCAGCCACTCTGACCCCAGCCTGTAGCTCTGCATGGGGTTGCCGTGGCCAAAGTGCAGCACCCGGCACTTGGACTTATTAAATGCCATCCCATTGGACTCTGCCCATCTGTCCAGTCGGTCAAGGTCCCTCTGCAGAGCCTTTCTACCCTCTAACTGACTAACATCTGTTCCCAACTTGGTGTCATCGGCAAACTTGCTGATGACTGACTCAACCCCCTCATCCAGATCATCAATGAAGATGTTAAAGAGGATGGGGCCCAGCACTGATCCCTGGGGGATGCCACTGGTGACTGGCCGCCAGCCGGATGTGGCACCATTCACCACCACTCTCTGGGCTCGGCCCTCCAGCCAGTTCCTAACCCAGCACAGAGTGTTGCGGTCCAAACCACGAGCTGACAGCTTAGCCAGCAGTTTACTGTGGGGGACGGTGTCAAAGGCCTTGCTGAAGTCCAGATAGACTACATCCACAGGCCTCCCCGCATCCACCAGACGGGTCACCTGATCATAGAAGGAGATCAGGTTGGAGAGGCAGGACCTGCCCTTCCTAAATCCATGTTGGCTGGACCTGAGCCCTTGGCCATCCTTCAGGTGCGCAGTTATTGCCGCCAGGATAATCTGCTCCATCACTTTCCCTGGCACTGAGGGCAGGCTGACTGGTCTGTAGTTTCCAGGTTCCTCCATCCGTCCCTTCTTGTGGATGGGGACCACATTGGCCAGTTTCCAGTCATCTGGGACCTCTCCAGTGAGCCAGGACTGGAGGAAAATGATGGAGAGCGGCTTGGCCAGCTCATCTGCCAGCTCTCTCAGCACCCTAGGATGGATCCCATCAGGTCCCATGGACTTATGGGTGTCCAAGTGGCTCAGCAGGTCCCGGACTAATTCCTCATGGATTTCTGGGGCATTACACTGCTCCCCGACCCTATTACCCAGCTCAGGAGGCCACTCATCCTGGACTCCTACCTTGCTGTTAAACATTGAGGCAAAGAAGGCGTTCAGGACCTCAGCCTTTTCCTCATCTTCGGTCACCATGTTCCCCTCCAGGTCCAGTAAGGAGTGGAGGTTCTTCTTGCCCTTCTTTTTAGCATTGATATATTTGTAAAATTGCTTTTTATTATCTTTCACAGAGGTGGCCAGCTTCAGTTCCAACTGGGCCTTTGCCTCTCTAATTTTATTCCTACATAGTCTAACCACTTCCTTAAACATACCTCGAGAAGCCTTCCCCTCCTTCCAAAGGTGATACAGCCTCTTTTTTTCCCTTAAATCCTTCAGGAGCTGCTTGTCCATCCAGGCCAGTCGCCTTCCCCGCCGGCTCATCTTTCGGCACATGGGGACCGCCAGTTCCTGTGTCCAACCCTCCTGGACCCCTCGGTTCATGAGGGTTGGTACCCAGGGAACTTTACAAATAAGTTTCTTAAAGAGGCTGAAGTTTGCCCTCCGGAAGTCCAAGGTGAAGGTTCTGTTGGTACTCCTCCCTATCTCCCTGCATATTGAAAACTTCACTATCTCGTGGTCACTGCACCCTAGGCAGCCTCCCACGGTCACATCTCCCACTAGCCCTTCCCTATTGGAGAGCAGCAAGTCAAGCAGAGCCTGTCCCCTGGTAGGCTCACTTAACAGCTGCGTCAGGAAGCAATCCTCTATCCGCTCCAGGAATCTTCTGGACTGCCTTCTCTCTGCTGAATTAAGTTCCCAGCAGATATCCGGCAGGTTGAAGTCCCCCACGAGGACAAGATCTGATGATCTTGAAACAGCCTCCAGTTGTTTATAGAATAATTCATCAGCCTCCTCATCCTGGTTGGGTGGTCTATAACAGACTCCAACCAGGATGTCAGATTTGTTGGGCTGCCCTCTGATTTTAACCCACAGGCTCTCAATTCCCTCATATTCCACCTCGAGTTCTGAGGCAGAAAGTGTCTCCCTAAGTTCCCTCAGTCTCCTGAAAAGATTAGAAGTTGCTTGACCTGTTCATGTTCTCACCAAACTACTCTACTAACGCAGAGTTATCCAAATAGTCCTACGTGATTGCCTTGGTGGTCTGTTTTGGTTTGGTCTGTTTTGGAATGACCTCCTTGGAGGACGTCTATTCCTCACAGCTGAAACCTGTATCTTCCTGGAGGAAGAATTGGAGTTATCTCTCTGTGCCAATTGGGATATGGAATCTTTCAGCTCTTTCATGCAATTCTCATTTCACCAGACAGAGTTTCAATGGCTGAAACCAAAGAAACACATGTCACGCTATCATCCAATTGTCTCAGTTGATCAGTGAATTGGCCAACCGTAGGAGGATCTCCACCATAATTTCTTGCCACAATTCTGCTTGCCAAAATGTTTGTATAATTTGAAGGAGCAAGTTTGATGAGCTTTTTAGCAAGACCAGCTGCCACAGGAATGTCATCAGGATTCAGATATTCATGTTCACCATAGAGTATCTCTCTAACAGCGAATTCTCTCAGACGCTTAATTCCCTCATCTATGGTAGTCCAGGGCTTAGGATTCCATGGAAGGTCATCTCGGGAAGGGTATCTCAGGAAAACCACTATTAAAAGGTGTATCCACAGATTAACCTTACCGAGAGCCTTGCCTAGATGTCTATCTATTCCATTATCCTTTGAGAGAGTTCCTAGCTGAGCTGCTGACTTGTCTCCAACTACTAGAGCTGGAGCACCTGTATCATAACATCTACCAAGCCAAGATAGGATGGGTTCCTTATCTGCTCTGAGGTAATCCTTACGCACATTGCATAGCTCCTCCCTAGGGGAGGAGCATTCCGAAATGTCATCTGTTTCTTCCTCTGCTCCTTCCTCCTCAACCTGTTGTCCCCATAATCTTGCTGTCACGTTCCTGAGGATCTCTTTAAGCTGGGAGGCACCACCACTAGCTGCTGCCCTAGCTGCATCTCCATCCTGTGATGATCTCAATAACTCAGCTATATCTCTAAGACGAACCTTCTCTTCATCTCTAGCAGGCCCTTTTTTAGCAGAGGTTCCCTCACTGGGATCACTTTCCTGCTCTTCTCCCCCATTAGCTCCTGGATCAGCTTTGGCCTTTCCACCTCTGGTTTTTAAAACTGCTACTTGCTTAATTGGAGCTGTGTTTGAATTTACAGCCACCTTAATAGAAGCTGACAGGTCTTGATCCAAATCAGCTGCTGTGGGGCCCCTTCCGGTCCTGTCATGGCGGATGGAAATGACCTTGCCTTGTTACTGGTGGCTGACGACAGGGGAGTCGCCATGTTCGGAACAGCCACTGTCCCTGGCTGCTTGCCAGAGTCAGCAACAGTAGCATTTATAGCGGCCTTTCCAATAGACTTTGCTTTATCCTTAACTGACACAGATTCTCCCCCCCCCGCATCACTGGATGATTCTGGGGCAGACCCAGAGGCATGCCTACACTTCCTGGATCTATGCCTAATGACAAAACATGGCCTAGAGACCTTTCTTTCCCGGCGCAGAGCCCACAGCAGATACACATTAATTATCACCAACAGCAGGATTACACACATCAAATAAATCACCTTTGGATCCCAGCCCTCAGTTAAAGTTACTCTTTGACCTCCTGGAACTTTAAACTCCCTTATCTCAATTGGCAAAGTAGTGGACGTTGTATTGCCATAATTACTAATCAAAAAAAAACCCAAACAGTGGTCATATAGCAGCTGGATCCTATGCATGAACCATAAATAGATATTACACATTAAATATTTACCTAGGTGGTCTAATATCAATCCGATACAATACTTGTAGACCAATATAGAACACACTGAAAAGAGCAATTGCTTAAAAACCCACAGCACCTTCATTTCGCTCCTCCGGCTGAAACAAGCAATAAATCGAGTTAATTACTCTCGAGCCCCACGTTGGGCACCAAAAAAGGAATGTGGTGGGTTGAAAGGAAAGGCCCCGCTTTCCCTCCCCCACAAAGAAGAAATAAGGAAAAAAAAACTAGCCCAGCCGGTGAAAAGCGAAAGGGAATGCTATATTTACAAAGAAATGCTCAGCAGGGAAATTATGTACACAAATATACAGAATTTTACAATATATACAGAAATATACAGCAAAGAAACAAAAATCAGAAACCAGACCCCCGACAGAGGGGGCTTCCCCCTGTGCCCCCTTCACCCCCCTACCCCCCCTTCTTCCCCAAAGAGGAGTAGAAAGAGCAAAGGGGTGTTAGCAAGGCAGAGAGAGGCCTAGGTACAGGGGGTTAGTATCTTATCTGTTATTTGGCCAGAAGCCCAGAAGCAGTCAGCTAGAAGGGAGGTGAAAGGAAACGAAACTGAACGAAATTTCCAGCCACTCTGAGTCTTAAGATCTCACTCCCCCAAAATTCACCAATGAAATTCATTTAGAATACAGAATATTTATAAGCATTTATCCAGAGTGCCCCTTCCTTAAAGGCACAGCCTCAAATGGTCACAGCCAAAATATCAGTTTTCATAAGGAATTAGAAAGCAGAGAACTGATATTAAAACACCTACTGTAGCAGTACAGGAATAGCAGTTGAAAATAGGAGAACCAGTGTTATAAGAAGTGATTTTAAAGTTTTAATTTATTATTTTTTACTAAATTACTACTGTTATAGTTCAAAAGGCGAATGATAGCATAGTTTATTCTACCTACTCTCTTTCCAACACACATTAATACTAGTCACCTTCTCAGTGTAAAATTTAAACCTTTTCTGGCCTGTATGAATGTTGACATTGCAATAGGTTCATCCTTGGTTGTTGTAGTTTTTAAAGAAGCTTTTAAATTCCTATAAAAATAGATAAGAAATCTACATATCTTGTCATATTCATTGAAAACAACTTTTTGGCAATTCCTTTTTGTCTAGGGAACTATATAAATTTGCCAACAGTTGATGATAATCTTAAATTTTTAGTATTAGAATAAGCAGGACAAGATCTTCTAAAAACCTCTAAAAGTATCTGTTTTTAATATCTAGTCCCATTTAGCTCCTGTAGGCTTTCTTATAAAATATATAGCTCATGAAGTATGCTGCATAAATGCCAATGACACAGTTGTCCCTTTTGTCTACCAGGGTACATTGCTGACTTATATTCAACTTCCATTAACCCAAAGCCCAATCATCACCCAATTTTACATATAACCAGGATTACCTCAGCCCAGGTGCAGAATCTGGAACTTGCTCTTGTTAGTTTAGTATGATTGGTGATTACTAGTCTATCCAGATTTCTCCATAAGGCCTCTCTACCCTCAAGGGAGGCCACAGCTCCTCCTAGCTTAGTATCATCAGCAAGCTTACTTGATAGACATTCAATTCCTGCACCTGCATGATTTATAAAAAATATTAAAGAGCACTGGGCCTAGAACTGAATCCTGGGAAAATCTCACCAGAGCCTTTTAGACAGATTTGGCGGCGATGGAGATTCTTGGAATCAATATGGCTGACCAATGTGATCAGGTACCGATTCTTTATTGTTCCAGTATTGCAGGCCTACGGTGCAGGCCTATGGCGAGAGCATGGCACAGTAAAGCATGGAAGGAGGAGAGATAGGACAGGCAGGAAAAAAAGTGCATAGCAAGGAAACTGCTACAATTTATATAAACTTGGTGTGCCTTGTTGGCATGGACTCATTGGTTCCCTATGAGTGACCACACAACACACTATTATAGATTATTGGTCCAAATACTGATGACACGCGAGGTTTGTTGATGCAGGTGCATGTCCTGTTGTCCCAAGATAACTTACTATGTTTCTAGCTACCAGCGTCTTGTTTTAGTTACAGTGCTGCAGGCACAGCACTGTTTTGGCATACTGGTAGCTGGCTCTGCACTTATGCTGAGCATGGCCTACCACCATGTCAGGCTCTAGGCCTGCACTGCCAGATTGCTCACACTGCTCGTTGCTGGCATTCCCACAGAGCCTAGCTACCAGCCTGATTGTAACAGCATTTACTATAACCCTGACCCATCAGTTAACTGATCATTCATTATATTATAAACTTGTCTAGTTGTGTGCTGGACATTTGGTCCAGAAGGATACTGTGAGAAACAGTATTAAAAGCTTTGCTAAAATCCAAAATCCCCACATCTACTGACATCCCTTGGTCAACTAGATGGGTGACAATGTCATAAAAACAAATTAAGTTGGTTAAACAGGACTTTCCCCTCATGAACCTGCACTGACTATGGCAAATGTTTCTTAATAACTCCCAGAACCTTCTCCATAATTTTACCAGACACTGGAGACTGAAAGGCCTGCAATTACTAGGGTCTTCCTTCTTGACATGCATCAATATTTCTTTTTAGACTGATACCTGTGCTGGTAAATGGTATGAAATACTCCGAGATCAATATTATTCTGTTGAAGGTAAGCATTGATTTCTTTTATACTCAGTAAAAATATCTGGTTTGCTTTTGACTTGTAAAGCAGAATGTTTGAGCTGATAATCCTGATCTGGTCTGCCATCTGTTCAGCAGAGATTTAGCTTTCTGGGTCAAGATGTGCTGTTCCAAAAACTAAATGAGACTACTGCCATATGTGTTGGAATATAATCTGTAGGCTTTCCTGATTTGCTCCTGTCCACTTCCATCCAACTTTATCAGAGCTTGCATACTTTTACCCATGAATTACTGCAGCAAAGCAGCCTAAATAAATGATCAGAATTAATTTTAATGCCCTTCTATCTTGAACTTCACAGCTTTTTCCATCACAACATTTTAAAATGTCTGTGTACTAGAATTTCTCTCTCTCTTCTTCCTTTTAATTCCTCCCCATCAAGAGTAATTTCCTAACAAGAAGGATACTTTGTTGTGGTGGGTTGAGAGAGAAGGCCCAGCTTTCTCTCCCCCACCAAGAAGGAACAAAAAAACCCACAGCTAACTCAGCCGGAAAAGCAAAGGAAATGCTCTATTTACAAGCCATGGGAAAATGCAGGATATGTATACAATATATACAGTATTTACAATATATATACAGAAATATACAGCAAAGAAAGATACAGGAACAATACCCCCTCCTCTGGACAGAGGGGGGTTCCCCCCTGTATGCCCTTCTTACCCCCTACCTCCCTTTTTTACCAAAGAGGGTTAGAGAGAGAAAAAGGCAGTTATAAGGAAGAAAACTTTTAGTAGGCCTCCAAAATTAGTGCAGGAGGATTAGTGCTTATCTGTTATCTGCAGTCGTTCTGGCTAGATGCCCAGAAGCAGACAGGCTGGACAGGGAGAGCAAAGAGGAACACACTGAACAAGATTCTAACTGCACTAAAACTTAAAGCTGCATTCTACCAATCTACCAATGAAATTCATTTAGAATATCAATATTTACAAAATATTCAGCCAGAGTGTCCCAGCACTGTCCCTTTCTTAAAGGCACAGCCTCAAACAGTCACATTTGTATTTTTGTGTGATCTTACCTCTGTTGCTTCTATTTTCCTGTTATTTTTCTGCTATATAATGTAGCAGAATGCTGAAACAACAGAATTTCTACTTAGCTGGGCAGCTCAAATGGGATGTGAATCTTTTGTATTCTTATAAAACCTTGAACTAAAATTTACACTATGGTCTTAACTTCCTTAAGTTGCACTAGTTTATCTGATAAAATATCTTGATGACAGGGGGATATTGAAGAAGATGAAGCTATTCCAGATAGCGAACAGGACATAAGACCTCATTTTCATCGTTCACAGACAGTAGCTCAGCAACATGAGGAAGATGGTATTGAAGATGAGGATGATGATGACAATGATCTTGATGATGATGATACTATTTCTGACTGGAATTTAAGTATGTCAAAGTAATATGTAAAACATTTAAAAATATAGCTACTTTCATAATACAAGAATCACAAGTAAAAAGAGGAGTGTGTGTATAGGAATACTGAGGCTTTGTTTTTTAATATAAAAGGAACTGATATAATTGGTGGCAGACATGGAGTCTTTCAGGTGATATTTACAATCAGAAAATCAGAAAATAGCACGGAAACCCCCCTGGTCAAAACAACCAGGGAAGCTGCTCCACTGCCCCCCCCAAACCTCCCAAATCCCTTGTACCAAAAGAGAGAGAGAAGCTGGAAGAAGATCAGTGTTAAACTTATATGTTTCTCAATGGCAGCCAGAAGCAATTATGTTCTCCCCAGTAAAGCAGAACAGCTAAGAAACTAGAGAAAAAAGGAATGAGAATGAAGTAAAATGTGTAAGATTGTTAAGGTACGTCTGCATCTATCCCACACATTCTGGCCAATGAAATTCGTTTAGAATAATCTTTTGTTTTCCTTTTCACACCCAATAGTGAATTATTTATATTTTTCTACTTTTCTGCTCGAAATCTGCAGCTAATTTTTAAAGGCATAGCCTAAAACTGCCACAACTATGTACATTTTGCCTGATTCCCTTTTTTGTATATACTGTTGTTCCAGTTGTATAATTTCTGACATTAAGGAACTGAGATCATAATAAGCAAAAAAAGTTCAGTATAAATTTTATAATATGAGTAGTCTTTATAAATACATTTTAGCATTATTTTTCTAGACATGGCAGCACCAGAGTAAGGATTTCTGAGTCATGGTTTGAAGTTGTTTTTATGAACTTTCATGTGATAAAAATGCAAGATTAAACATAGAATTAGGAGTAAGACATAAAAGCTCAGAGCAGAGGTCAGTGAATTTCTTACAGTCTCTAGACATTGATGATTTTGCCTTATTTTTGCTTTGAGACATGGATTGGGTCTGAACATTTTAATCAATTTCTAATATTTTTAGGTTATTTCTCCTTATTTTCTCCTGTACGTTGCATTCATGTCAAAGACCTTACCTCTTCTGTAGTGTTACACCATCCTGAAATTATGTAGTGTATATACTGCTGCAATATAATGGTGTAATTCTTGTCAGTGAGTGTTTTAATATTCCCACTGTGTGTCTAAAAGGACTATAAAAATGTTTCAAAATTATCTTTCTAAGAGATGTAGTTTTGTACTAGAGCACAGTAAATCCCTATGTATTGTACTGAAATGGAAATATCTTTCCTTCTAATGACCTGGCAGCTCAAAGTTAAAATTCATATTATACTGTCTAACTACAACTGCTTGTATAAGAAACAGATTAACACTGTTAATTCCCCCCAGGGAAATGTTCAGCTGCTGCTCTAGATGTCCTGGCTAATGTATTTCGTGATGAACTTCTGCCACACATCTTGCCGCTTTTGAAGGAAATGCTCTTCCATCCTGAATGGGTAGTTAAAGAATCTGGTATCCTTGTTCTCGGAGCAATTGGTGAAGGTAAGGCAACACCGCATATCAGGTTAATCAAGTTAGAGACCAGGGTGACAAAGTCCCTCCCACTGTAAGTGAAGACAAGGTGTGTGATCAACTGAGGAACCTGAAGATGTACAAGTCCATGGGACCTGATGAAATACATCACAGAGTCCTGAGGGAACTAGCTGATGCATCTGCCAAGCCATTCTCCATGATATTTGAAAAGTCCTAGCAGTCAGGTGAAGTCCCTGGGGACTGGAAGAAAGGAAACATCACACCCATTTTTAAAAAGGATAGAAAGGAGGACCCTGAGAGCTACTGTCCTTACTGTCAGCCTCACCTCCATGCCTGGGAAGATCATGGAACAAATCCTCAGTGACAAGTGGTGTCCCTCGGGGGTCCATACTGGGAATTGTGCTCTTTAATATTTTTTATAGTTTTTTAATATTTTAAATATTTTTATCAATGCTATAGACAGTGAGATCAAGTGTACCATCAGCAAGTTTGCAGATGACGCCAAGCTGTGTGGTGTTGTCAATACCCCAGAGGGATGGGTTGTCCTCCAGACAGACCTAGACAAGATGGAGAGGTGGGCCCAGGTGAACCTCATGAGATAAAACGATAGCAAGTGCAGGGTTCTGCACCTGGGTGGGAGCAAGCCTCACTATCAATACAGGCTGGGGGATGAGGTGTTAGAAAGCAGCCCTGTAGAAAAGGACTTGGGGGTGCTGATGGACAAGAAGCTGGACATGAGCAGATAGCATGCACTTGCAGCCCAGAAGGCCAATCACATCCTGGGCTGCATCAAAAGATGCATTGCTAGCAGATCCAGAGAGATGATTCTACCATTTTGCTCTGGTGAGGCATCGTCCGGAGTACCATGTACAGGTCTGGAGCAAATTTAGGACAGTATTAGGACAAACAAGAAAAATTTCTCAAGGAATACATTTTAATGATACAATGATTTGTTATCAAGGTCTATTTTTTCTGTACTTGTTGTCTTGGTCACTCTGAGTAAACTGGCATAAGACTTCCAAGCATTATAAACTAATTTTATTTGGATGTTCTTGCTATACTACATTTAATAAAACAGAATTTCTTGGGATTGGGGGAGCACTGAAGATTTGCTTTGTATATTGCTAAAATGTATTAGTACATGATAGAGGATGAAAATATGTTCCTTGTGAGAAATAACAAATTCTCATACTGTAATATTTTTTCCTTCTAGGCTGTATGCAAGGTATGATTCCATATCTTCCTGAGCTGATCCCTCACCTTATTCAGTGCCTCTCTAACAAAAAGGCACTTGTGCGCTCCATTACATGCTGGACTCTCAGTCGCTATGCACACTGGGTAGTTAGTCAACCTCCAGATGCATACCTGAAGCCATTAATGACTGAGTTGCTAAAGCGTATTCTGGATAGCAACAAGAGAGTACAAGAAGCTGCCTGCAGGTGAGACAAAGCTTAAAACAAATAGCACTATCCATGACACTGTGTTTTCATGGAAAACTATTTTAATGCATAACTCCATTTCTAGGTCTTAATGTATTTTTTTTCTTTTAAACTGGAGTAAGTTCAGTTTCTGAAGTAATGATAAATTACTTTGTGTTGTGATAAAATGAAAACAGATAATTTGTATTTCTCTTATCCAGTTTGTTTTCAGAATATGTGATTCACCAAACTAAACATACTATTGCAGTAAGACATCTTTGTGGCACCTGTTTATTTTCAACATTTGAAATTTCATTGATCAGAAATCTAGATATTATATGCCTATGAACAAGGTCAATACTGATGATGAAGGAAAACTATTCTATCATTGCATTAATGATGTTGTTTATATTTAGTTTAGGATTACCAAATCATTTGGGTTACAGCTATTTCAAGGAATATTCCCTTTCTCTAGAAAGAAGTTCCTTTGAGGTAAAATTCTCTTCTCTGCCATGTCCACTGATTAAAAAAAGTATTTAAATTAACACATCATTAATGGAATGGCTACTTTTGTGCAGGAAGCTCAGCAAATAAAACTTTTGCATGTCACATTGTGTTGGACAGGTGTGTATACAGAAGACTGCCAAGGAAGTTTCTTCATAAAGCAGAATTAGATCTGTAATGTGTATGCATAAAAAGTTTTACAGAAATATTTTTAAATTTTACTCATCACAATATAACAGCTGAATCTTTGTGCTCAATCAAAATAGATTGTCTCAAAACATACCTTCAATGAATTTGAGGACTAAACACATTTCTATGTTTAAACAGAAATTAGTAGTTTGGGGTGTTTTAGGATGGTTTGGTTTGGTTTTCCAAAGTAATGACTGACCTGTTTGGGGTGGGTCTTTTGTCATTCAGTGCCTTTGCTACTCTAGAAGAGGAGGCTTGTACAGAGCTTGTTCCTTATCTTGCGTATATACTTGACACTTTGGTCTTCGCATTTAGTAAATACCAGCATAAAAACCTGCTCATTCTTTATGATGCTATAGGAACTCTAGCAGATTCTGTAGGACATCATCTAAATAAACCAGTGAGTATACCTTATGTTCTGTAGAAATATTTGTCATATAGTGAAAAACTGTTTTGATGGGTTTTGAAGTATGATTTGCATGTCATAGAATAGAATACATAGAATAAACCAGGTTGGAAGAGACCTTCAAGATCACCGCGTCCAACCCATCAACCAATCAAACACCACCCAAACAACTAACCCACGGCACCAAGCACCCCATCAAGTCTCCTCCTGAAAACCTCCAGTGATGGTGACTCCACCACCTCCCCAGGCAGCCCATTCCAACGGGCAATCACTCTTTCTGTATAGAACTTTTTCCTAACATCTAGCCTGAACCTCCCCTGGCGCAGCCTGAGACTGTGTCCTCTGTGTCCTCTGAGTCATTTGAAAAAAAAAAAAATAGATGGCCTCTCTGTATGGGCTTTAATAATAAAATTATTTATATGTAAAATACATAGAGTGCATGTAATTTTCCCACTACACAAATATTCCCCATTTTGAATAAAAAAGTGTGTGTGTGTGATGGCTTGTGAAATTTGCTTCCCGTTATTAGAATAGAATAGAATAAACCAGGTTGGAAGAGATCTTAAAGATCATTATGTCCAACCTATCATCCAACACCACCTAATCAACTAAACCATGCAACCAAGCACCCTGTCAAGTCTCCTCCTGAACACCTCCAGTGATGGTGACTCCACCACCTCCTTGGGCAGCCCATTCCAATGGGCAATCACTCTCTCTGTGTAGAATTTCTTCCTAACCTCCAGTCTTAACCTCCACTGGCACAGCCTGAGACTGTGTCCACTTCTTCTGGTGCTGGTTGCCTGGGAGAAGAGACCAACCTCTGCCTGTCTACAACCTCCCTTCAGGTAGTTGTAGAGAGCAATAAGGTCACCCCTGAGTCTCCTCCTCTCCAGGCTAAGCAACCCCAGCTCCCTCAGTCTCTCCTCATAGGGCTTGTGTTGCAAACCCCTCACCAACTTTGTTGCGCTTCTCTGGACATGCTCCAGCAAGTCAACATCCTTCCTAAACTGAGGGGCCCAGAACTGGACACAGTACTCAAGGTGCGGCCTAACCAGTGCAGTGTACAGGGGCAGAATGACCTCCCTGCTCCTGCTGGCCACACTGTTCCTGATGCAGGCCAGGATGCCATTTGCCCTTCTGGCCACCTGGGCACACTGCAGGCTCATTTTCAGCCTACCATTGACCAGTACCCACAGGTCCCTCTCTGCCTGGCCACTCTCCAGCTACTCTGACCCCAGCCTGTAGCTCTGCATGGGGTTGCTGTGGCCAATGTGCAGAACCCGGCACTTGGATGTGTTAAATTGCATGCCGTTGGATTCTGCCCATCTGTCCAGCCTGTCGAGGTCCCTCTGCAAAGCCCCTCTACCCTCCAGCAGAGCAACTCCTGCCCCCCGCTTGGTGTTGTCTGCAAATTTACTGATGATGGACTCAATGCCCTCATGCAGATCATCAATAAAGATGTTAAAGAGCATGGGGCCCAGCACTGATCCTTGGGGCACACTACTAGTGACTGGCCGCCAGCTGGATGTGGCACCATTCACCACCACTCTCTGGTCTCGGCCCTCCAGCCAGTTCCTAACCCAACACAGTGACTCTCTCCTTCATTCTCAGAATTGAGAAATAGGACTTAAATTGGTGGAATGTGTATGCTAATTTTTAATGACCGGGTTTTTTTTGTGTGGTTGTTTGGTATTTTTAATTTTTTTTTTTTAATTTCTTTGTAACCACTTTCAGTATAGCTAAGCTGCTCTGTGTGTCTTTCAAATGTATTTGAGCAAATCATCATTACAAATTGCTTTACCAGAGAGCGGGTTAGACATGCATTTTATATATAAAAACAAAGAATCCTTTGGACCAAGCACAGATAGCAGAGAGGCAAATATATTGGGAGTTTTTGTTGTGTACATAAGTTCATTAACAGGATATGCATACATGTCATGTGCATCTTATGATGACTGTTGAAATTTGCTTTATTTCTCTATAGTGCTTTACATGGCATAGACACACTAGAATAAAACAATTTGAGGTGTTGCCATGGCATTTTAGTTGTCGTCCAAGACTCCACACCATCAAAGGACATCTTTTCCAGTTTGACTCTGGCCAGCTTTACATTTGACAGCAGCAGGAGGAAGCAAAATGGGAGCTCCTGGTGATGGTGGGACTTTCTTCAGTCGCTTAGAATATTGTATCTTGGGACATAGCATTAGGTGGCAGCATTTGTTGGCTCTTTGAATACTTTCTGGGAGCAACAGTACTACAGGGATACCTTGTTTAATGTCCTTGTGACTGTGACAGCAGGGGCAGGGAAGATATAACATCTTTATACAGAATTGGTAAGTACACGCTTGTGGAGGGACAGAAAATTACTTTTGTCATGGGTGAGTAGCTTGAGGAAGAGGTTTCAGGAACTTGGAGGACATAGGGTAGTAGCATCAGGGTGATTCCTGAGAAAAGCAGGTGCCAGTTGCACAGACAGATTGTATTGCTGGCAAAAACATTTTCTGTAGGCCCTGGGGCAATCCGATGGATTTGCAAGAGATTTTATAAGTAAGTTAACAGTAAAAGAAGAGCTAGGGAGAATCTCCACCCACTACTGGATGAAGGGGAACCTAGTGAATGAAGACAAGGAAAAGGCTGAGCTGCTGATTGGCTACTTTGCCTTAATATTTTTCAATGACACCAGTTGCTCCATAATGGTTCAGCCCCTGGAAATGGAAGACAGGGACCGAGGTCAGGATGCAGCCCCCACAATCCAGGAGGAAATGATCAATGGCTTATTGTACCACTTAGATGTGCACAAGTCTATGGGACCAGATGGGATCCACCCAAGAGTACTTAAGGATCTGGCAGATGTGCTCACCAAGCCACTCATCATTATTTGTCAACAGTCCTGGCTAACTGCGGTGGTCCCAGTTGACTGGAGGCTAGCAAATGTGACGCCCAACTACAAGATGGGCCAAAAGGATGATCCAGGGAACTACAGGCCTGTCAGTCTGACCTTGGTGCCAGAAAAGGTTATGGAACAGGTCATCTCAAGTGCCATCACACAGCACTTACAAGACAACCAGGCAATCAGGCTCAGTCAGCATGGGTTTATGAAAGGCAGATCCTGCCTTGACTAATCTGATCTCCTTTTACAATGAGGTGACCCGCCTAGTGGATGAGAATGTGCCATGGACATTGTCTACTTGGGCTTTAGTAAAGCCTTTGACACTGTCTCCCACAGCATTCTTCAGAAACTCATGGCACAAGGCTTGGATAAGTGCACTCTGTATTGGATTAAGAAACAGCTGGATGGCCGGGCCCAAAGAGTGATGGTGAATGGAGTTGTCTGGCTAGCACCCAGTGGTGTCCCCCTGCATTCAGTACTGACTGTCCTCTAATATCTTTATCAATGATCTGGATGAGGGGACTGAGTGTACCCTCAGCAAATTTGCAGATGACACCAAGCTGGGTGGCTGTGTCAATCTGCTAGAGGGTAGGGAGGCTTTGCAGTGGGACCTGGACAGGTTAGACAGATGGGCCAAGGATAATTGTATGAAGTGCCAGGTCAAGTGCCAAAGTCCTGCACTTGGGTCACAACCACCCCATGGTAAGCTACAGACTTGGGGATGTGTGGTTAGAAAGCTGCAACTAAGAGAGGGACCTTGGGGTTCTGGTTGACAGTTGACTTAAATATGAGTCAGCAGTATGCCCAGGTGGCCAAGAAAGTCAATGGCATCCTGGCTTGTATTAGAAACACTGTGGCAAGCAGGAACAGGGGTGTGATCATCCCCCTGTACTCAGCACTGATGAGGCCACACCTTGAGTATTGTGTTCAGTTGTGGGCCCCTCACTACGGGAGGGATATTGAGGTTCTGGAGCATGTCCAGAGAAGAACAACAAGGCTCTTGAGGGGCCTGGAGCACATAGCCTATGAGGAGTGTCTGAGGGAGCTGGGGTCGTTCAGTCTGGAGAACAGGAGGTTGAGGGGAGTTCTCATTGCTCTCTACAAATACCTAAAGGGAGGTTGGAGCAAAGAGGGGGCCAGCTTCTTCTCCTTGGTGTCAAGAGACAGGACTAGAGGAAATAGTTTCAAGCTGTGCCAGAGGAGGTTCAGGATGGATGCTAGGAAATACTGCTTCACAGAGAGGGTTATCCAACACTGGAATGGTCTGCCCTGGGCAGTGGTGGAGTCACCATCCCTGGAGGTGTTTAAGCAGCGTGTGGACTTGGCGCTTAAGGACATGGTTTATTGTTGACCTTTCAGTGATGGATCAAAGGTTGGACTGGATGTTCTTTGAGGTTTCTTTGAACTAGATGTTTTCTGTAATTTTTCTGTGAACCCAGGCAGCTATAAAAAATTGATAAACTGAAGCCAAACGTGGAAGAAAGGATTTATTCTGAAAAGTTACTTATGTGTCTCAGCAAACAAAATCTTAAGACATAAATTGTAGATTCTAATGTGAAACTAATTTTATATATTGCAGCAATGATTGAATTACAGTGTATCAATTTTCCTTTGCTGAAGAAGTAGTATATATCAATTCTTAATATATCAATTTTCTAGCTTTGAAATAAACTAGTATGCAATGACGTGTTTCAGTATTTCATATATTTTCATCCTAAATAGGAATATATTCAGATGCTAATGCCTCCATTAATCCAAAAGTGGAACATGTTGAAGGATGAAGATAAAGATCTCTTCCCTTTATTAGAGGTAAATGTTAAAATTTGAATATGTTTTATCAACTTCTAGGAATTGCCCTTTTTACTAAAGGTGTTATCACTAAGAATTGTGACTTTAAAAGCTGACAGTGTTAGGTATTTCCCAATACAGAGAAAATATTATGACTGTAGTCAGAAAATCTTGTGACTGAGGAAATGTCATTAGGTTTAGCAGAAATATTTTAGATTATTGTTTTTGTTTCATTCTTGACTGTTTTCTTTGGGATTTTTTTTTTTTTTTGATAAAAGTTCCATCTCCTTGTTCTTGTCTTCTCTTTCTGCTCTCCCTTCATCCCTCCATTAAATCTATTATCAAACAGAGTGTCAGACAAGGTCAGGATACTGAAATTTATTGTAAGTGCAAGCTGAATTATAGTAACTGTCTTCATATGGACTTTCTTGGCTATTTCTAAAAAGATGCTGCTTCTGAGAAATTTTGTCAACTGACATATACAGGAAAAACAATTAGCTGAGAGTTGGCTTGGCTTGGCTAATTGGTACTGCCTTTCTAGATTGTTTTTACTTAGTTGGTTACTTGTGGGTATACTTAAAACACTTTTAATTTGCTTCTCCCAAGTAAAAGGCACTTTGGGTAGGTTAGGAAAGTTCATGTGCATCTCTTGCTCCTTTAAAAATGTTTTATATAATTAAAAAAATATATTTTATTCCAGTGCCTGTCATCAGTTGCTACTGCCTTGCAGTCTGGCTTTCTTCCATACTGTGAACCTGTGTACCAGCGCTGTGTAAATCTGGTGCAGAAGACTCTTGCACAAGCCATGGTATTTTTCTATTGCCATTTCAACTTTTTCAGAATATCTCCTTAAACCGATGTATTAACTATGTAAAGTTGTGGGGTTTTACAGAGATTTGTAGTATTAACCACTGAATAGTAAATGAAGCTACAGTCCTGAAACTATTTTTTTGTTTCATTTTGTGGTGGGTTGAGAGAGAAGGCCCAGCTTTCCCTCCCCCACTAAGTAGGAATAAAGAGACCACAGCTAACTCAGCCGGTGAAGCAAAAGGGAATGCTGTATTTACAAATCAATGTGAGGTGCAGGGAATTTATGCACACAAATATACAGTATTTAAAATATATACAGAAATATACAGCAAAGAAGGATACAGGAACAAACCCCCTGGACAGAGGGGGTTCCCCCCGTACCCCCTCTCTCTCCCCCCTACCTCCCTTCTTTTCCCAAAGAGGGTTAGAGAGAGAGAAAAGGCAGTTATAAGAAAAGAAGAATTTTAGTAGCAAGAAAATATTAGTGCAGGATTAATGCTTATCTGTTATCTGCGGCCCTTCTGGCAAAATGCCCAGAAGCAGACAGGCTGGAAAGGGAGAGCAAAGAGGAACCGAACTGAGGAAAGTTCCAGCTGCACCAAAACTTAAAGCTACATTCTACCAATCTACCAATGAAATTCGTTTAAAGTATCAATATTTACAAAAACATTCAGCCATAGTGTCCTAGCACTGTCCCTTTCTTAAAGGCACAGCCTCAAACGGTCACAGATTTGTTTTTACTTTTATGCATACCCCGATAAAATCAAATATTCATTTTGAAAATGCATATTTATTTGTCACAGTTGCACAATGCTCAGCCAGACCAATATGAGGCTCCAGATAAAGATTTCATGATTGTGGCTCTTGATTTACTCAGTGGTTTAGCTGAAGGACTTGGAGGCAACATTGAACAGCTAGTGGCTTGCAGCAACATCCTGACACTAATGTACCAATGCATGCAGGTGAGATGAATAACGTGTTTAATCAAAGGATTTTCTTTCTTAAGAGAATTGGAAACACTTCTAGAATTGTCAGGTTTTTTCCTTCCTCTCTTTAGGATAAAATGCCTGAGGTACGGCAGAGTTCTTTTGCATTGTTAGGTGATCTGACAAAGGCGTGTTTTCAGCATGTTAAGCCTTGCATCGGTATGTTTCTTTTACATATTAAGCTATTAACATTTTACAAACTGGTAAGAGGCTGGTTTAGCCATTTTTAAGTTCCCTTTTCTATGGCTTGCCTTATCATGGTGTTTCAAATTTTCATTTTCCTTTACCAGCAAGAGTCTGTAGTCGTTGCTCCTTTGAACTGTGCATTTGAGACATTTTGTTCTTTTTGTAGACAGTGCAAAAGTTCATTTTTCTGCTTGATTTTTATAGTATAAAATGCTTCCTGTTGTGCTGGAATACATCAAAACAGATGTATCTAGACTTCAATTAAAACAGTTGCTTTCTTTGATCAATTCTTTGATACATTTTTTGTTCTACTGGAATCTATTGTTACATATAATTTATATATATTGAAATTTGAAGGGGTTGTGTTACTGTTGACAGGGGTGGGGGGGGTTGGTTTGCTTTGGTTGGTTGGTTTTTTAACACAGCTGAATACATAGCTATCCAGGTATGCTTTTTCTTTCTCCACCACCAAGAATGGGAGAAAAAAGATTTCTAGCATTACATAAAGGTAAAACCTATTAGAATATATTTTTTAAATCATAGTTTGAAAAGATATGCATTGATCTGCTCTAGGTTGTAAAATATGAGTTAATCTGATATATATCTGAAATGCAGCTCTTGTTAATTCAGGTATAATGCTTTACAGGAATTTAAATGTGCTTACACAATTTTATTGAAAACATTTTTTCCTGTGTTCTTGCAGTAATTGGACAAGATAGTTATATTGTGTGATGAGATTTTAAAATGTTGTTCTTTCTAGCTGACTTCATGCCCATTTTGGGAACCAACCTAAACCCTGAATTCATTTCTGTATGTAACAATGCCACCTGGGCAATTGGAGAAATCTCCATCCAGATGGGTACGATTTTTAATTATTTATTTTTAATTGGAATGCTTGCACATTTAGAATAGTGTGGCTGTGTGGAGGGGCGTTGTGTGTTTTTTTTTCTTTTATTTGTTTTCATTTTTAGTAATACTTTCATGTTAAAAATTAAATTAAATTTTATATTCTTGTCCTTAACAGTAATTTAAATGTACCAGATTTAAATAGATTATGTATATTAATGATTGTTTTCTTTTGATTGTTTCTTTTCGGCTGTTTCAGGTATAGAGATGCGGCCTTATATTCCAATGGTGTTGCACCATCTAGTAGAAATAATTAACTGACCCAACACACCAAAGACATTGTTGGAGAATACAGGTACCCAAAAACTGAACCATTAATGGTGAAGGGAATTAGAGATTTTTTATTTTTCTTTTATGATTTTAAAAATTGAATAGAACTTATTTTATTGCTATGTATCTGGCTTTTATAAAAAAAGGCAACTCTTTTGCAGAAGCTCTTACAAGTGTCAATGAAATATTGTATATAATTATGAAAGCTATTAAGTTCTCGCTTTTATATTTATCATCTGTGTAAGTATTCTTCCAATTTTATTTATGTATACAATATGATAAATGTATACAGTAACACTTAAAGACTAAGTGGCTTTACACTGATTTTAGTATATGCATGTCCTTACACATGTACTGTATATATGTCTAGTGTTTTAAACAAATGTAATTGGCGTATAAAAAACAAACTCTGACTTTACAAATCATGCACTGAAATTATGCATTGCTACTATTACCTGGTCACTTAGACTTCTTTTCAAAAAATTGTTTTTAGCAGCGGCATGCACATTTTTATGTTCTGGTCAGCAGCTTTGCCTTCCAAATTAGGAGCAGTCCTCAAATGCTTTAGTGAATCAGAATTTCTAGGTCTTGTTTCTTTTGCATGTATGGAGAGCATGTTCTGGTATGAAGAGCACCTTCTGCAGAGGGACCTCGACAGGCTGGGCAGATGGGCAGAATCCAACGGCATGAGATTTAACACATCCAAGTGCCGGGTTCTGCACATTGGCCACAACAACCCCATGCAGAGTTACAAGCTGGGGTCAGAGTGGCTAGAGAGCAGTCAGGCTGAGAGGGACCTGGGGGTGCTGGTTGATGGTAGACTGAACATGAGCCTGCAGTGTGCCCAGGCAGCTAAGAGGGCCAATGGCATCCTGGTCTGCATCAGGAACAGTGTGGCCAGCAGGAGCAGGGAGGTCATTCTGCCCCTGTACTCAGCACTGGTTAGGCCGCACCTCGAGTACTGTGTCCAGTTCTGGGCCCCTCAGTTTAGGAAGGATGTTGACTTGCTGGAACGAGTCCAGAGAAGAGCAACAAAGTTGGTGAGGGGTTTGGAACACAAGCCCTACGAGGAGAGGCTGAGGGAGCTGGGGTTGCTTAGTCTGGAGAAGAGGAGACTCAGGGGTGACCTTATTGCTCTCTACAACTACCTGAAGGGAGGTTGTAGACAGACGGATGTTGGTCTCTTCTCCCAGGCAGCCAGTACCAGAACAAGAGGACACAGTCTCAGGCTGCACCAGGGGAGGTTCAGGATAGATGTTAGGAAAAAGTTCTATACAGAAAGAGTGATTGCCCATTGGAATGGGCTGCCTGGGGAGGTGGTGGAGTCGCCATCACTGGAGGTTTTCAGGAGGAGACTTGATGGGGTGCTTGGTGCCGTGGGTTAGTTGTTTGGGTGGTGTTTGATTGGTTGATGGGTTGGACGCGGTGATCTTGAAGGTCTCTTCCAACCTGGTTTATTCTATGTATTCTATGTATTCTGTACTTCAGTAAAACTTTATTAATAATTAAACCAGTTTCTGATTTACTATTTTACTAATTGAGAATCTTTTGACTTTTTTTCTGTTTAAAAACTGTCATGTAAGAAAAATAATAGTTTAGTCATTATATTTGACATACGTATCCAAGAGGATGGAGCCAGGCTCTTCTTGGTGACAGGACAAGGGGCAATGGGTGGAAGTTGAGGCATAGGAAGTTCCATGGAAACATGAGGAAGAATTTTTTCACTGTGAGGGTGATGGAACACTGGAACATGCTGCCCAGGGAGGTTGTGGAGTCTCCCTCTGGAGATATTTTAAGACCTGTCTGGATGCGATCCTGTGTGATCTGCTCTAGGTGATCCTGCTCTGGCAAGGGGGTTGGACTAGATGAGCTTTTGAGGTCCCTTCCAGCCCCTAACATTCTGTGATTCTGTGTAATTGAAAACTATGCAAATTCAGTGCTACAGTTATTTTTTTTAAAACTAAGTATGAGATAAATTAGAGAATGATTTCTTTCAGTGCATACTTTTTCCTCCAGTATTTTCTAAACCCTACCCCCTTGTTTAGTATGGAATGTGAACTTGAAGGAAAAATTGCTTAGTTATCTGGCATATTATAGGTACTGCTTTTTGAAAAGATAATTTTGGAGCGAATAACTATTTATGAAATACACCATGGAATAGTATAGCAATATACATTTTCTTTCCCTCTGCCCCAATCCACTTAATCTGCACTGATGGATGTGTAGTACCTGTAACTGAGAAGCATCACTGCTAGAGAATTTTTTGAAGCTTTAGGTTATGTAATGAGCTATTGTAAACACTTCTCCTATCGAAACATATGAGACCACCTTAAATAAAAGTATTTGCTTAGAAAATGAGTACATGTCAAAAGGTTAAGCTTTGACAGAAACTACTATTCTTTTTAAAGACTGCAGCTGAGAGATCTTACAGATAAATCTTTAAAGTATATTTTCATTTCAAACTAGAACTTCAAATGCAGTTAGGTCTGCTGAAAATTTGAAAAGCTGCATATTGAAACTGTGTAATGTCTGGGCAAAATAGTATATTACCAGTGAGCCATAACTTTCATGGAATGAGTACATTTGAAACTACCAATAAATCCTACACTAAATTTTTGTTGGAGAAAGCATCATCTGCTTTATTGAATGTTTCATGAAACTTTTCATAAATGCCTGTTAATTAATGTTGCTTAGTATGTCCCTTGAACATAGGCTTCCTTTCTCTGCTTCATATAAATCTGATGGATTTTAGTATTATTCATATATTTTTCTTCCAGTAATCATGATACATTATTTCTCACCTTCTCTTTTTTTCTAAAGATTAATCTTCAACAAGTTGAGCAAATGCCGTTAAAACATATATTTTTTTCAGTCTGTTCCTCAGAACAAAGGACCACACTACCTAATCATCCAATGAAGCAGTTTTGTTTTTCATGTGTCCTCATGGTTTTTTATCAGAACTAAGATCCTTATACAAATTTTATGAGGAAGCCTTTTCTGAACAGGAGAAATATTGGAATTAAAGAATTAATTTTGAGCAGTTTGTTTCTGTGATTTAGCAGCCACTTCAAATTCTCTACAAGATTATGAAGAAAACAAATATTTGGTGTTCTTTAAGAAGTAATCAATTAATCTGTTTATTAGACCACAATATATTAAATGTAAAAGTATTTATAAGTGTATTTTTACCAATAGATAGTAGGCCTATTAATCTTGAATTCAAAATATTGGGAAAAGAATGTTTAGGAATACTTGATACTAAAACTGAAAATGGTTAATTCCTTTCTGTCAAGAGTATACATAACGGTACTTTTTATTAAAAGCTATGAAGTGTATGGTAGGTAAATTTACTGTAAGTGATGATTCTGAGGAGGGTAGAATGACTGCTTCCATCAGAAAGCCTTTGGATTTTAAATTGTGTTTTTTGGTATTCTCTCATTTTCTTTTATTTTTCTTTTACTGTGGAGAGTATACCATATATGTTGCTGCCTCATATTTAGGAGGTGGTAATAAACAGCACTGGTGAGATCTTATGTGTATTATCATACACAGATTCTGTTGGCTTCTGTTTATTAGTTATTTGTTGTTTTTCTTTACATTTTCTCCTCCACCCTCATTTGCTCATGTCTTGGTTGGCGTTTGGTGGTGTATAACCGTGACTGCATTACCTTAGCAATAACAATTGGTCGTCTTGGTTACATTTGTCCTCAAGAGGTGGCCCCCATGCTACAGCAGTTTATAAGACCCTGGTGTGTATCAATCTTTTTTTTTTTTTAATTCATTTTTCTTCTCTGTCTTTATGTTTGTCTGTCTTTCTGTCTGTCTTACTTTTAGATATATTTTCAGTTGTTTACAAAATCATTCTTAATCATTGCCAACCATGTGACTAATCTTGTCCTATCAGGTTTGTGAGTTCTTAGTAGTACTGTCATGTATTCTTTATGTTGTAGCTAATGACTAATTTATGCATGGGATAAGATTGTCACATGCTTGCGTGTTAAATCTTGACTACAAAAGAGCATTTTAAAATCCACTAAAATGATAATACAGTGCATGCAAATACTGTAAAATTTAAACTGTGCATTACTTAAAATTCAGTCTGAGGCTGTAAGGAATATGTTTCTAAACTTGTTATGTATAAAATAGCTTGCTTGCTGCTGTAAAAGTTAAATAACTTTTCTCTGATATTCATACTGCAATAGTATTGTATGTCCTTCTTCTTATGATAGTTTCTATAAATGTTTCATATACATGTTTCTTTTGTATTTAATGGAATACAGGTCATGCTTTCTAATTGTATATAGTACAACAAGAAAGTAAGATTCTGGAAATGATGCCTAATGAGAATGTACTAGTAAAAACTGTGTGCAGCAAGTATCTTTATAAGTGATCAAAATAGTGTTTAAGATAATCTTATCAATGTGACTTATACCATCAAATACTGTCATCTAGTTCTGACTTAATTGAATGAAAAAGTAATAGAGTTACCTAAGGTTTTGCTTTCTAAATTACTAAGTGCACCTCTCTGCGAAATATAAGAGACAATGAAGAAAAGGATTCAGCATTCCATGGGATATGTACCATGATCTCGGTCAACCCCAGTGGAGTAGTCCAAGTAAGATACATAAATAGATCTTAACTTTTTCTTCTTTACTCATGTGCAATTTAGTGAAAGATGGAGTGTGAAAAAGTTTAGCTTGATATTGACTCCCTGTGGTACATGATGTAGCTGCTTTTTTAGATGTCAAGGAGACTAAAATGTTTATATTTCAAATTATACATGTGAAGGGCAGGTGTCAGGAGGATGGAGCCAGGCTCTTCTCAGAGATGTCCAGTGATAGGATAAAGGGCAATGGGTGCAAGCTAGAGCACTGGAGGTTCCATGTAAACATAAGGAAAAACTTTTTCACTATGAGGGTGACAGAACACTGGAAAAGGCTGCCCAGAGAGGTTGTGGAATCACCTTCTCTGGAGACATTCAAAGCCTGACTGGATGCATTCCTGTGTGACCTACTCTAGGTGATCCTGCTCTGGAAAGGAGGTTGGACTAGATGATCTTTCGAGGTCCCTTCCAACCCCTAACATTCTGTATTTCTGTGATACTTCAAGATTTCTGCTTCATTAATTATAGCTTATGTTCTTTTAGTTACAAAGAATATTAACTTTGATTAATTGCATTTTGATACTTCTATCACTAATTTTTATGTTGAGGATATGTCTGAAAATACAAGGCAAAAATTGACATACTAAAACCTTATTTTTCATATGCTTTTCAAAAAAGAAACAGCAAAATCAGTAACTACCACTTTATTCTTAAAACAAGTAGGAAAGATTCTGTTTCACCTTTAAATATAGTGCTTAAATAGTCAATATGGCAAGAATTATCTCTAAAATAAATGGTACATCTCAAGAATAGAATATGACCTGCTCTTTAGTCTCTGCAGCTCCATAATACCAGTCTGATATTTTCTAAGATAAAAATGAAGGTGAATTCCCCTCTCCTCTGCCTTGGAATCCTTCTTCCTGAAACACAAGAATTGATCCTCAATCTTGATTTGAATTATTTCATTTCACTTATCCGTTATTTCGTACTTAACATTTCCCTCTTCTGCTGTCCATTTGTTCTTTCACATAGCTTAAAGGGAGTAATTAAGGACCCTCTTTATTATCTCATTTCTCCTCCTATGTAGTTGTTATCCTCAGTTCCTATCTGAAAACATCTGCATTACTGATCTGGTATAGTAGGAGATAATGCATGACAGAAGATGAACTAAACATAGGGATTTTGGGGTGGCTTTAGTTTTGAACCTGTATGATAAACATTCTGTGTACCCCAGTAACAACTTTTGTCTCTCCTTAAAGAAATGCAACAGTGTTTTTTTTACCCAATTGGAAATACATGAGAGTGAGTTGTGAGCGTGGTCTTGAGTTTGTCAATTGTTAAGGTGATTGGTTCTCAAACTCATTATGTGTACTGAAATAATTAGGCAAGTGTGATGTGGGAGAGGAAGAAATGTTTATTTGTTGGGTTTGTGGGTTTTTTTAACTGTGGTTTCATTTAATCAACAAAAAACTGATTAAACAAAGTTATTCCTACACTGAGTTATTTCTATTTCCATACACTGAAGGATACAATAACTTACCATTATTTTCTGAATTAACTGGAAAATGAAGACACAAAACCAAAAGCAGTTGTAAATTAGAATCAAATACCCTGCATAGTTCATAGAACAAACATCAAACATTGTTTTCAGACCTATTAATTGAGGCTTCTAACCTATGTGATTGTTTAATCTTATAGGACTTTATTTTTTTTTGTGATGCTGTTGCATCGTGGATTAGCCCAAAAGATGATCTCCGAGACATGTTCTGTAAGGTAATGTTTCTAGCATGACAGTATATCTGAACTGTGGTTGTTTTGGATCCTCCATTTGTTTCTTGCTTTCTGTTTCCACTATTAGCACTTTGTGGTCATGAAGACTTTCTTGCAGACATAAATATTCAGACAAAACATCATAAAAAAATGAAGATTTTGTATCTATATTTTCTCACAAAGTGCCAAAAAATTTAAGCAAAATATTGTTTGCCTTGTGTAAACAAAACAAAACTACACCCAGAAAGTTATATATTGTGTTTTAGCACTAGTGTCTTAGGTTAAAAAAGGGAACAAAATAAACTTATGTCAGTTTCATGAACAGATGGTGTTACTGTTCAGTACAGTAGCTCCCCTCATATGTTGTAAATGGAAATGTCTGTTTTTAGGAAGGACATATATAAAAAATGAACGGTCATTTTAAAGCTAAAACAGGTCATATTTCTAAGCATACACTTAGATCATGGGTTAGTATTGGCACTTTCTCTTCAAGTAATGCCAAATGTATACAGATAAGAACAGAAGTTACAACTTCTGAATCCCATCTTAAGGAGCAAAGACATATCTTGTTGCCTGTGGTAGTTTGGAATTTCGCACTACATTAACTAAAGCATGGCTCACTCAGTCGGGAAGCAAATGGAAGCTGTATTTACAAAGCAGTAACTACACTCTACAATGTACTGCAATGAATATGTACAAATATACAGTATTTACAATATTATACAGGTATTTACAATCAGAAAAAAGAATGGAAACCCTCCTGAACCCCTTCTGTATCCCAGAAGAAGCAGGGAAACTGCTCTGCTCTCCCCTAACCCCCCTTTCCCCCTATAATTAGAAGAAAGAAGACGTTAGAACTGTTAGTTCAAAGCAATGTTAGTATCCTTATCTGCAATGTCAGTCACACCAGTTAAACCCTACCCAGCAGTAACAGCCACAGCAGCTAGAGAAGAAAGGAAGGAAGGAATGAAGTGGAATGTGAGATTGCTAGGGTACATCTTGCACATCTGGCCAATGAAATTCATTTAGAATAATCTTTTGTTTTCCTTTTTACACCCAACTGTGAATTGTTTATATTTCTCCACTTTTCTGCTCGAAATCTGCAGCTAACTTTTAAAGGCATAGCCTAAAACTGCCACTCTGCCCTAGTTAGAAGACGTCTTCAAAGGATCAGGGTCAGGAAACGCAAGGCTGTGAATATTCTAGCATCAGCAGAAGGAAACAGGAAATACAAGCTTAAAAGAAAGTCCAGGATACTCTCTGTGATGATTGTCCAAAGCAGTTTCAGTGCATGACTGTCTTATAGAATAACAGAATCACCTGGGTTGGAAGAGACCTCTAAAGGTCATCTAGACCAATGCCTCTGCACTGAGCAGGGACATCCTTGACTAGATCAGGTTGCCCAGAGCCCCATCAAGCCTCACCTTGAATATCTCCAGGGGTGGGGCCTCAACCACCTCTCTGGGCAACCTGTTCCAGTGCTCAACCACATTCATTGTAAAGAACTTTTTCCTAACATCCAATCTAAATCTACTCTTCTCTAATTTAAAACCATTGCGCTGTGTCCTATCACCGCAGACCTTTGTAAACAGTCCCTCTCCAACCTTCTTGCAGGCCCCCTTCAGGTACTGGAAGGCTGCTATTAGATCTCCCCCGAGCCTTCTCATCTCCATGCTGAACAACCCCAGCTCCCTCAGCCTGTCCTTACAGAAGAGATACTCCAGCCCCCTAATCATTTTTGTGGCCCTCCTCTGAACCCTCTCCATCAGGTCCATGTCCTTCCTGTATTGAGGGTTCCAGACCTGAATACAATATTCCAGGTGCTGTCTTACCAGATCAAAGTGGCAGAATCACCTCTCTGGATCTGCTAGCCATACTTCTTTTGACACAGCCCAGGATGTGATTTGCATTCTGGGCTGCAAATGCACACTGTCTGCTCATGTCCAGCTTCTCATCCACCAGAACTCCAAAGTCCTTTTCCTCAGGGAAGTGTGAATACAGTGATTTTAACATATAAACTATGTCAATTGGCAAAATGTTTAGCATTTTGAAATGGCCTAACTAGGTTGCAAGTCACCACAGTCATTAAAAATACATACACACACACATATTTATATATTTTATACTATTTTGTGGGAGTAGCTGTATTCTATGTCACCTTTAATTGAAATGTGGTTGTTTTTCTTCAAGAAAGACATTACTAGACTTCCTTTGTTTCTTACTAATATTTAAATATTAAACTGGGAAATTCAAATGGACAGATGTACAGTCCAGCAGTTTGTGGCTTACTACATATGTTTGTGGTGAAGAGGGAGGTTATTACTTTATTACTTATGACTTATGATTTATGAAAATTAATTTATTTATTATTATTATAAAATTGTCAATAACCGATGAATCACCAACTTATATACATGTTCTAGTGCACGTTCGTGAAATATATCCCATAACTGGCTTAGTATTATGATTAGAACTTATTTGAGCTAATTACAAGCTATTTCTATATTTATATGCAAGAAGGGTGCAGTTCTGGCGCTTGGCCACTAGATGGCGACTCGACGGGACGTGCGCGGCTTCTGGTCGAGCTCAGACGGAGCTCTGTCCTGTGTGCCGCCGGTTCGAGACTGGGGTCTCGCAGAGCTGGCTTGCATGAGAGGACGGAATGGCAGGGCTGGTCCGGAGACGAGCTGGTCCTCAGAGTTGATCCATACCGCACGGCGGGACGGCGATCGCCGGCAGACATGCCCGGGGGACGCGGCAGTACGCGGGTCTGCAGGGGCGGCCCCAGGAGTGAGGAATATCGGCGGGGCGGGCCCGACAGAGGTTGGCCCGGCTCGGCAAGTCCTCAGGCAGCAGCTTCTCGTCTGCTGGGCTTAAAACAACAGCAGGATACCCGGAGCGGTCCGGGGGGAGTTCAGTGCAGTGTAAGCACAAATGCTGCTGAGTAATCCCTGGAGTTAACAGGGCTCGGAGCGGCACATGGCGCTCTTCTCTCCATTATAGTGGGGTTAAGCAATTGCGCGGGGACCTGGCACGGTCAAGTCCCTTCTCCCCGATAATTAGGCAGATCTTACCCTCGGGGGCTGATCCAGTCCATGCAGTAGCGACGGGGGGGGGGGGGGGGGTTTCCTCTCCCGGTCAGTGGGACTGGCTGTGGCAACGCTAGTTTCTCAGCTCAGCGTGGTGTCCTTCCTCTATGGAAATAATTCCTCCAGTCGCTTCTCACATGCAGATGCCTTGATATGCGTGCATGTATGAAACAGAAGCTAAACAATAAACTCAGTTGCAGAGGCAGCGGCTCAGACTTAACTCTCGAGCTAGCACAGAGACAGAAATGAAGGAGGAAGGCAGGAAGGCAGGAAAAGCACTTGTTTACTCACTGGGGTAATATTTATAGAATACCTCGAGGCTGGGTTTGACCAATGGGCATTCTCATAAACAACTGGCTTCAGCCTATGGGAAAGCATGAAGCTAGAATTCTTCCATATTTGGAGAATGCACGAGCACAGCATGTACCAGCAGCGTGCTAGCCTGGCTTTTGTCTTCCTCCTGAGGGAGGGGGAGCTTGCCCACATGCTGGGGCAAGATTCAATGTCTCGGCACAATGTGCCTTCACCACAATGTTGCTAGTAAATCATGGTTGTCTATCTGCTGTTTAATGATCATTTTGAGTTCCTCTCCTCTCATTTTAGATTCTTCATGGATTTAAAAATCAAGTTGGGTATGAGAACTGGAGCCATTTCTCTGACCAGTTTCCTCTTCCCTTAAAAGAGCGTCTTGCAGCTTACTACGGAGTTTAACCTTATGCACTGTAGCTGCATAATTAGAGGTAAGCACACAAATCTGCCTTGCTAATCAGAGCTGTATAACAGGCTTCCTCACTATTTACATTATATGAAACATAATTAATTCACTAGACTAAAATATTTCAGATATTCTGGAACAGATATGAAAAAAATATAATGTACCTAAATGATGGTTGCTGTAGCAAAAGCATTTGTCTAAGACTGTTATTTTTAAAGAAAGAAAGAGAGGGAGTGTATGATGTACACAATAGTGTATCAAGGTTGGAAGTGTAGGTGTAACAAAGTGCCTCTTCAGGTTTAATAAGCAAAATTATTATAATCCTCAAGCCATCATGCTGGAATCATAGGCTCCCTCCCTTATGTCATATGAATTAGTAGACGGGAATATTTCCCTAGGATAGGAAAGCAAGTTTAAGAGACTGTGGCAGCTGCTCTTTCTGCAAACAACTACAAGCTGTGAAGTTATTTTCATGAGTGCCAAAAGAAAACATCCTGCAGAAGCTGGACCTTTAGGTGTGCTGAGACCTCTCTTTATACAGAGCTATTTTTAGTACTTTTATAGGGGGATATTTTAGCTTCTGTATGGGGTTGAATTCTATTGGATAAGAGGGTTAATGTGAAAGATAAGAAAGTATATAAAAATCAGCTACTTCGGGCAATAAGGCACTTCTGTTAAGGGCTTCTGTTGGAGACTTAGCAAAAGTGAGATTCTGTTATAGACAATCTGTGATGCTGGGGATTCTGCAATGCTGTAATAAAGGACTTCTGAGAGGACTTCTCAGATTCTCTACTCTGCATTTCTGTAATTCTGTTGTGGAGCAGCAATGGGGTTTGTGCTTTATTGTGGGAATGATAGTGATGAGCAGTGCAGGCCTAGAGCCTGACATGGTGGTAGGCCATGCTCAGCATAAGTGCAGAGCCAGCTAGCAGTATGCCAAAACAGTGCTGTGCCAGCAGCACTGTAACTAAAACAAGACGCTGGTAGCTAGAAACATAGTAAGTTATCTCGGGACAACAGGACATGCACCTGCATCAACAAAACTCGTGTGTCATCTGCAGTTGGACCAATAATCTGTAATAGTGTGTTGTGTGGTCACTCATAGGGAACCAATGAGTCCATGCCAACAAGGCATACCAAGGTTATATACTTTGTAGCAGTTTCCTTGCTACGCACGTCTTTTTCTGCCTGTCCTGTCTCCTTTTCTTCCATGCTTTACTGTGCCATGCTTTCACCATAGGCCTGAGCCATAGGCCTGCAATACTGGAACAATAAAGGATCAATACCGATCATATTGCTCAGCCGTATTGATTCCAAGAACCTCCGTCGTCTCCATATCTGGCTAAACTTGTGATTCAGCGTTTTCGATCCCCTTCATCAGCATCTTCCTCTAATGCCGCCAGCGACGGCTTGGACTTGGAAGATGGGAGGACTGGTACCGGGAGACCGGACACTGTTGACTTTACAACTCCTCTTAGGAAAAAAAAATGCAGCGCTTGCAGGTTCGCGACTGCACCATTCTTACCACCGCTCCCTGGCCGCCCTGGCCACCCTGTCAGTGGCTCCTACCAGCAGTGGCGGCGCTCATTCCAGCAGCGCCCAGCCCAGCGGCCCCCGGCCCAGCAGGGCTTGGCCCGTTGGGGCCCACCCTCCCCCCATCCCGGCAGTCCTCTTGGCAACGACTCCTGCAAGCCCTCGCGGCCCCTGCCACTACCGGATACTCCGAACAAAGCGGCACCGACCTACGCGACCCAGACTGGCTCCCACCAACACCAGCGCCTGGCCAGCGGCCCCAGCAGGAACAGCCCGCGCCAGCGGCCCCTTCCCCCCAGCGGTTTCAGCCGTGCTACACCCTTCCCGCCTCCTACATTCCAGACATTCTCAACAAAGTATCGCACTTCGACGGCGGTTCTAATCGAGTCCCGATGGGACCATCGGGGGGTGGGAGGGATGGGAACTGTCCCATTGAGTTGGTGGACACAGTCTCAGGCTGCGCCAGGGGAGGTTCAGGCTGGATGTTAGGAAAAAGTTCTATACAGAAAGAGTGATTACCCATTGGAATGGGCTGCCTGGGGAGGTGGTGGAGTCGCCATCACTGGAGGTTTTCAGGAGGAGACTTGATGGGGTGCTTGGTGCCGTGGGTTAGTTGATTGGGTGGTGTTTGATTGGTTGATGGGTTGGACGCAGTGATCTTGAAGGTCTCTTCCAACCTGGTTTATTCTATGTATTCTATGTATTCTATGTATTGTGGGAAATGTAGTCACAGTCTGTATATGCATTTCCTGTGGTACAGGTCAACAACGAATATAAGAATCTCTGGACTGACAAATGCTAATGGAAGCTAGACAAGCCATAGCTCCCTATGGGTTACAGTCAGGATACACAACTGCTGTAGTCAATCAGTTGTTTTCAACACATTTGTTAATCCCTTTTGTCACTTCTGTTAGCGAATGGTGTTTATTACATGGTCTGAGACCAATCAGCTCGATCCTGGAGGATATGGGTGCCTTGCAACCTGGCCCCCCAACTCCCAGTCCCCTCAAATTGGGACTTGATTATTATTCATCTGAAGGATTGTTTTTTTTACAATTCACTTACATCCGGAGGTCTCAACAGAGCCTACGCCTACTGAGTCATCGATTAAAGCAGACTCCACCCACCAGTATCAATACATAGCCCCAGGCATGCCAGAATTCTCTGGTTTGGCTTTTGCTCTCATTTAGATAGCCTTATTGTGACTTTCTCACCTGTAAGTCTATGGATGATATCCTGATTGCAAAAAAGCTACGTCCTAAGACAGCGCCCTCTGACTTTCAACCCATGTCAGCAAGCAGAAGGTCACAAACACCACTATGCCTTGCAACTTCTCAATTAAGTGGCAATTCACTTGCAAATGCCTCGGAAGCCACGCCCCGGCAGCCAGCAGATCTTTTTACAAGGTGTCACTGCAACCCACCTCGATGGGGCGAGCCTTTTTGTTGGATCGTATCAGCAACTGCAGCTTCCTGATAAGGCTTTGTAATTAAGTCAGGACTTAGCGATCAAAGAGTGGTCAAGAATCCAGGACAATAACTCTGACCCTTGTGATTTTCACTGCTCAGCAGGGTCTATCAGGGCCATTTGGCTCCTTTGTTGATATCTTAAGTCACTCAGATCTGACTCATGATATGAAGGCAAAAATGCTGGATATTTTGGCATTTGACAATGCCAATGAAAAATCTGAACAGGTTTTCAGCATTGTATCAACAGGTGCCACTGTCTTGTGATTGCTGGACGCAACAACGAAGGACGCAACAACGAAGGAAGCACCGACAAACAGCAATGTATCTAACCACGGCCATAGAAGCAGCCCTGAAACCACCAGCATGACCACTGCACAGGGGAAACAACCTGGGTGGAAATCATCATGCTTCTGGGAAACCTAGGTACTTTAAATCAAAATTGCCTGACTGCTGGACAGTCTCAAAAGTGTCCACTGTCACAGATCTAATCATTTTACTCTAGATTGTAGTAGGCAGGGAGAGTGCTCCCGCAGCGCGAAGATACCCCGTGACGACCCCAAACCAGGATGCTTGGACCGCACCTCCCCCTCGCAGCCATCCTCTGACAGCGTCTAGCGGAACTACCAACAGCTGCATACCACTTTTGCATCCACAAAGCGTTGTCGAGTTCAATTGACACGGTCCTTTGGGTCACAGACCCTGTGATCTGTTAATTGGCAGGTTGTCTACCTCTAGACAGGGCATCCTTATAATTCCTGGTTCAATAGATTCTGATTATGACTGGGCTATGAGAATTATGCTCTATACCTTCACCTCTCCTGGTAGCACTCTTGTTGGGACAGAAATTGTTCAGCTAATATCATTTGAGTCCCGAGTGCCTAAACTTCTAACAGGATTCTGAGAGCAAAGAAGGCTCGGGTTCCACCGATATGCCTGATGTCTCATTGGCCCTAAAAATCCATAAGGGAAAACTGGAACAGATTGTATCTGTCAGACACCCTTGTGGACAAATTATACAAATTTCAATGATTGTGGATACTGGAGATGATGTCATCATCATGCCTCGTCATAAATGGAATGGCCACTAGACATTGCTCATGGCAAATGCTGAAGTTATAGGATTAAAAGGTATCCAAACAACCTGGGTTAGCAAAGAGCCAGTGCAATTAGCTTTAATAACTGCAAATCAGTCACTGTAAGACCATATGTGTTAACCCTTCCAGTTGCTCTAATGGGCTGACATGCCTTAAGTCAGCTAGGAGTAAAAATTTATTTTTGTTCCTTTTCTGTAGCAGCTACTGGTCAGCAAATTAAAATGGAAAACAGATAATTCAGTATGGGTGGGACAATGGTTGCTCAGAAAAATAGGCTGCAAGTCATTAAGACCCTAATACAGAAAAACAATAGCAACTAGGGTACACCTTGCTAGCCACCCCCACCCCTACCTCCACCCCCAGACAAAGGACAATTTTCTGGTACGACTCTTGCCGATAACAGCTCTGCTCTGATTTAAAGTTCCAGTACTAATTTCTTCATTTCTTCATTTCTGATTGCAATGTCCTCAAGGGATTTGTTATTTAGAGTTTTGCTAAGTTTTCCTGGTAAGCATAATGAATGGTACGCATTTGGTACTTATGGGTAGTTAATACATAGTAATTGTGCTAAGGTGTAAGTACTTAGTAATGAGTTCACCTTGTAAGAGTTTCTTTTGGTTTGAACCTTCTTAGTTGTGTGCCTAGGCATTTCAAAGGAGCTCCAACAAGGCATACCAAGGTTATATAAATTGTAGCAGTTTCCTTGCTACGCACTTCTTCTTTTCCTGCCTGTCCTATCTCCTATCTCCATGCTTTACTGTGCCATGCTTTCACCATAGGCCTGAGCCATAGGCCTGCAATACTGGAACAATAAAGGATCAATACCCGATCATATTGCTCAGCCGTATTGATTCCAAGAACCTCCGTCATCTCCAAATCTGGCTAAACTTTATCATTCATCACAAATAGCCCCTGAACCAGGGATCACAACAGGAAATTCAGTTTACAAGAAGACACTTCAGCCGTGAGAAGTCAAACACATTCCTAACCACATACTAGTTCATCTTTGCACTGAATGAAGGATATGCTAATTTGTAACTACTGTCTGTAGAGCTTGATATTTTGGTGAGGCTGATGTGTTTATTATTGTCATGTTCCACTTCATGCACCAATTTGGAATTAAAGGGCAAATTAAGTTTATCTAGTCAATCTTTATATAAATTTGATACTTGCTCTGGAATTTTTGTACAACTGGAAGGTTGTGCTGCCATTCAGCAAAACTTAGACAGGCTGCAGGGAGAAATTGAATGAAATTCAACAAGGGCATGTGTAGAGTCTTTTACCTGGGAAAGGACAACCCCAAGTATCAGTACAGGTTGGGGACTGACCTGTTGGACAGCAGGGAAGGAGAAAAGGACCTGGGGGTCCTAGTGGATGGAATGTTGACCATGAGCCAGTAATGTGCTTGTGGCCAAGAAGGCCAATGCCATTCTGGGGTGTATTAGATGGGGTGTGTCTAGTAGGTCGAGCGAGATTCTCCTCCCCCTCTACTCTGCCTTGGTGAGGCTGCATCTGGATTATTGTGTCCAATTTTGGGCCCCTCAGTTCAAGAAGAACAGGGAACTGCTTGAAAGAGTCCAGCGCAGAGCCACAAAGACGATTCAGGGAGTGGAACATCTTCCTTATGAGGAGAGACCGAGGGAGCTGGGTTTCTTTAACTTGGAGAAGAGGAGACTAAGGGGTGACCTCATTAATGTTTATAAATATTTAAAGGGGTGACCATTTGAGGCTGTGCCTTTAAGAAAGGGACAGTGTTGGAACACTCTGGCTGAATGTGTTGGTATCAAAATGAAAACATTCAGATATTCTAAATGAATTTCATTGGTAGATTGGTAGAATGCAACTTTAAGTTTTAGTGCAGTGGGAATTTTTCTCAGTTCCAGCCTGTTCTGCCTTCCCAGCCTGTCTGCTTCTGAGCAAAGTAGCTGGAGCTGACCTTGAGATAAGCAAAACTAATCCCTGCATGTACTTTTCTGAAGCCTAATAAGAATTCTCTTCCCTAATAACTGCCTTTCTTTCTCTCTCTAACCCCTTTTTGGTAAAAAAGGGAGTTAGGGGGAGAGAGGGGGGTACAGGGTGGGGGAATCCTCCTCTTCTGGAGGAGGGAATTTTGTTGCGTTATTCTCCTTTGCTGTATATTTCTCTATATATTGTAAATACTGTATATATTGTGTATATATATAACCTGCTTTCCATATATGCTTATAAATATAGCTTTGCTTCTCTGACTGAGTTTAGCTGTGGTTTCTTTCTCTGTGGGGGAGAGCTAGGCCCTCTCTCAATCCACCACATTACTGGCCACCCAAATCGGGGCTTGGTGATAAATTAGTTTGATTTATTGCTTGCTTGAGTCGGACTAGCAAACATGAAGGTGTTTTAGATTTTTAAGCAATTTCTCTTTTCAATTTTTAGTGTATTGATCTACAAGTATTGTCCGGGTTTGATTCTCGATCAAATAGGGAAATATATAATGCAAAAAATAATATTTATGGTTTAAATATAAGATTCAGCCTCTATATGATCGGTGCCTGGAGTTCTTTTGGCTTACAAGATACAGAAATGTGACTTCAAGCACTCTCCCAATTGAGATAAGGGAGTTTAAGATTCCAGTGGGTGAAAGAGAAATTTTAAGTGATGGCTAGGATCCTAAGGTGATTTATTTGGTGTGTGTAATCCTGCTGCTGGTGATAACTAATGTGTATTTGTTAGTAGCACTGTACCGGGAGAAAAAAGTGTCTAAGGCCTATTTCATTATAAAGCGTAGATCAAAGAGAGAGAAGCACCACTCTGCCTCTGTTCCAGAGACTTATAGTGATGAGGAGAGTGGAGAATCTGTATCAGTTAAAGATAAAGCTAAAAAGTCAATCGGAAAGGCTGCTTTAAATGGTGCTGCTGCTGATTCTGGCAAGCAGCCAGGAGCTGCAGCAGCTCCCAACATGGTGGCTCCCACGTCCCTGTCAGCCGCCATTAACGAGGCAAAGTCATTTCCTCTTTCTTCCATGGCAGGACCGGAAGTGTCCTCCACAGCAGCTAATCTGTCTCAAAACCTATCAGCTTCTGATAAGGCAGCTGTAAATTCAAACACAGCTCCAATTAAGCAAGTAGTAGTTTTAACAACAAGGACTGGAAAGGCCAAAGCTGATCCAGGAGCTGATGGGGGAGGACAGCAAGGTTCTTCTACTGGGGAGGAAGAGAAAATTTGTCTTAAAGATATAGCTGAGTTATTGAGATCATCAGAGGATCGAGATGCAGCTCTTGGTAGGACAGCAGCTAGTGGTGGTGCTTCTCAGCTTAAAGGGATCCTTGAGAGAGTGACAGAAAGGTTATTTGGACAACAAGTTGAGGAAGAGGAGGCAAAGGAGGAAGAAGATGATATTTCCTAATGCTCTTCACCCCGGGAAGAGCTGAGAAGCGTGCGTAAGGATTACATCAGAGCAGATAAGGAGCCAGTTCTCGCTTGGCTTGGTAGATGTTATGATACAGGTGCTCCAGCTCTAATGGTTGGAGACAAGTCAGCAGCCCAGCTAGGAACTCTCTCGAAGGATAATGGAATAGATAGACATCTAGGCAAGGCTCTCGGTAAGGTTAATCTGTGGATACGCCTTCTAATGGCGCTTCTCATGAGATACCCTTCCCGAGATGATCTTCCATGGAATCCTAAGCCCTGGACTACCATAGATGAGGGAATTAAGCGTCTGAGAGAATTTGCTGTTAGAGAGAGACTCTATGGTGAACATGAATCTCTGAATCCTGATGATGTTCCTGTAGGAAATGGTCTTGCTAAAAGCTCATCAAGCATGCTCCTTCTAATTATGCATAGAATACATAGAATAAACCAGGTTGGAAGAGACCTTCAAGATCATCGCGTCCAACCCATCAACCAATCCAACACCGCCCAAGCAACTAACCCACAGCACCAAGTACCCCATCAAGTCTTCTCCTAAAAACCTCCAGTGATGGCGACTCCACCACCTCCCCAGGCAGCCCATTCCAATGGGCAATCACTCTTTCTATATAGAACTTTTTTCTAACATCCAGCCTGAATCTCCCCTGGCGCAGCCTGAGACTGTGTCCTCTTGTTCTGGTACTGCTTGCCTGGGAGAAGAGACCAACATCCGTCTGTCTACAACCTCCCTTCAGGTAGTTGTAGAGAGTAATAAGGTCACCCCTGAGTCTCCTCTTCTCCAGACTAAGCAACCCCAGCTCCCTCAGCCTCTCCTCGTAGGGCTTATGTTCCAAACCCCTCACCAACTTTGTTGCTCTTCTCTGGACTCGTTCCAGCAAGTCAACCTCCTTCCTAAACTGAGGGGCCCAGAACTGGACACAGTACTCGAGGTGTGGCCTAACCAGTGCAGTGTACAGGGGCAGAATGACCTCCCTGCTCCTGCTGGCCACACTGTTCCTGATGCAGGCCAGGATGCCATTGGCCCTCTTAGCTGCCTGGGCACACTGCAGGCTCATGTTCAGTCTACCATCGACCAGCACCCCCAGGTCCCTCTCAGCCAGACTGCTCTCCAGCCACTCTGACCCCAGCCTGTAGCTCTGCATGGGGTTGCTGTGGCCAATGTGCAGAACCCGGCACTTGGATGTGTTAAATCTCATGCCGTTGGACTCTGCCCATCTGCCCAGCCTGTTGAGGTCCCTCTGCAGAGCCTCTCGACCCTCCAGCAGATCAACTCCTGCGCCCAGCTTGGTGTCGTCAGCAAATTTACTGATGATGGACTCGATGCCCTCGTCCAGATCATCAATAAAGATGTTAAAGAGCAAGGGGCCCAGTACTGATCCCTGGGGCACACCACTGGTGACTGGCTGCCAGCTGGATGTGGCACCATTCACCACCACTCTCTGGGCTCGGCCCTCCAGCCAGTTCCTAACCCATCGCAGTGTGCTCCCATCCAAGCCATGGGCTGACAGCTTGGCCAGGAGTTTGCTATGGGGAACGGTGTCAAAGGCCTTGCTGAGGTCCAGGTAGACTACATCCACAGGCCTCCCCACATCCACCAGGCGGGTCACCTGATCATAGAAGGAGATCAGGTTGGTCAGGCAGGACCTGCCCTTCCTAAACCCATGCTGGCTGGGCCTGATCCCTTGGCCATCCTCTAAGTGTTGCGTGATTGCACTCAGGATGACCTGCTCCATAATCTTTCCTGGCACTGAGGTCAGGCTGACAGGCCTGTAATTCCCTGGCTCATCCAACCGGCCCTTCTTGTGGATGGGTACCACGTTGGCCAGCTTCCAGTCAGCTGGGATCTCTCCAGTGAGCCAGGACTGATGAAAAATAATGGAGAGTGTCTTGGCCAGCTCATCTGCCAGCTCTCTCAGCACCCTAGGATGGATCCCATCTGGTCCCATGGACTTGTGGGGGTCCAAGCTGCTGAGGAGAGCTCCTATCACTTGCTCATGGAACACAGGGAAACCATGCAGCTCCCTGGCTCCCTCTGCCAGTTCTGCAGGCCAGCTGTCTGGTAGACGTTCTTTCCAGCTAGTAAAAACTGAGGTAAAGAAGGTGTTAAGTACCTCTGCCTTTTCCTCATCCTGTGTTACAACATTTCCTTCCATGTCAACCAAGGAGTGGAGGTTGTCCCTGCCCTTCCTCTTGCTATTAATATATTTATAGAAGGACTTTTTGTTGTCCTTCACATCAGAGGCCAGTTTAAGTTCCAAATATGCTTTTGCCTCCCTAATTTTCCTCCTACATGCCCTAGCAACCTCTTTAAACATTCCATGGTTTGCCTCCCCTTTCTTCCAAAGATTATACACCCTCTTTTTTTCCCTTAGTTCTATTAAAAGTTCATTACACAGCCAGGCTGGCCGTCTGCCCCGGCGGCTCCTCTTCCGGCACATTGGCACAGCCTGCTCCTGAGCCTTCATCAGCTCTTTCTTGAAGCAGGTCCAGCCCTCCTGGACCCCTTTATTTTTAAGGGCTTTCTCCCAAGGAACCCTCTGAATTATTTCCTTGAGCAACCTGAAGTCCGCCCTCCGGAAGTCCAGAGTGGAGGTCTTCTTGCTGCCCCTCTTAGTTTGACCAAATACCGAAAATTCTATTATTTCATGGTCACTGGCCCCTAAACAGCCTCCGACCACCACATCACCCACCAGCCCTTCCCTGTTGGTGAAGAGGAGGTCAAGCAAAGCCTTGCCCCTGGTAGGCTCACGCAGCACCTGGGATAAGAAGCTGTCCTCCATGCAGTCTAAGAACCTCCTAGACTGCCTCCTCTCTGCTGTGTTGAGATCCCAGCAGATGTCAGGCAGGTTGAAGTCGCCCATAAGGACAAGGTCAGGAGATCTTGAGACAGCCTTAAGCTGTCTATAGAATGCTTCGTCGACATCATCCTCCTGGTTGGGTGGTCTATAACAGACTCCAACCAGGATGTCTGCCCTACCGGTCTTCCCTCTAATTCTTGCCCACAAGCATTCAACCTGATTGTCCCTAATCTCTAGCTCAATGGCATCTAGTGCCTCCCTGATGTACATGGCCACCCCTCCACCCCTTCTTCCTTGTCTATCTCTCCTGAAAAGCCTGTAGCCATCAATTGCAGCGCTCCAGTCATGTGAGCTATCCCACCACGTCTCCGTGATGGCAACTTGTTGTAGTTTGAGTTGGGTGCCCCCCTGGTGCATTCACTTCCTGTGTCCAGAAGTCCAGCCCAGAGGGATGGACACAGGAAATTGTGTATTTCCTACCATAATTCTTTGCACCACTATAAGATCCAGTGCGGAGTCTGGCACTTCCTCTTTCCTTCCCTCTCCGAGACTTGGTAACTGGGGGAGAGATCTCCCGGCCATGGGCCTGACTGGGCCCAAGGCCACAGGGGGATGGGCAGTCTCAGGCCTGGCCAGCTGAGACTAGCCCAGCAGAGGGAGGGGGAAGAAGGAGCCCTGGGGGTTTTGGATGCACCCTCAGGTGGGGATGGGATCTTTCTTTGTCACTGCGCTTTGGGTTTTCTGTAACATTCACTGCTTTCTATTTAAACTTTCATCACTTTTGCAATCCGTTTGCCTGAGTCGTTATTTCTGCCTGTGGTGGGGAGGGGACCTGCCCCAACCCATTACACAACTACGTCATAACTTTCCTGCTGCAACAAGGCTTCCAGCTCCTCTTGTTTGTTTCCCATGCTTCGTGCATTAGTGTACATGCACCTCAGCTGGGCTGCTGGTTTGGCCTCTGACCCTAGCTTACTGCCCCCAGACTCTTGCCTGAGGGGACTAGTTTCAGCCCCTCCCCCCTTCGAAACTAGTTTAAAGCCCTGTCGATGAGAGCTGCCAGTTCCCTCCCCAGAATCTTTTTACCTTTGGAGGACAGGCCATTCTCATATACTGTGACCTTTCCCCTTCTTTGGGACAGATGTACTCCATCTGTTGCCAGGTGGCCTGGTGCAGTAGAAATTTTACCAAGATCAAATATTGTACATGCAAATACATGCAAATATTCTGGCCAGCAGAATTGTGGCAAGAAATTATGGTGCAGCTCCTCCTACGGTTGGCCAATTCACTGATCAAATGAGACAACTGGAGGACAGCATGACACGTGTTTCTTTGGTTTCAGCCATTGAAACTCTGGAAAAATTGAGAATTGCATGAAAGAGCTGAAGGATGAATTTAAAAACACCATATACCAATTGGCACAAAGAGATAATTCCAATTCATAGAATACATAGAATACATAGAATAAACCATGTTGGAAGAGACCTTCAAGATCATCGCGTCCAACCCATCAACCAATCCAACACCACCCAAACAACTAACCCTCGGCACCAAGCACCCCATCAAGTCTTCTCCTGAAAACCTCCAGTGATGGCGACTCTACCACCTCCCCAGGCAGCCCATTCCACACATTCTACACATTTCAATGCATTTAACCATCTCATTTGATTCTTACACCAAAACAACAAAAGGAAAAACTTCTTGCTTACATTCATAACCCGATCTACATACTTAAACTATCTCAATACTCCAACATATAGAGACTTATATCAATGTCTCAGTCCTTCAGATGTCACTTGGGATTATTCAAGACAGGAGATGCAGGATATTCTGTTCTTGGACACCAACTCCAGCTGGTCTCAACCACTGTGTCACTCTTGATCCTTGCAAACCTTCATCAGTCTGGGCTCTTCTTGCTTCATTACTTTCTGCAACATGCAACTCACATTATTCACATTCCAAATCATCTTTCCCCCAGTGTTAGATCCCTTTGAGGCACACACTGAGTCTCCCCATTTCTTTTCATTACCCACCAAGTACATCCAGGCCCCTGAGCAAAGACAATCCCACGCATGGGTTTGCCTTTCCCCATGGGAGGAGCAACCCACACTGCCTTTCCTAGCCACTTTCCCATGTGTACTACAGGGACTTTATCTCCCCCCACAGTATGCAAGGGTTCTGTTTGGGCAGGACCAGGACGGTTAGCAGATCCTCGAGAATTAACCAGCCAAGTGGCTTCTGCTAAATTTACATTCCAGTGCCTCCATGCTCCATTACCCAATGCTTTCAGCATAGTCTTTAACAGTCCATTGTATCTTTAAAACTTCCCAGAGGCCTGTGGGTGGTAGGGAATGTGATACACCCACTCGATGCCATGTTTCTTGGCCCAGGAGCTGACGGCATTGTTCCTGAAGTGAGTCCCATTGTCAGACTCGATCCGCTCAGGGGTGCCGTGCCGCCACAGGATTTGCCTTTCAAGGCCTAAGATGGTGTTCCGGGCAGTAGCATGATTTACAGGGTATGTTTCTAACCAGCCTGTAGTTGCTTCTACCATGGTGAGGATGTAACGCTTGCCTTGGCGTGTTCGTGGCAGTGGTCCAATATAGTCAATCTGCCAGGCCTCACCATAGCGAAAACCCAGCCACCGCCCTCTGTTCCAGGGAGACTTGGCTCTGGTGGCCTTCTTGATTGCAGCACAGGTTTCACAGTCATGTGTGACCTGTGTGATGGCTTCCATGGTCAAGTCCACCCCTCGGTCACTAGCCCACCTGTACGTAGCATCTCTCCCTAGATATCCTGATGTTTCATGGGCCCATCGAGCTACAAACAGTTCACCTTTTCGCTCCCAGTCTAGATCCACTTGAGCTATATCAATCCTTGCAGCCTTGTCTACATGCTCATTGTTTTGATGTTCTTCATTAGCATGACTTTTAGGCACATGAGCATCAACATGACATACCCTCAGAGTCATGTTCTCCACCCGAGCAGCAATGTCCTGCCACAATGAGGCAGCCCAAATAGGCTTACCCCTGCGTTGCCAATTGGTCTTCTTCCACTGCTGTAGCCATCCCCACAAGGCATTAGCCACCATCCAAGAATCTGTGTAAAGATAAAGTACTGGCCACTTTTCTCTTTCAGCAATTTCTAGAGCTAGTTGGATGGCTTTCACCTCTGCATATTGACTCGATTCACCTTCTCCTTCAGTGGCCTCAACAACTTGACGTGTAGGACTCCATACAGCAGCTTTCCACTTCGGATGGTTTCCTACTACACGACACGATCCATCAGTAAACAGAGCATAAGGCCTTTCATCTTCAGGTAACTCATTGTATGGTGGTGCCTCTTGGGCACGAACCACTTCCTCAGGCGATGCTCCAAAATCTCTGCCTTCTGGCCAGACCATAATCTCTTCCAGAATTCCTGGGTGGTTTGGTTTTCCCAGTCGAGCTCGCTGTATAATCAGTGCTACCCACTTACTCCATGTAGCACTGGTGGCATGATGATCTGGACGAGGGCATCGAGTCCAGCATCAGTAAATTTGCTGACGACACCAAGCTGGGGGCAGGAGTTGATCTGCTGGAGGGTAGAGAGGCTCTGCAGAGGGACCTCGACAGGCTGGGCAGATGGGCAGAGTCCAACGGCATGAGATTTAACCCATCCAAGTGCCGGGTTCTGCACATTGGCCACAGCAACCCCATGCAGAGCTACAAGCTGGGGTCAGAGTGGCTGGAGAGCAGTCAGGCTGAGAGGGACCTGGGGGTGCTGGTCGACGGTAGACTGAACATGAGCCTGCAGTGTGCCCAGGCAGCTAAGAGGGCCAATGGCATCCTGGCCTGCATCAGGAACAGTGTGGCCAGCAGGAGCAGGGAGGTCATTCTGCCCCTGTACACTGCACTGGTTAGGCCGCACCTCGAGTACTGTGTCCAGTTCTGGGCCCCTCAGTTTAGGAAGGAGGTTGACTTGCTGGAACGAGTCCAGAGAAGAGCAACAAAGTTGGTGAGGGGTTTGGAACATAAGCCCTACGAGGAGAGGCTGAGGGAGCTGGGGTTGCTTAGTCTGGAGAAGAGGAGACTCAGGGGTGACCTTATTACTCTCTACAACTACCTGAAGGGAGGTTGTAGACAGACGGATGTTGGTCTCTTCTCCCAGGCAAGCAGTACCAGAACAAGAGGACACAGTCTCAGGCTGCGCCAGGGGAGGTTCAGGCTGGATGTTAGGAAAAAGTTCTATACAGAAAGAGTGATTGCCCATTGGAATGGGCTGCCAGGGGAGGTGGTGGAGTCGCCATCGCTGGAGGTTTTCAGGAGAAGACTTGATGGGGTGCTTGGTGCCGTGGGTTAATTGTTTGGGCGGTGTTGGATTGGTTGATGGGTTGGACGCGATGATCTTGAAGGTCTCTTCCAACCTGGTTTATTCTATGTATGTATTCTATGTATGTATTCTGAACATCCAATGCAGCACAGGCAGCCTGGGTGCTAAGAGGAGAGGTGCTTCTGTGCCCACTACTTCCGATGCAGCTCGAACTCCCTCATAGGCTGCTAAGATCTCCTTCTCAGTTGGTGTATAGTGGGCTTCTGATCCTCGATATTGTGGTAAGTTGAGAGAGGGCTTAGCTCTCCCTCCTCCACAGAGTAAGAAACCACAACTAGCCCAATCGAAGAGCAAGCTATATATTTACAAGCATATATGGAAAGCAGGTTATATATAACACAATATATACAGGTATTTACAATATATACACAGAAATACACAGCAAAGAGAAATAACACAACAAAAATCCCTCCCCGAGGGAGGGATCCCCTCCTTGGAACCCCCTCTCTCCCCCCCTACCTCCCTTTTTCCCCAAAAAGGGGTTAGAGAGAGAGAAAGGCAAGTTACTAAGGAAAAGAGTTGTTAGTAAGCTTCAAAAGCCCATGCAGGATTAGTGTTTGCTTATCTGAAGGCCAACTCCAGCAGTTCGCAGAAGAAGCAGGCAGGGAGAACAGGCTGAAACCACACTCCCCCAACTCCCAAGCGAAACTGAACTGAGGAAAAAAAAATTCCAACTGCTCTACAATCTAAAGCTGCATTTTTGTTTATCAACCAATGAAATTCGTTTAGAATATCAGAATGTTTTGGTTCTAGTACCGAAAACATTAGCCAGTGTGTTCCAGCAGTGTTTGTTCTTAAAGGCACAGCCTCAAACGACCACAGATATCCTCTACTCCAAAATCCCAATGGCCGACCTCGGGTTTCACCTGGTGTTTTCTGCCAGAGACTCCAAGTGAGACCCTGCTCCCTGGCTGCGTTGTAAAGGATTTTCTGCACTGATGGTCCTGTGCGAATGGGCCCAAGTGCCACTGCACGAGCTATCTCTTGCTTGATCTGTTCAAAAGCTTGTTGCTGCTCACTACCCCATTCAAATTGATTCTTCTTTCGAGTTACTTGATAGAGAGGGCTGACAAGCTGACTGTAGCCTGGAACATGCATTTTCCAGAACCCCACAAGGCCTAGAAAGGATTGTGTCTCTTTCTTGTTGGACGGTGGAGACATGGCTATTATCTTGTTGACCACGTCCATAGGTACATGACGGCATCCATCCTGCCACTTTATTCCCAAGAACTGAATTTCTTGTGCAGGTCCTTTGACCTTGCTTTTCTTTATAGCAAACCCAGCCTTTAAGAGTATTTGAATGATTTTTTCTCCCTTCTCGAACACTTCCTTTGCGTTATCGCCCCACACAATGATGTCATCAATATACTGTAGATGTTCAGGGGCCTCACCCTTTTCCAGTTCACTCTGGATTAGTCCATGACAAATGGTGGAGCTATGCTTCCACCCCTGGGACAATCGATTCCATGTGTATTGAACCCCCCTCCAGGTGAAAGCAAACTGTGGCCTGCACTCTGCTGCCAATGGAATTGAGAAGAACGCGTTGACAGTTGGCAATGTCAATAGTAGCATACCATTTAGCTGCCTTTGACTCCAGCTCGTACTGGAGCTCTAGCATGTCTGGTACAGCAGCACTCAGTGGTGGCATCACTTCATTCAGGCCACGATAGTCCACAGTTAACCTCCATCCTCCATCAGATTTTGGCACTGGCCATACGGGGCTGTTAAAAGGTGTGTTTTGCTGATCACTCCCTGGATCTTCAGCTGGTGAATCAGTTCATGAATGGGACCCAGGGAGTCTCGGTTTGTATGATACTGCCGTCGGTGCACTGTTCTAGTAGCAATTGGCACCTGTTGTTCTTCAACCTGCAGCAATCCCACAACGAAGGGACTTTCTGAAAGGCCAGGCAGGGTAGACAGCTGTCTGATCTTCTCTGTATTCACCGTGGCCACACCAAAAACCCATCTATAACCCTTTGAATCCTTGAAGTACCCTCTCTTGAGGTAATCAATACCAAGAATGCCCTTAAGGGGCCTCTGGGCCAGTCACGATGGGATGTCTCTCCCACTTGTCCCCTGTTAGGCTCACGTCGGCTTCTAACACAGACAGCTCCTGGCAGCCTCCTGTTACTCCAGAAATCCAAAGAGATTCAGCACCTCGGTGTCTTGACGGCATCAAAGTACACTGTGCCCCTGTGTCTACCAGTGCCTTGTATTTCTGTGGCTTTGATGTGCCAGGCCATCGAATCCACACAGTCCAGTACACTCTGTCGTCCCTCTCCTCCTCGTGGCTGAAGGCAGGACCCCTCTACTCCTGGTCGTCATCAGAGCATTCACTGTCTGATCTGGGTAGTACCTGGCCAGAGGTCCCCTCATCGGGATCAAGGGGTGTAACCTCTGTTCCTTTTCTCCTGAGAGATTGTTGATTACTTTCTTGGCTTTTAACAGCAGATACCTTTGCTGTTTTCTTAAATGATCCTTTTTTAGTTGTTGCCTTCCCTTTCAGTTCATGGACCCGAGCTTCCAATTTATAAGTGGGTTCAGCATCCCACTTCCTCATGTCCTCCCCCTGGTCACGAAGGAAAAACCAGAGTACTCCTCGTGGTGTGCGTCTGGGGCTCCCTTTCCCTCCGACTGAGGCAGGAGGCGACAGATTTCTTGGAGTACACCTGGTCGATGAGGCATTGGCGCGTGGAAATGAGTTAGTACAGAGGTTATCTTCAAAATTCTGGAGCCAGGCTGACACAATCTCCACAGACTGTGCATCCTCATCCAAATAGTACATCATTGCTAGGCTGTTAGAATACCATGCTGGAGCACCTTGGATCACTTTCCTCCACATGGCCCGTGTGCATGGGACATCTTCTGGATCTGTGGAGACACTTTGATCATCTAAATCACCATAGATAACTTCCAACACCGCTAATTCTCTTAAGTATTGGATTCCTTCATCTGCAGTATTCCACTTCCCTGGGGAACTCATAAGGTCCTCCTTGCATGGGTACCTGGCCCTCACACTTAGCAGGCGTCGTCTCCAGAGGCTGCATATGCCTGTTTCCTTTGCAATGCCTTTCTCAATACCTCTGTTTCTAGCAATGGCTCCCAGTTGTTGGGCCTCTTTCCCTTCCAGCAGTTGGCTTTCAGCCCCATTATCCCAGCACCGGAGCAGCCAAGCAGCAATTCGCTCTCCTGGCTGGCGACTATAATCCTTGCGTATGTCCCTCAGTTCTGCTGAGGTTAAGGACCGGGTAGTCTCTGCTTCTTGTTTAATCTCACTCACTTGCTCTGATTTCCCACTCGATGGACCAGCCTCTTGATCATAATCTTCCTCATCCCTTATCAATCGATGAGAGGGACCTGTTGACCTCCTTGTCCACTGCTTCTTTTTTACAACTGGAGCAATCTCCCTGGTTGCTGTTTGGGTCCCCATCTCCACCATGGTATCCTCAGGTAGTGTTTGGGTGCCTGCCTCAGCCATAGTCCTCATAGAATATTGAACTGTGGCTCAGTAAGCGCAGGCCAGGCCCCAGTAGAGTGCAAGAAGTTGTTTGTTCTCATTGGGATAAGCAAGGCACCCTTCTATCAGATGGCGAGTCAGTTTAGTGGGATCGCTCGCCTCTTCTGGGGTAAAGTCCCAGGCTATGGGAGGTGATAACCGTCCTAGGAATCTGCCCAAGTCCTTCCACACACCCTGCCACCCAGGGACTGACCACTTCAGGGCACACTTCAATATATCCCCACCCAAAGACTGTCTCTTTTCATACCATGATGGCATCAAACTCCACAAAACCCACAACAGGCCAGTGATGTTGATTAGCAATACTAGAGAGCTCACGTAAGGATGGATCAAAATCTTGGGGGCCTGCATAATAAAATTCTCTACATTCATTTCGGGTGGGGAGACAGAGATGATGACCTCTCTAGCATAGCTCCCACAAAGCAGCAGCCCTACAATCAGGAGAAAGAAACACATAGCCATTATCTGTTTCGGCATGTTCCTAAACAAATGAAGCGTTTCCAAAACAAAGCAGAAGTTACCAGCAAGCCACGTGACCAGCACAGAAGCCTGTAGCATAAGGAAGCTTATAGAAAAAAAACCTGCAGAAACTACAGCTAGTTTCGTTATATTTTCGTTTCCCGGTGTGGTGGTTTGAGCCTTAGCTGGGAGTTAAAAGCCCAGATAGGGGAAAGGCTGAGAATCTCTCCCCCACTTCCCCTCCTCCCCCCAAAACAGAGAGGGGGGAAAGAAAAGGGTAAGGAGCAAATCCACTAAACAATAATCTGGAGTCGGCTTGGAAGTAGAGAGGTGAAGAATTTTCTTTAAACTATATATATATATATATAACAATAACAGGAAAGGTTCACAAGGGGCAAGGAACAAGGATGGATGGGAAAGGGGACAAGAAAGAATAATACAAAACCAGTCCTTCTCTGAGGAGGTGTGGAGGCAGCAGGGAGAAGGATCAGGTCCGGCCACGTGGCTGAGGAGCAGGAGGGCAAATGCAGCAGCTCTCATCCAGCAGAGGCAGGAGCGAAAAAGAGACCCAACAGCTATGATGTCCTGCTTTTTATACCCTAGCTGGGCAGGGAGGGGGGAGTGGAACAGACTCAGCTTCCTAGGGGAAAACGCCCTGCAGGGGAGGGTAAAGTACCCGCAAGCCCTCCACCCAGCTTTGTTTTCAGGAAAAGGCGCTAACCCATCACACCCGGCCAATGCACCAAAAAGGACTGTGGTGGTTTGGCCCTGGCCTGGAGGCCAGATACCCACCAAGCCACTCTATCTCTCCCCCTCTTAAGTGAAGAGGGGAAGAAGGGAAAGAAAATATAACAGAAGCTGGGGATAAGATAGGAGCAATTTAATAACACTAATAAGCAAACAGCAATAGACTGCGCGGAAGCAAAGAAAGCAGAGAGAGAGATGTTAGTCTCTACTTCCCATCAGCAGGAGAGTGGGCCATCTTGGGAAGCAGGGCTCTCTAAGCTTGGTAGTTCCTTGGGAGGATAAACGCCATAGACGAATCCCCCCACTTCCTTCTTTCACTTCCTACTTATATCTGAGCTGACGTCATATGGTATGGAATACCTCTTTGGCCAGTCTGAGTCAGCTGGCTCAGCTGTGTCCCCTCCCAAGATTTTGCTCACCCCTCAATGTACTCCTGGGGCAGGGAAATGTTGAAAGGACACAGCTTGAATACTGGATTTAGCTGTAGCCAAAACACTGCTGTGTTATCAACTACTGCTGCAAAAAAACCCAAAACACAGCACTAGAACGATGCTGTGAGGAGAATTAACTCCAGCTCAGTTCAACCCAATACAGCTGTCCAGCTAGCTCTCGACGTAGCTGAACGTGAGAGATGGCCAAAGCTTTATCTCTACACCGACTCATGGATGGTAGCCAATGCTCTATGGGGTTGGCTAAAGAACTGGAAGAAGAATGGCTGGCAGAGGAAAGGAAAACCCATCTGGGCAGCCGACCTGTGGCAAGATATTGCTGATGGAGTCGAGAGAATTCTAGTGAAAGTGAGACACATTGATGCTCACATTCCTAAGAGCAAAGCTACTGAGGAACAGCAACACAACCATCAGGCAGACCTAGCTGCAAGAGTTTCTCAAGTAGACATGGACTCTGATCTTGATCTCGACTGGAAACACCGAGGTGAGATATTCTTAGCTCGGTGGGCTCACAATTCATCAGGACATCAAGGCAGAGATGCAACATACCAGTGGGCTCATGACAGATCCATAGACATTTCCATGGATGCTATCACACAAGTCATCCATGACTGTGACATTTGTGCTGCTATTAAGCAGGCAAAGCGAATTAAGCCCTTGTGGTATGGTGACAGATGGTCCAAGTACAGGTATGGTGAAGCTTGGCAGATTGACTACATCACTCTACCACGTTCTCGTTCTGGTAAGCAATACGTGCTTACTATGGTTGAGGCAAATGCTGGATGGCTGGAAACTTATGCAGTTCCACACGCAACTGCACGCAACACCATTCTGGGTCTGGAGAGACAGATCCTATGGAGACATGGAATTCCAGAGAGGATTGAGTCAGACAACGGAACTCATTTCAAAAACAACCTAGTAAAGAACTGGGCAAAAGAGCATGGCATTGAGTGGATATTCCATATTCCCTACTATGCACCAGCTGCAGGGAAGATTGAACACTACAACGGTTTGTTGAAGCCCACTCTCAAAGCCATGGGGGGTGGACCTTTGAAAAACAGGGAAAAACATTTAGTACAAGCAACCTGGCTGGTGAATAGTAGAGGTTCAGTGAACCGAGCTGGACCGGCACATTCAGATCTGCTACAGAAAGTAGAAGGTGATCGAGTTCCTGTTGTTAGAGAAAAGAATCTGTTAGGTAAAACTCTTTGGGTATTTTCGCCCTCAGGAGAGGCTAAACCTGTCGGAGGGGTCGTTTCAGCTGAATGTTCGGGTCACACTTATTGGGTAATGTAAGGGAATGGTGAAATTCAGTGTATTCCACAAAGAAATTTAACTTTAGCTGAAAGAGTTTAATTTCAGTCTGTTGTACAGCTACGTTGCGTCCAAAGGAAGAATCCCTGAGGAATCTACGGTGCACGAACCTTGAGAGCCCTGAGTCAACTGAGAGTCCCTGTATCGCTGTTTCCTTTTCTTCGCTTCGTCTGTGGAGAGACATACTGTTTTCCATTATTCTTATTTTCTTGATTTTCTTGGACTTCTGAATCATCTACATCTCACTTTAGCTGGAATGGTCTATGAACTTTACTTCCAAACTGTAAATATAGTTTGAGATTGTATGGACAGTACGAACAGCCAATGAAATTGTTTAGAAGGGGTGGACTGTGACCGTTTGAGGCTGTGCCTTTAAGAAAGAGACAGTGTTGGAATGCTCTGCCTGAATGTTTTGGTACCAGAATGAAAACACTCTGATATTCTAAACGAATTTCAATGGTAGATGGGCAGAATGCAACTTCAAGTTGTAGGGCAGTTGGAATTTTTCGGAGTTCCAGTCTGTTCTGCCTTTCCAGCCTGTCTGCTTCTGAGCAAAGTAGCCAGAGCTGACCCTGAGATAAGCAAAACTAATGCCTGCATGTGCTTTTCTGAAGCCTAATAAGAATTCTCTTCCTTAATAATTGCCTTTCTTTCTCTCTCTAACCCCTTTTTGGTAAAAAAGGGAGTTAGGGGGAGAGAGGGGGGTACAGGGTGGGGGAATCCTCCTCTTCTGGAGGAGGGAATTTTGTTGTGTTATTCTCCTTTGCTGTATATTTCTCTATATATTGTAAATACTGTATATATTGTGTATATATATAACCTGCTTTCCATATATGCTTGTAAATATAGCTTTGCTTCTCTGACTGAGTTTAGCTGTGGTTTCTTTCTCTGTGGGGGAGGGAGAGCTAGGCCCTCTCTCAATCCACCACAGGTGACTGCCAAGAGGATGGAGCCAGGCTCTTTCGATGATGCCCAATGACAGGACAAGGGGCAATGGGTGGATAATGCGGCATGGGAAGTTCCATGGAAACATGAAAAAAAAATTTCACTGTGAGAGTGACAGAACACTGGAACAACCTGCCCAGGGGGGTTGTGGAGTCTCCCTCTTGGGAGATATTCAAGACCTGCCTGAATGCATTCCTGTGTGATCTAGTATAGGTGGTTCTGCTCTGACAGAAGAGTTAGACTACATGATATTTTGAGGTCCCCTCTGATCCCTGGCATTCTCTGATTCTGTCAATGAAACAGGCAATCCTGTTTTATTGTTCAATGGACAATTATTTAAAAGTCAGCCTAAGATTTGTCAGTTAGTAACATAAGAAATTGTTTGAATTGCATTTTTTAGCGGAACAATTGTTATGGTGGTTAATATTTAATAATTGGCAGAATTACTAATAAAAATATTAATAACTTTATTGATGCAAAAATCCCTCAAAAATATTAATAAAACCTATTTATAGATTTGTAGTGTTTGTTTGTTGTTGGTTATTTACACAGGGAACAGGCTATTTAAATGCAACAGTAATTTAAACTAGGAAACAGATTACTTGGCAAAATGCTGGCTCACCCATAAGTACAGGCTGGGGTCAGAGTGGCTGGAGAACAGCCAGGCAGAAAGGGACCTGGGGTTACTGGTCGATAGTAGGCTGAACACGAGCCTGCAGTGTGCCCAGGTGGCCAAGAAGGCCAATGGCATCCTGGCCTGTATCAGGAATAGTGTGGCCAGCAGGAGCAGGGAAGTCATTCAGCCCCTGTACACTGCACTGGTTAGGCTGCACCTTGAGTACTGTGTCCAGTTCTGGGCCCCTCAGTTCAAGAAGGACATTGAGACTCTTGAACGTGTCCAGAGAATGGCAACAAGGCTGGTGAGGGGTTTGGAGCACAAGCCCTATGAGGAGAGGCTGAGGGATCTGGGATTGTTTAGCCTGGAGAAGAGGAGGCTCAGGGGAGACCTTATTGCTGTCTACAACTACAGAACCAAGCAGATGAGGCCCTCCACAGGCAAATAGAAGCGGCTTCCAGGTCACAGTCCCTGGTCCTCATGGGTGATTTCAACCACCCTGACATCTGCTGGAGGGACAACACAGCAAGGCACCAGCAATTCAGGATGTTCCTGGACTGCATAGAAGACAGCTTCCTCCTCCAACAAGAAAAGGTGCTATGCTGGACCTTGTTCTCACCAAGAGGGAAGGGCTGGTAACCAATGTGAGGCTCAGAGACAGCCTTAGCTGCAGGGACCATGAAGCAGTTGAATTTAATATCCTCAGGGCAATCAGGAGGAAGTATTCTAAGCTTACAACCCGAGACTTCAGGCGTGCAGACTTTGATCGCTTCAGGGATCTGATAACCAAAGTGTCGTGGGACAAAGCCCTGGAGGGAAGAGGGACCCAGGACAGCTGGTCAGTATTCAAGGACCACCTCCTCTGTGTCCAGGAGCTATGTATACCAACAAAGAGAAAAGCAGGAAAGAATGCTAGGAGGCCTGCCTGGATGAGCAAGGAGCTACTGGACACACTATTACTTAAAAAGAAACTCTACAGGAAGTGGAGGGAAGAACAGCTAGAACAGGGGGTATATAAGGAAGCTGCCCGAGCAGCAAGAGACCTGGTTAGGAAAGCCAAAGCAGAGTTTGAATTGAATCTAGCCAGGGAGGTTAAAGGGAACACCAAGAACTTCTACAGGTATATTATGGGAAGAAGACGACTAGGGAAGGTGTGGGCCCCCTCAGAAATGAAACTGGTGAAATGGTCACAAGTGATGAGGAAAAGGCTGAGGTACTCAACTTCTTTACCTCAGTCTTCACTGCAAGGGCCTCTAGCCACACTCCTGATGTTATGGAAGACAATGCAAGGGATGGGGAGGAAGAACTGCCCATCATAAGTGAAGATCAGGTTCATGATCACCTGAAGAACCTGAAGTGTTCAAGTCCATGGGACCCGAGGGGATATACCCACGGGTACTGAGAGAACTGGCAGATGAGGTTGCTAAACCCCTCTCTATTATATTCCAAAAGTCATGGCAGTCTGGGGAAGTCCCCACAGACTGGAAAAGGGGAAACATTACCCCCATTTTCAAAAAGGGTAAGAAGGAGGAACCAGGGAACTACAGGCCAGTCAGTCTCACCTCTGTGCCCAGAAAGATCATGGAGCCGATCCTCCTGGAGGCACTACTGACTCAGAAGAATAGTGAAGAGGTGATGGGGAACAGTCAGCATGGCTTCACGAAGGGTAAATCCTGCCTGACAAACCTGGTGGCCTTCTATGAACAGGTGATGAAATTAATAGATGACGGGCGAGCAATTGATGTTGTTTACCTGGACCTGAGCAAAGCCTTCGACACTGTCCCGCACCACATCCTGGTCTCCAAACTGGTGAAACATGGGTTTGATGGGTGGACCACTAGATGGATAAAGAACTGGCTTGATGGCTGCACCCAAAGAGTGGCTGTCAATGGGTTCATGTCCCAGTGGAGGCCAGTGACAAGCGGAGTCCCTCAGGGATCAGTCCTGGGACCCATCTTGTTCAACATCTTTGTCGGTGACATGGACAGTGGCATTGAGTGCACCCTCAGCAAGTTTGCTGATGACACCAAGCTGTGTGGTGCAGCAGACACGCTGGAGGGAAGGGATGCCATCCAGAGGGACCTTGACAGGCTGGAGAGGTGGGCACAAGCCAACCTCATGAGGTTCAACAAGACCAAGTGCAGGGTCCTGCATCTGGGTCGAGGCAATCCCAGGCACAAATCCAGGCTGGGCAGTGACTGGCTGGAAAGCAGCCCTGAGGAGAGAGACTTGGGGGTGCTGGTGGACGAGAAGCTCAACATGAGCTCTCAATGTGCACTTGCAGCCTAGAAAGCCAATCAGATCCTGGGCTGCATCAAGAGAAGTGTGGCCAGCAGGTCAAGGGAGGTGATTCTCCCCCTCTACTCAGCTCTGCTGAGACCCAACCTGGAGTACTGCATCCAGTTCTGGGGCCCCTATTACAAGTGGGATATGGACGTGCTGGAACGTGTCCAGAGAAGGGCCACAGGGATGATCAGAGGGCTGGAGCACCTCTCCTATGAGGACAGATTGAAGGAGTTGGGGCTGTTCAGTCTGGAGAAGAGAAGGCTCCGAGGTGATCTAATTGTGGCCTTCCAGTATCTGAAGGGGGCTTACAAGAAGGTGTGACCGTTTGAGGCTGTGCCTTTAAGAAAGGGACAGTGCTGGGACACTCTGGCTGATTATTTTGTAAACAAAGATAGGTCTAAACGAATTTCATTGTTAGATTGGTAGAATGCAGCTTTAAGTTTCAGTGCAGTGGGAATTTTTTCCCAGTTCCTCTTCTTCCCTTTCCAGCTTGTCTGCTTCTGGGCACCTAGCCAGAACAACCTTGGATAACAGATAAGCACTAATCCTGCATGTGCTTGGAGGCCTAATAAGAATTTTCTGCCTTAATAACTGCTTTTTTCTCTCTCTAACCCTTTTTGGGAAACAAGGGAGGTAAGGGGAGAGAGGGGGGTGCAGGGGGGAAACCCTCCTCTGTCCGGAGGAGGGAGTTTTGTTCCTGTATCTCTCTTTGCTGTATATTTCTGTATATATATTATAAATACTGTATATATCATGTATATATTCCCTGCATCTCACATTGCTTGTAAATATAGTATATCCTTGGCTTATCCGACTGGGCCAGCCGTGGTTTTCTTTTCTTCTTCTTCATGGGGGAGGGAAAGCTGGGCCTTCTCTCAACCCTCCATATTCTTTTTTGGCGCCCAACGTGGGGCCCAAGAATAATTAGCTTAATTTATTGCCTGCTCGAGTCAGATTAGCAAACGTGAAAGTGTTTTGGAATTTAGAGTGTCTAGTATTTTCAATATGTTCTGTCCTGATCTACAAATATTGTTTGGGTTTACTTCTCAATCAAATAGGTAAATATCTAATGTGTCGCTGTATAGGGGTCGGGGTATGGATAAGGTGACGGTCTGCACGACAAGAATCAAACACAAGCAGAGCATCTAGAAGGCCAAAAAAGCGACGACTTTATTCCTGCACACAACTCATATATATTGTGTGTACTGTTAGTGTGGCTGCCTGCAATTGGTTAATGAACTTTTCTCAAGATTCTCATGGGTCAGCGATAGCATTGTCATAGTTACTTGTTAAGCTAGTCCAGGTGGCCTGACATCTTATCTTGCGGTTTCTCCTTCCCACTCATTCTGTCCAGGGAGTTTCCAGATTCTCATGGGAGCACAGAAATGTTTTCTCACCAGAGCTCTTCCGAGGGTTCACAGATACATCACAGTCCCCCACAATTCCCCCTTTTTGTTTTTCTGTTACAAATGTCGCTTTGATCATCTGCTGCAGGGCCCTTTGCAACAGATTGCCTTGTCCAGTGGGAGAATGAGGGATACCTGTAATATGAGTCATACCCCATGACTGCAAAAATGAGTTAACCCTGGCAGACACGTACGCTGGACCATTGTCTGTTTTTATCTGAAGAGGAACTCCAGCAGCAGAAAAAGCTCGCTGCCAATGACGAATAACATCTTTGGCAGTCTCTCCTGTGTGAGCAGTAGCAATGACGACCGAGGAAAATGTATCAATAGACACATGAACAAATTTTAACCTACCAAATTCAGCAATGTGCGTAACATCTGTTTGCCAGATCTGGAGGGCTCGCAACCCTCTAGGGTTAATACCAGAACAATGAGGAATATGCTGGCCCTGACAATCAGGACATGCAGCAACAATACCTCGCGCTTCAGCGTTGGACAACTGAAATTGCCATTTTAGAGCACGATAACCCTGATGAAAAAAATTGATGAGAAGCTATTGCTTGTTGTTTGATATTTGGAATTGGTCCCATTGCTACACCTGACACAAGTGCATCTGCTTTTGCATTCCCCTCCACCAAAAAACCTGGCAAGTTTGTGTGACTCTTAATATGCAAAACATAATGAGCACATTGTTTTTGAATCTCGGTCCATAACAGTTTTAAAACTCCAAAAAGCCTCTCCTGATTAACATGACCAAGGACAGCTTTATCTAAAAGCTGCACTAATCCAGCCACATAGGCTGAATCAGTAACAATGTTTACAGGACAGGGAAATTGCTGAAATACCATAGTCACAGCCCTTAACTCAACAATCTGAGGAGAGCCTTCTTGGTATTCCACTCTGTTTTGCCATCGATTATCATCATACCACACGATAGCTGCTTTTCCTGTTTTTCCTGAGCCGTCAGTGAAAACTGTGGGACCAAGCACAGGGTTAGATTGACTCAATTGTTTTTGTGAAAATTGAATTTGTCCACCCATTTTTATTAATGGATGGGAAGGCAGGTGATAGCCAATTTGACCTGTATAATTTGCCATTGCTGCTTGTAGTGCTGGACTGTTAGCAAGGCACCAATCAAAATATTCACTTTGCACTGGTATCACAATTTTTTCTGGATCCCTTGCCAACAATTCTACACAGCGAGCTCTTGTTTTCATAATAATCTGAGCCAAAAGCTCAAACAGTCCAGGAGCAGTTTTCTTGGTTTTAAAAGGTAAAAATGCCCACTCTAAAACATGAAGAGGGTCTTGCCAGTCAGAATTCCACTGTGCAATCATTGCAAAAGGTATCAGATCATCTATTAAAACAAACACCTGAATTGATACGGCCAAATCAAGTCTCCATACATGCTTTTTATGAATGGCCTGTTCTACTTCAACTACCTGCTTTGCTTCTGGAGTTAAAACTCGTGGCGCAGAAATGTCTGAGTCCCCTGTTAATAATTCTAGGAGTGGTTGCAATTTGGAGGATGTCAACCCTAAATAAGGTCGCACCCAATTAATCATTCCTGCTAATTTCTGGACATCATTCAAGGTTTTTACATTTATTTGCAACTTAATTGGTTGAGGCATTACTGTTTGATCTAATACTTTCATGCCCAGGTACAACCATGGCTGTTGACGTTGTATTTTTTCTGGAGCAATCACTAATCCACAATTTTGTAGTGATTTTTGCGCCTCAGTTTCCATTTCAGCTAGCATTGTTTGTGAGGGAGCTGCTAATAAGATGTCATCCATATAGTGATAACAGTAGCCTAGTGGAAACGCAGCCCGAACAGGACTTAACGCTTTTGCCACAAACCACTGACAAATAGTTGGTGAGTTTTTCATACCTTGAGGTAAAACCTTCCACTGATACCTTTTGGCTGGTCCACTGTTGTTCACTGGGGGCACCGTAAATGCAAATTTCTCTGTGTCCTGTTTAGTGAGAGGAATAGTGAAGAAACAATCTTTCAAATCTATTATCACAATCTCCCATTGCATTGGTATCATGGTTGGTGAAGGCAACCCTGGCTGCAAAGCCCCCATAGCAGCCATCACCTCATTGAACTTTCTCAGATCATGTAACAAACGCCATTTGCCTGATTTCTTTTTTATCACAAACACAGGTGTATTCCAGGGACTGTGTGAAGTTTCTATGTGTCCCACAGCTAACTTCCTCAACCAAAAAGTGCAGGGCAGCGAGCTTTTCATGGGTGAGGGGCCATTGGTCCACCCAGACAGGCTTTTCTGTTAGCCATGTTAATGCCAGTGTGGGTTGTGTAATGCCCTGCATTGCAATGACCCCTAGCAAAAATCCGTTGTGATTTTCACTCCCCACTGCCCCAGACAGTCTCTTCCCCATAGATTAAGGGGTGCTGTGGTCACATGTGGTCTAATAGTAGCTTTTTGTCCCTCAGGGTTGGTGATCACTACAGGTTTAGCACTCATAAAACTTAGCAACCCCACCAAGTCCTACCACACTCATGTTGTTGGATACCAGTGGCCAGGCAGGAGGCCAGCTACGCTGTGCAATGATGGTAATATCTGCTCCTGTGTCGAGTAGTCCTGTGACTTGTATCTGTGCAGGAGTAGCACGGTCCATGGAGAGCATGCAGGTCATTTGTGGTCTCTTCTCAGTGACTGTCTGAGACCATAGCACCACAGGTGGTCCTGTTGATCCAAATCCTTTGTCACCACGGATAGTCTGTTCTGTTCTGGAAACATGACTCACAAAAGGTACAAGTTGAGCAATTCGAGTCCCTTTAGGAATTGTTACAGGTGGTGTTGCAGTAGATATTAAAGCACATATTTGCCCAACATAATCAGCATCAATTACCCCTACATGTATGTCTATTCCTTGAAGGGTGCTACTAGATCGTCCTATTAATAAAGCACTGAGCCCGTTACCAATTGGCCCCCAGGCATCTAAAGGCACCTTGTGTGTCTTTGTGTCTGAAATAGTTATTACATCGGCTGTGGATACATCCATCCCTGCTGACCCCCTTGTGCTGGCTGATAATTTGTCGCACAAGGTTGGACCTGCTGGGCTGGATACGCCCTGGTTGGAAATGGGTTGCTGATATTGGGGGGTATTTGTGTCATCACGCGCCCTTTCACGTTCTTTTTCCCGTTTCCCTGCAAAGGCTGACCACTTGCATGACATTTAGATTTGCAGTGCTTGGCATAATGACCAGGTTTACCACAACGAGCACAAGAAGAATTTTTCAAGTCAACTCCCAGCTGTGCTTTCACTTGCTTACAATTAGCTTTCACATGCCCCTCTTTCCCACAGCTGAAACACCTTACTGGGCCTCCTGATTTTAAGGCAGCTGCAAGTGCAGTCATCTTAAAATCAGTGCTGCCGACCTTTGAACAGGCTGTTACCATATCAGCTACAGAGGGTTCACCTGGCAATGCTTCAATAATTTTTTGGCAGTCAGTATTTGCATTGTCTTTCGCTAATTGACGACACAAAATTTGCCTGAGATTCTCATCATCAACTTGTTTCTCAATAGCAGCAGAAATCCTCTCTACAAACTGCAGAAACGGTTCCTTAGGCTCTTGTTTAATCACTGTATATCGAGGACGTGGAGATGCAAGCTCCATCGTCTTAAGAATTGCAGACATGCCTATTCTTTGACTCTGCTCCAGTACGGATGGATGCCAATGAGCTTGTGTGTTAGGATTAGAAAACACAGGGCCTGTGCCCATGAGAGCATCTACCCCCACACCTCGCAGAACATCGTTTTGATCTCTTTGCATGTTTTGTAGTGCAGCCTTTTCAGCTAATTTTTTCCAGCTAGTTTCAAATACTGAGTACTGAACAGGCTGAAAAATTATCTGCGCAAGGTGATGAATATCAAATGGACACAACAAATCAGTGTCTATAATACGCAAAAGCTGCATAGTTTCACTGGAATTAACACCATACTTTGCTACTATGGATTGCAAATCCTGTACGACTTTCCAACCCAAAACCTGATGATTATACTGCTGCCCCGATCCCGGAGCCGCTTTTTCCACAGGGAAAGCCATAGGATCATCCGAAACGCCCACAGGAGAAGAGTTCTCCTCTATTCTAACCGATAGATGTGGCGCATCCAAGATTTCCACCAAACCCCAGTCACCCACAGCAGCAGCTTTCTGGCGAACTTGCTGCCAAAATCTCACTGCCGAACGTGGAGTAACAGTCACACTGCAGGGAGGCAAGGTCCAAGGCGCAGACGGACGCCCACCCCCCTCTCGGTTCTCAACATTCTCTCTTGTGGCCACAGTCACACTATGATTTACAGCTTCCCCCTGACTCTCGTCCTCGCTCTCAGATGGCAGAGGGGGTAATTGCTGCTGTAAAGGCAGTTGCTGGTGTGAAGTCTGTAGATTATTACGCTGATTACATTCCTCCCGTTTTACATACCCTTTCAGCTGCTCTCTCGGAGATTGATAAGCCAATGGCATTTTCGCAAAGTCTTTGGGACTTTTCCAATTCATCGGGAACTTAAGTTGATCATTAGGAGAAAGCTTCTTCTCAGCAGCGCTTGTTATGTGTTGCGCTGTTGTATCTACTCCTAAGCAGCCAGACGAGGGGGGGCTAGAGGGTGCAGAGGGTGCCGGCATGTCCTCTACTGATTTACTCGTTTCCCCCGTAGCCAAATCATCCCCTTCCTCTTCTTCCTCCTCCTGCTCCTGCGTAAGATCTTTTAGTGCATCATGAAGCAGGCGCCAGGTAATTGCCATATCAGCCAGTTCCTTGTCTCCTTTCGAGATAGAGTCCCACAAACAACTACCTAGCTTGCGCCAGGCAGGAACGCTGAAGGCTGTAACGGAGGAAGGCTCAAAACCTTGATGCTTGGCCCATAAGAGTAATTTTCTTAAGTCAAAATCATTAACTTTTAGACCCCTACGTTTCAATAATGATTTCCAGGTTCCAAGGACTAAGTCCTCATCTTTTGTTAATTTCTGACCCATTATGTTCCCAGTGGCTCACCTACCTCACCCGGGCAGGTGTCAAAGTTCAGGTCCGGACCAAAAGGCAGTATCCCACTGCTCTCAGCTACACTGGGCTTCGTCACCGTTGCCGCATGCACCTGCAGCCCAAACGTCTTCAACTCACTTCTTGGGTCATCACGTCGGGGGTCACCATTTGTCGCTGTATAGGGGTCGGGGTATGGATAAGGTGACGGTCTGCATGACAAGAATCAAACACAAGCAGAGCATCTAGAAGGCCAAAAAAGCGACGACTTTATTCCTGCACACAACTCATATATATTGTGTGTACTGTTAGTGTGGCTGCCTGCAATTGGTTAATGAACTTTTCTCAAGATTCTCATGGGTCAGCGATAGCATTGTCATAGTTACTTGTTAAGCTAGTCCAGGTGGCCTGACATCTTATCTTGCGGTTTCTCCTTCCCACTCATTCTGTCCAGGGAGTTTCCAGATTCTCATGGGAGCACAGAAATGTTTTCTCACCAGAGCTCTTCCGAGGGTTCACAGATACATCACAGTCCCCCACACTAATGTATAAATTTTATTTATGGTTTATGTATAAAATCCAGTTTCTATATGACCGCTGTCTGGGGGTTTTTTGGCTTACAAGATACAGGAATGTTACTTCGAGTATTTTGCCAATTGAGATAAGGGAGTTTAAGATTCCAGTAGGTGAAAGAGTAATTTTAAGTGATGGCTGGGATCCAAAGGTGATTTATTTGATGTGTGTGAATCTGCTGATGATGATAGTGATTACGTATTTGCTATGTGCTTTGCGCCGGGAGAAAAAAGTATCTAAGGCCTGTTTCATTATTAAGCATAGATCAAAGAAGAGGAGGCACACATCTGGCTCTGCCCCAGAGACTTCTAGTGATGAGGAGAGCGGAGAATCTGTATCAGTTAAAGATAAAGCTAAAAAGTCTATCAGAAAGGCTGCTTTGAACAGTGCTGTTGCTGATTCTGGCAAGCAGCCAGGGGTGGTGGCAGGTCCCAACATGGCGGCTCCCCCGTCCTCAGCAGCAGCCATTAACGAGGTAAAGTAATTTCCATCTTTCTTGGCAGGACTGGAAGGGTCCTCCGCAGCAGCTGGTCTGTCTCAAAACCTGTAAGCTTCTGTTAAGACGGCTGTAAATTCAAACACAGCTCCAATTAAACAAGTAGCAGTTTTAAAGACTAGAAGTGGAAAGGCCAAAGCTGATCCAGGAGCTAAAGGGTGAGAACGGATGGATACTGATGCTGGTGAGGGAACTTCTGCCAAAAAAGGGCCTGCTGAGGAGGAAGAGAAGGTTTGTTTTAAAGATATAGCTGAGTTATAGAGATCATCAGAGGATCGAGATGCAGCTAGGACAGCAGCTAGCAGTGGTGCTTCTCAGCTTAAAGAGATCATTAGGAGAGTGACAGTAAGATAATAGGGACAAGTTCAGGAAAATGTGATAGATGGGGAAGAAGATGACCTTCAGTGATCCACCTTGTGAAGAGGATCGAAACTTGTGTAAGGATTACATCAGAGCAGATAAGGAGCCAGTTCTCGCTTGGCTTGGTAGATGTTATGATACAGGTGCTCCAGCTCTAATAGTTGGAGACAAGTCAGCAGCTCAGCTAGGACCTCTCTCGAAGGATAATGGAATAGATAGACATCTAGGCAAGTCTCTTGGTAAGGTTCATCTGAGGATACGCCTTTTATTGGCAAATCTCATGAGATACCCTTCCCGAGATGATCTTCCATGGAATCCTAAGCCCTGGACTACCATAGATGAGGGAATTAAGCGTCTGAGAGAATTTGCTGTCAGAGAGATACTCTATGGTGAACATGAAACTCTCAATCCTGATGAAATTCCTGTAGGAAATGGTCTTGCTAAAAAGCTCATCAAACTTGCTCCTTCCAATTATGCAAACATTCTGGCAAGTAGAATTGTGGCAAGAAAGTATGGTGGAGCTCCTCCTATGGTTGGCCAATTCACTGATCAAATGAGACAATTGGATGATAGCATGACACGTGTTTCTTAGGTTTCAGCCATTGAAACTCTGTCTGGAAAAATTGGGAATTGCATGAAAGAGCTGAAAGATTCCATATACCAATTGGCACAAAGAGATAAGTCCAATTCCTCCTCCAGGTGGATACAAGTTTCATCTGTGAGAAATAGACGTCCTCCAAGGAGGTCATTCCAAAACAGATCAAACCAAAACAGACCACCAAGGCAATCACGTGGGAGTATTTCGACAACTCTGCGTGATCAGTGTGGTGAGAACATGAACAGGTGGGATGGTCAAACAACTTCTAATCTTTTCAGGAGACTGAGGGAACTGCAAAGTGGCAGAACCCAGGGTAGCAATACTAGAAGGGTAGCTGCTACTTCCACAGTTCCCCAGGACAACTATGATAGCTCCAACAGTGGCTCCAGTTCTAACACTGCACAGTGTGCTCGTTGCACCTGTGGACATGTTCCCCATAATTAGGGGTGCCCTGCCTCCCGCCAGGGGGAGGAGAGGAGTAATAGAGATAACAGAATCTATTGGGATGTGTACATCCAGTGGCCTGGCACTTCACAATTTCAGAAGTACAGGGCCTTGGTTGACACAGGAGCTCAGTGCACCATATTGCCATCAAATTATCAGGGATCGGAGTCTATAACTATTCTGGGAGTCACTGGTGGATCTCAGGAGTTAAGTAAAGTGGAGGTTAATATAAGTTTAATGGGTAAACAGTGGAAGAAGCATACAGTTGTGACCGGACCTGATGCACCCTGTATTTTGGGAATTGATTTTCTGAGAGAAGGGCATTTCAAAGACCCTAAAGGTTACAAATGGGCTTTTGGAGTAGCTTCTGTAGAAATTGATGGACAAAAACTGAAGCTGTCTGCTAGACCTGAGCTTTCTGATGAGTCTGCAGTTGTGGGACAACACAAGATTCAGGACATTAAGTTGCCGGTTGCTTCTCGGACTGTGCATCACAGACAATACAGAACCAACCGTGACGCTCTGTTGCCCATTCAGAATCTGATTCGTCAGCTGGAGAGTCAGAAAGTCATCAGCAAAACTCATTCACCTTTCAACAGTCCAGTGTGGCCTGTGTGAAAGCCGAATGGAGACTGGCGTCTGACAGTGGACTGCCGAGCCCTGAACGAAGTAACTCTGCCTATGAGTGCAGCAGTACCAGACATGATGGAACTCCAGTATGAGCTGGAATCCAAAGAGGTGTGGCCGTTTGACGCTGTGCCTTTAAGAAAGGCGCACACTGGCTAAATGTTTGTAAAATATTTTGGTATTCTAAACGAATTTCATTGGTAGGATTGTGGGAGGAGAGATTGGACCCGGGGGGAGCTGGGAACTTTCTCTCAGTCTTCCTTCTTTCGCTGTCCCTCTCGGCTGGATCTGCTTCTGGGATTCTGGCCAACTAAGATAAGATACTAACTCCTGGGCCAGGCCTTTCTTCCTTTCCTGCCCTGTTAACCGTCCACATCTCTATTCTACCTCTTTTGGGGGAGAAGGGAGGTAGGGGGGTGAAGAGGGCACAGGGGGAAGCCCCCTCTGTGGGGGGTCTGGTTTCTGGTTGAGTTCATTTGCTGTATATTCCTGTATATACTGTAAAATACCGGTGTTTGTTGTGTTACATAGAATCTGTTTCCTTGTAAAATATAATCTCATTTCTCCGACTGGGTTTAGCCGTGGTCTCTTTCTCAGTGGGGGAGGGAAAGCACAGCCTTTCCTTTCAAACCACCACAAGAGGCCAAATGGTATGCTACCATAGACATTGCTAATGCCTTCTTCTCTATTCCCATAGCAGAGGAATGCAGGCCTCAGTTTGCTTTCACCGGGAGAGGAATCCAGTACACTTTCAACAGACTGCCAATGGGCTCCAGCATCTGTCATGCAGTGATCCATGATGTTCTGGAGGAAGGTGGTGCTCCAGAACACATCCAGTTCATCGATGATATCATCGTCTGGGGTAAAACTGCTGAGGAAGTCTTTGAGAAAGGTAACAAAATCATGGACATTCTTCTGAATGCAGGTTTTGCCATCAAGAGAGACAAAGTGAAAGGTCCTACCACAGAGATCCAGTTTCTGGGAGTGCAGTGGCAGGATGGACGCCGACACATTCCAGTGGATGTGGTAAACAGAGTCTCTACCATGGCACATCCCACGAACAAGCAAGAAACTCTACGTTTCTTGGGGATAGTGGGATTTTGGAGACTACACATTCCTGGATACAGTCAGATTGTGAAACCTCTGTATGATGTGACTCGAAAGAGGAAGAGTTTCCACTGGGGACCTGAACAACAAGCAGCCTTTGACCAGATAAAGCAAGAGGTAGTTCAAGCAGTGGGTCTGGGACCTGTCCGAGATGGTCCAGACATTAAGAACATTTTGTACACGGCTGCAGGTTACAATGGTCCAACCTGGTGCTTGTGGCAAAAAGCTCCAGGTGAGACACGTGGACGACCTCTTGGTTTCTGGAGTCGAGGTTACAGAGGTTCAGAGGCTAATTACACTCCAACAGAGAAAGAGATTCTAGCTGCCTATGAAGGAGTAAAAGCAGCTTCTGAAGTAATTGGAACTGAATCACAACTTCTCTTAGCTCCCAGATTGCCAGTTTTGAATTGGATGTTCAAAGGGAAAGGTTCCACACCACATCATGCCACAGATTCCACCTGATCTAAGTCGATGGCTCTGATAACACAGAGAGCTCGAATGGGAAATCTTGAAAGACCTGGTTTGGTGGAGGTGATCTCAAGTTGGCCTGAAGATGCCAACTGTGCTAAACCTCCAGAGGGGAGAGTGACTCGTGCTGAGGAAGCTCCTCCTTACAATGACCTTTCTGATGATGAAAAGAGATATGCTTTGTTCACAGACGGTTCCTGTCGTCTCATCGGGAACAAGCGAAGGTGGAAGTCTGCAGTGTGGAGTCCAACACGCCGAGTTGCAGAGGCGAAGGATGGAGAAGGAGAGTCCAGTCAGTTTGCAGAGGTAAAAGCTGTCCAGACAGCTCTCGACGTAGCTGAACGTGATAGATGGCCAAAGCTGTATCTCTACACCGACTCGTGGATGGTAGCCAATGCTCTATGGGGTTGGCTAAAGAACTGGAAGAAGAATGGCTGGCAGAGGAAAGGAAAACCCATCTGGGCAGCCGACCTGTGGCAAGATATTGCTGATGGAGTCGAGAGAATTCTAGTGAAAGTGAGACACATTGATGCTCACATTCCTAAGAGCAAAGCTACTGAGGAACAGCAGCACAACCATCAGGCAGATCTAGCTGCAAGAGTTTCTCAAGTAGACATGGACTCTGAACTTGATCTCGACTGGAAACACCGAGGTGAGATATTCTTAGCTCGGTGGGCTCACGATTCGTCAGGACATCAAGGCAGAGATGCAACATACCAGTGGGCTCGTGACAGATCCATAGACATTTCCATGGATGCTATCACCCAAGTCATCCATGACTGTGACATTTGTGCTGCTATTAAGCAGGCAAAGTGAAGTAAGCCCTTGTGGTATGGTGACAGATGGTCCAAGTACAGGTATGGTGAAGCTTGGCAGATTGACTACATCACTCTACCACGTTCTCGTTCTGGTAAGCAATACGTGCTTACTATGGTAGAGGCTAACACTGGATGGCTGGAAACTTTTGCAGTTCCACACGCAACTGCACGCAACACCATTCTCGGTGTGGAGAGACAGATCCTGTGGAGACACGGAACTCCAGAGAGGATTGAGTCAGACAACGGAACTCACTTCAAGAACAACCTTGTAAAGAGCTGGGCAAAAGAGCACGGTATTGAGTGGATTTTCCATATTCCTTACTATGCACCAGCTGCAGGGAAGATTGAACGCTACAACGGTTTGTTGAGGACCACTCTCAAAGCCATGGGAGGTGGATCTCTGAAAAACTGGGAGAAACATTTAGCACAAGCAACCTGGCTGGTGAATAGTAGAGGCTCAGTGAACCAAGCTGGACCAGCACATTCAGATCTGCTACGGAGAATAGAAGGTGATAGCGTTCCTGTTGTTAGAGAAAATAATCTGTTAGGTAAAACTGTTTGGGTATTTTCGCCCTCAGGAGAGGCTAAACCTGTCCGAGGGGTGGTTTCAGCAGAAGGTCCGGGTCACACTTATTGGGTAATGCAGGAGAATGGTGAAATTCAGTGTATTCCACAAAGAGATTTAACTTTAGCTGACAGAGTTTAATTTCAGACTGTTGTACACCTACATCGCGTCCAAAGGAAGAATCCCTGAGGAATCTACAGTGCACGAACCCTGAGAACCCTGAGAGCCCTGAATCAACTGAGAGTCCCTGTGTTCCTGTTTCCCTTTTCTTCGCTTCGTCTGCGGAGAGACAAACTGTTTACCATTTTCTTGTTTTTTGATTTTCTTGGACTTCTGAATCATGTACATCTGAGTATAGCCAGAATGGACTATGAACTTGACTTACAAACTGTAAATATTGTTTTGGATTGGATGGACAGTACGAACAGCCAATGAAATTGTTTAGAAAGGGGTGGACTGTGGTCGTTTGAGGCTGTGCTTTTAAGAACAAACACTGCTGGAACACACTGGCTAATGTTTTCGGTACTAGAACCAAAACATTCTGATATTCTAAACGAATTTCATTGGTTGATAATCAAAAATGCAGCTTTAGATTGTAGAGCAGTTGGAAATTTTGTTTCCCTCAGTTCAGTTCGGTTTGGGAGTTGGGGGAGTTGGAGGTTTCAGCCTGTTCTCCCTGCCTGCTCTTCTGCGAACTGCTGGAGTTGGCCTTCAGATAAGCAAACACTAATCCTGCACTATCAGTCGGTTTCCATCTGATACCTGCTGATATTCATGGGAAAGCATCAGAGTTCAACCGCAGACAGGCAGATTTCTTGCCTAAATCGTCACATCACCTGCAGAAACCAAGTTTTCCCCCACAATCCAGTAGTGGTCAGAATCAAAGCACAAGATTTCCAGACACTATCTGTCGATTTTGATCTGATACCTGTTGATTTTCATGGGAAAGCAGCAGAGTTCAACCTCACAAAGACAGATTTCTTCCCTAAATCGTCGCATCACCAGCAGAAACCAACTTTTCCTCCACAATCCAGTAGAGTTCAGAATCAAAGCGGAAGATTTCCAGACACTACCTGTCGATTTCCATCTGATACCTGTTGATTTTCAGGGGAAAGCAGCAGAGTTCAACCTCAGACAGGCAGATTTCTTGCCTAAATCGTCGCATAACCAGCGAAAACCCTTTCCACCAAAACCCTGTCGAGTTCAGAATCAAAGCACAAGATTTCCAGACACTATCTGTCGATTTTGATCTGATACCTGTTGATTTTCATGGGAAACCAGCAGAGTTCAACCTCAGACAGGCAGATTTCTTGCCTAATCTTCACATCACCAGCAGAAACCAACTTTTCCCTCACAATCTAGTCGTGATCAGAATCAAAGCACAAGATTTCCAGACACTATTGTGACCGTTTGACACTGTGCCTTTAAGGACAAACAGTGCTGAGACACTGGCTAAATGTTTTCGGTACTAGAACCAAAACATTCTGATATTCTAAACGAATTTCATTGGTGGATAGACAAAATTGTGAAGCAGTTGGAATTATTTTTTTTTTCCTCAGTTCAGTTTTTCAGTTCGGTTTGGGGAGTTGGGGAGAGTTTCAGCCTGTTCTCCCTGCCTGCTCTCTCTGCGAACTGCTGGAGTTGGCCTTCAGATAAGCAAAAACTAATCCGGCATGGGCTTTTGAAGCTTACTAACAACTCTTTTCCTTAGTAACTTGCCTTTCTCTCTCTCTAACCCCTTTTTGGGGAAAAAGGGAGGTCGGGGGGGGAGAGAGGGGGTTCCAAGGAGGTATCAGATGGAAATCGACTGATAGTGTCTGGAAATATTGTGCTTTGATTCTGAACTCTATTGGATTGTGGAGGAAAAGTGGGTTTCTGCTGGTGATGTGACGATTTAGGCAAGAAATCTGCCTGTCTGAGGTTGAACTCTGCTGGTTTCCCATGAAAATCAACAGGTATCAGATGGAAATCAACAGATTGTGCCTGGAAATCTTGTGCTTTGCTTCTGAACTCGACAGGATTTTGGTGGAAAGGGTTTCTGCTGGTTATGCAACGATTTAGAGTAGGGAGGCCACTACTGCCCACTGCAGGCTTGAACTCACAACCTTCCCTTTAAGGGTCTTATGTGCTACCAACTGAGCTGCACTACTGGGGGGTTTAGGCAAGAAATCTGCCTGTCTGAGGTTGAACTCTGTTGCTTTCCCATGAATATCAGCAGGTATCAGATCGAAATCGACAGATAGTGTCTGAAAATCTTGTGCTTCGATTCTGACCACTACTGGATTGTGGAGGAAAAGTTGGTTTCTGCAGGTGATGTGACGATTTAGGCAAGAAATCTGCCTGTCTGAGGTTGAACTCTGCTGGTTTCCCATGAAAATCAACCGGTATCAGATGGAAATCAACAGATTGTGCCTGGAAATCTTGTGCTTTGATTCTGAACTCGACAGGATTTTGGTGGAAAGGGTTTTCGCTGGTTATGCGATGATTTAGGCGAGAAATCTGCCTGTCTGAGGTTGAACTCTGCTGGTTTCCCATGAAAATCAAGAGGTATCAGATGGAAATCTTGTGCTTTGATTCTGAACTCTACTGGATTGTGGAGGAAAAGTTGGTTTCTGCTGGTGATGTGACAATTTAGGCAAGAAATCTGCCTGTCTGAGGTTGAACTCTGCTGGTTTCCCATGAAAATCAAGAGGTATCAGATGGAAATCTTGTGCTTTGATTCTGAACTCATCTCCATTGTTGAGCAAAAGTTGGTTTCTGCTGGTGATGTGACAATTTAGGCAAGAAATCTGCCTGTCTGAGGTTGAACTCTGCTGGTTTCCCATGAAAATCAAGAGGTATCAGATGGAAATCTTGTGCTTTGATTCTGAACTCATCTCCATTGTTGAGCAAAAGTTGGTTTCTGCTGCTGATGTGACGATTCAGGCAAGAAATCTGCCTCTCTGAGGTTGAACTCTGCTGGTTTCCCATGAAAATCCACAGAGTTCCCTTTTCTTTGCTTCATCTGTGGAGAGACAAACTGTTTTCCATTTTCTTATTTCCTGACTTTTTGGGACTTCTGAATCACCTACATCTGAGTATAGCTGGAATGGACTATGAACTTTACTCACGAACTGTAAATATTGTTCCAGATTGAATGGACAGTACGAACGACCAATGAAATTGTTTAGAAGGGGTGGACTGTGACCGTTTGAGGCTGTGCCTTTAGGGAAGGGGCACACTGGCTAAATGTTTATAAAATATTTTGTATTCTAAATGAATTTCATTGGCAAATTATTGTGGGAGGTGAGATTGTTAGACCTAGCAAAGCTGGGACTTTGGTTCAGTTTTCCTCTCTCCGCTCTCCCTTTCGGCTGGACTGCTTCTGGACAACTAACAGATAAGAGACACTAACTCCTGTACCAGGCTTTCTTTTTTTTTCCTGCCCTGCTAACCACCCTTTCTCTCTTTTTCTACCTCTTTGTGGGAAAAGGGAGGTAGGGGGGTGAAGGGGGCACAGGGGGAAGCCCCCTCTGTTGGGGGTCTGGTTTCTGATCATGTTTATTTGCTGTATTATTCCTGTATATATTGTAAAATACCTGTATTTGTGCTGTTACATGTAATCTGCTTCCTATATATGCTTGTAAATCTAGCCTGCTTTTTCTCTGACTGGCCTAGCCATGGTTTCTTTCTCAGTGGGGGAGGGAAAGTGGAACCTTTCATTTCAACCCACCACACCTAGTAACAAATTGCATTTTCCATATGATCTCCCTTCTGGAGGTGGTTAAAAAGAGCATTTGAATTCTGGCCTACCTCTTTCCTGTGCTGAGATACATGCTGTAATCTGCAGTGGCAAACTGCACGTTTCGGAGCCAATTAGAATATAACCAAAACATTGTTGGGGTAAAACCTAATGGGAAAAGCCTAGCATCAAATTGCATTTTCCAAATGATCGCCCTTCTGGAGTGAGTGAAAATAGAATAGAATAGAATAGAATAGAATAGAATAGAATAGAATAGAATAGAATTGAATTAACCAGGTTGGAAGAGACCTTCGAGATCATCATGTCCAACCTATCATCTGACACCACCTAATCAACTAAACCATACAACCAAGCATCCTGTCAAGCCTCGCCCTGAACACCCCCAGCGTCGGCGACCCCACCACCTCCTCAGGCAGCCCATTCCAGTGGGCAATCACTCTCTCTGTGTAAAACTTCCTCCTAACCTCCAGCCTAAACCTCCCCTGACACAGCCTGAGACTGTGTCCTCTTGTTCTGGTACTGGTTGCCTGGGAGAAGAGACCAACCTCGGCCTGTCTACAACCCCCCTTCAGGTAGTTGTAGAGAGCAATAAGGTCACCCCTGAGTCTCCTCTTCTCCAGACTAAGCAACCCCAGCTCCCTGCTCCTGCTGGCCACACTATTGCGGTCCAAACCACGAGCTGACAGCTTAGCCAGCAGTTTACTGTGGGGGACGGTATCATCCAATTGTCTCAGTTGATCAGTGAATTGGCCAACCGTAGGAGGAGCTCCACCATAATTTCTTGCCGCAATTCTGCTTGCCAAAATGTCTGCATAATTAGAAGGAGCAAGCTTGATGAGCTTTTTGGCAAGACCATTTCCTACAGGAACATCATCAGGATTCAGAGATTCATGTTCACCATAGAGTATCTCTCTAACAGCAAATTCTCTCAGAAGCTTAATTCCTTCATCGATGGTATTCCAGGGCTTAGGATTCCAGGGAAGATCATCTCGGGAAGGGTATCTCATGAGAACCGCCATTAAAAGGCGTATCCACAGATTAACCTTACCGAGAGCCTTGCCTAGATGTCTATCTATTCCATTATCCTTTGACAGAGTTCCTAGCTGAGCTGCTGACTTGTCTCCAACCATTAGAGCTGGAGCACCTCTATCATAACATCTACCAAGCCAAGCGAGAACTGGCTCCTTATCTGCTCTGAGGTAATCCTTACGCACGTTTCTAAGTTCCTCATGTGGTGAAGAACAGTCAGATATGTCATCTTCTTCTTCCTTTGCCTCCTCTTCCTCAACTTGTTGTCCAAATAACCCTTCTGTCACTCTCTCAAGGATTCCTTTAAGCTGAGAAGCACCACCACTAGCTGCTGTCCTACCAAGAGCTGCATCTTGATCCTCTGATGATCTCAATAACTCAGCTATATTTTTAAGACAAATTTTCTCTTCCTCCCCTGCAGAAGAACCTTGCTGTGCATCCCCATCAGCTCCTGAATCAGCTTTGGGCTTTCCACTCCTTGTTGTTAAAACTGCTAATTGCTTTACTGGAGCTGTGTTTGGGTTTACAGCTGCCTTATCAGAAGCTGAGAGGCTTTGAGACAGATTAGCTGCTTTGAAGGACGCTTCCGCTCCTGCCATGGAAGAAGGAGGAAATGACTTTGCCTCGATAATGGTAGCAGCCCGGGACGCAGGAGCCGCCATGTTTGGGGCTGTTGCAGCCCCTGGCTGCTTGCCAGAATCATCAATAGTGCCATTCAAAGCTGCCTTTCTGATTGACTTTTTAGATTTTTCTTTAACTGACACAGATTCTCCACTATAATCATCACTAGATGTCTCTGGAACAGAGCCAGGGTGGTGTTTTCTCTTCTTAGACCTCCATTTTATAACAAAACATGCCTTAAACACTTTTTTCTCCCAGTACAGTGTTACTAACAAATACACATTCATTATCACTGATAGCAGGACCACACACATCGAGAAAATCAGCTTTGGATCCCAGCCATCACTTAAAATTACCCTTTCACTGTCTGGGATCTTAAACTCCCTTATCTCAATTGGGAGAGTGCTAGACGTAGCATTTCTGTATCTTCTAAGCCAAAAGAATTCCAGGCACCGATCATATAGAAGCTGAATCCTGTACTTAAACCATAAATATAATTTTTGCATTATATATTTACCTATCTGATCGATAATCATACCCAGGCAATACTTGTAGATCAATACACTGAAGACTGAGAAGAACAGACACTCTAAAAGCCAAAACACCTTCATGTTTGTTTCTCCGACTCGGGCAAGCAATAAATCAAGCTAATTTATCACCAAGCCCTGAGTTGGGCAGCAAATAATGTGGTACGTTGAGAGAGGACCTAGCTCTCCCTCCTCCACAGAGTAAGAAACCACGGCTAAACTCAGTCGGAGAAAGCAGACTATATTTACAAGCATATATGGAAAGCAGGTTATATATAACACAATATATACAGGTATTTACAATATATATGCAGAAATATACAGCAAAGAGAAATAACACAACAAAATTCCCTCCCCGAGGAGGGTTTCCCTCCCTGTAACCCCCTCTCTCCTCCCCCTACTTCCCTTTTTCCCCAAAAAGGGGTTAGAGAGAAACAGGAAGGCAATTATTAAGGAAAAGAATTGTTATGAAGCTCCAAAAGCTCATGCAGGATTAGTTTTTGCTTCTCTCAAGGTCAGCTCTAGCTAGTTGGCGGAGAAGCAGGCAGGGAGAAGAGGCTGAAACCCAAACTCCCAAACAGCGAAAAAATTCCAACTGCCCAAAATTTAAAGTTGCATTTTGTCCATCCACCAATGAAATTCGTTTAGAATATCAGACTGTTTTTGTTCTAGTACCGAAAACATTTAGCCAGTGAACCAGTACTCTCCCTTTTCCTAAAGGCACAGCCTCAAACAGTCACAGTGACAATGGTCCAACCTGGTGCTTGTGGCAAAAATCTCCAGGTGAGACACGTGGACGACCTCTTGGTTTCTGGAGTCGAGGTTAGAGAGGTTCAGAGGCTAATTATACTCCAACAGAGAAAGAGATTCTAGCTGCCTATGAAAGAGTAAAAGCAGCTTCTGAAGTGATTGGAACTGAATACATAGAATAAACCAGGCTGGAAGACACCTTCAAGATCATCGCGTCCAACCCATCAACCAATCCAACACCACCTAAACAACTAACCCATGGCACCAAGCACCCCATCAAGTCTTCTCCTGAAAACCTCCAATGATGGCGATTCCACCACATCCCCAGGCAGCCCATTCCAATGGGCAATCACTCTCACTTTTTCCTAACATCTGGCCTGAACCTCCCCTGGCGCGGCCTGAGACTGTGTCCTCTTGTTCTGGTACTGCTTGCCTGGGAGAAGAGACCAACATCCGTCTGTCTACAACCTCCCTTCAGGTAGTTGTAGAGAGCAATAAGGTCACCCCTGAGTCTCCTCTTCTCCAGGCTAAGCAACCCCAGCTCCCTCAGCCTCTCCTTGTAGGGCTTGTGTTCCAAATCCCTCACCAACTTTGTTACTCTTCTCTGGACTCGTTCCAGCAAGTCAACATCCTTCCTAAACTGAGGGGCCCAGAACTGGACACAGTACTCGAGGTGCGGCCTAACCAGTGCAGTGTACAGGGGCAGAATGACCTCCCTGCTCCTGCTGGCCACACTGTTCCTGATGCAGGCCAGGATGCCATTGGCCCTCTTGGCTGCCTGGGCACACTGCAGGCTCATGTTCAGTCTACTGTTGACCAGCACCCCCAGGTCCCTCTCTGCCTGGCTGTTCTCCAGCCACTCTGACCCCAGCCTGTAGCTCTGCATGGGGTTGTTGTGGCCAATGTGCAGAACCCGGCACTTGGATGTGTTAAATCTCATGCCGTTGGACTCTGCCCATCACAACTTCTCTTAGCTCCCAGATTATCAGTTTTGAATTGGATATTCAAAGGCAAAGGTTCCACACCACATCATGCCACAGATTCCACCTGGTCTAAGTGGATGGCTCTGATAACACAGAGAGCTCGAATGGGAAATCTTGAAAGACCTGGTTTGGTGGAGGTGATCTCAAGTTGGCCTGAAGATGCCAACTGTGCTAAACCTCCAGAGGGGAGAGTGACTCGTGCTGAGGAAGCTCCTCCTTACAATGACCTTTCTGATGATGAAAAGAGATATGCTTTGTTCACAGACGGTTCCTGTCGTCTCATCGGGAACAAGCGAAGGTGGAAGTCTGCAGTGTGGAGTCCAACACGCCGAGTTGCAGAGGCGAAGGATGGAGAAGGAGAGTCCAGTCAGTTTGCAGAGGTAAAAGCTGTCCAGACAGCTCTCGACGTAGCTGAACGTGATAGATGGCCAAAGCTGTATCTCTACACCGACTCGTGGATGGTAGCCAATGCTCTATGGGGTTGGCTAAAGAACTGGAAGAAGAATGGCTGGCAGAGGAAAGGAAAACCCATCTGGGCAGCCGACCTGTGGCAAGATATTGCTGATGGAGTCGAGAGAATTCTAGTGAAAGTGAGACACATTGATGCTCACATTCCTAAGAGCAAAGCTACTGAGGAACAGCAGCACAACCATCAGGCAGATCTAGCTGCAAGAGTTTCTCAAGTAGACATGGACTCTGATCTTGATCTCGACTGGAAACACCGAGGTGAGATATTCTTAGCTCGGTGGGCTCACGATTCGTCAGGACATCAAGGCAGAGATGCAACATACCAGTGGGCTCGTGACAGATCCATAGACATTTCCATGGATGCTATCACCCAAGTCATCCATGACTGTGACATTTGTGCTGCTATTAAGCAGGCAAAGTGAAGTAAGCCCTTGTGGTATGGTGACAGATGGTCCAAGTACAGGTATGGTGAAGCTTGGCAGATTGACTACATCACTCTACCACGTTCTCATTCGGGTAAGCAGTACGTGCTTGCTATGGTAGAGGCAAACACTGGATGGCTGGAAACTTATGCAGTTCCACATGCAACTGCACGCAACACCATTCTCGGTCTAGAGAGACAGATCCTGTGGAGACACGGAACACCAGAGAGGATTGAGTCAGACAACGGAACTCATTTCAAAAACAACCTTGTAAAGAGCTGGGCAAAAGAGCACGGTATTGAGTGGATTTTCCATATTCCATTCTATGCACCAGCTGCAGGGAAGATTGAACGCAACAACGGTTTGTTGAAGACCACTCTCAAAGCCATGGGAGGTGGATCTTTGAAAAACTGAGAGAAACATTTAGCACAAGCAACCTGGCTGGTGAATAGTAGAGGTTCAGTGAACCGAGCTCGACCGGCACATTCAGATCTGCTACAGAAAGTAGAAGGTGATCGAGTTCCTGTTGTTAGAGAAAAGAATCTGTTAGGTAAAACTGTTTGGGTATTTTCGGCCTCAGGAGAGGCTAAACCTTTCCGAGGGGCGGTTTCAGCAGAAGGTCCGGGTCACACTTATTGGGTAATGCAAGAGAATGGTGAAATTCAGTGTATTCCACAAAGAAATTTAACTTTAGCTGAAAGAGTTTAATTTCAGACTGTTGTACCAATACATCGCGCCCAAAGGAAGAATCCCTGAGGAATCTACGGTGCATGAGCCCTGAGAACCCTGAAGTCAACTGAGAGTCCCTGTATCCCTGTTTCCTTTTCTTCGCTTCGTCTGCAGAGAGACAAACTGTTTTCCATTATTCTTTTTTTCTTGATTTTCTTGGACTTCTGAATCATCTACATCTGAGTATAGCCGGAATGAATAATGAACTTTACTTACAAACTGTAAATATTGTTTTAGATTGGATGGACAATACGAACAGCCAATAAAATTGTTTAGAAGGGGTGGACTGTGACTGTTTGAGGCTGTTTGAGGGACAGTGTTGGACCACTGTGGCTGAATGGTTTGGTATCAGAATGAAAACATTCAGATATTCTAAACGAATTTCATTGGTAGTTTGGTAGAATGCAGCTTTAAGTTTTAGTGCAGTGGGAATTTTTCTCAGTTCCAGCCTGTTCTGCCTCTCCAGCCTCTCTGCTTCTGAGCGGAATGACATGCTGTAATGTGCGGTTGCAAACTGCACATTTCTGAGGCAATTCGAATATAACCAAAACATCTGCATTTAACATCATGTATCTCAGCACAGGAAAGAGGTAGGCCATAACTCAAATGATCATTTTGACTCCCGCCAGACGGGAGCTTGTATGGAAAGTGCAATTTGGTGCTAGCCTTTTCCCTTTAGGTTTTACCCCAAGGATGTTTTAATAAGTTTCGATTAATCTCGTCTCTTCCAACCTGGTCTATTCTATTCTATTCTATTCTATTCTATTCTATTCTATTCTATTCTATCTTTAAATCAAGCATTTTGCATGTGCATTGAACAGCATGTATGTCAGCACAGGAAAGAGCTGGGCCAGAATTCAAATGCTCATTTTCACTGTCTCCAGACGGGAGATCATTTGGAAAATGCAATTTGATGCTAGCCTTTCCCTTTAGGCTCTACACCAACAATGTTTTAATATGTTTCGATTAATCTCGAAATCAAGCATTTTACAACGGTACAGTACAGCATGTATCTGAGCACAAGAAAGAGGTAGGACAGAATTCAAATGCTATTTTTGACTGCCTCCAGAAGGGACATCATATGGAAAATGCAATTTGGTGCTGGCCTTTTCCCCTTCAGTTTTGCCCTTACAATGTTTTAATGTTTCGATTAATCTCGAAATCAAGCATTTTGCATCTGCATTGAACTGCATGTATCTCAGGACAGGAAAGAGGTAGGCCAGAATTCAAATGCTCATTTTCACTGTCTCCAGACGGGAGATCATTTGGAAAATGCAATTTGGTGTTAGGCTTTTCCCTTTAGGTTTTACTCCAACAATGTTTTGGTTATTGTTGAATTGTCTCAGAAACGTGCAGATTGCCACTTCAGAGTACAGCATGTATCTCAGCAGAGGAAAGGGTAGTTTAGAATTCAAACCCTCTTTTTTACTACCTCCAGAAGGGAGATCATATGACAAATACAATTTAGTGCTTGGCTTTTCCCGTAAGGTTCTACACCAACAATGTTTTTATAAGTTTCAATTAATCTCAAAATCAAGCATTTTGCATCTCCATTGAACAGCATGAATACATAGAATACATAGAATACATAGAATAAACCAGGTTGGAAGAGACCTTCAAGATCATCACGTCCAACCCATCAACCAATCCAACACCGCCCAAGCAACTAACCCACAGCACCAAGTACCCCGTCAAGTCTTCTCCTAAAAACCTCCAGCGATGGCGACTCCACCACCTCCCCAGGCAGCCCATTCCAATGTGCAATCACTCTTTCTGTATAGAACTTTTTTCTAACATCCAGCCTGAATCTCCCCTGGTGCAGCCTGAGACTGTGTCCTCTTGTTCTGGTACTGCTTGCCTGGGAGAAGAGACCAACATCCGTCTGTCTACAACCTCCCTTCAGGTAGTTGTAGAGAGTAATAAGGTCACCCCTGAGTCTCCTCTTCTCCAGGCTAAGCAACCCCAGCTCCCTCAGCCTCTCCTCGTAGGGCTTATGTTCCAAACCCCTCACCAACTTTGTTACTCTTCTCTGGACTCGTTCCAGCAAGTCAACCTCCTTCCTAAACTGAGGGGCCCAGAACTGGACACAGTACTCGAGGTGCGGCCTAACCAGTGCAGTGTACAGGGGCAGAATGACCTCCCTGCTCCTGCTGGCCACACTGTATGAATCTCAGCACAGGAAAGAGGTAGGCCAGAATTCCAATGATCATTTTCACTTACTCCAGAAGGGATGTCATATGGAAAATGTAATTTGGTGCTAGCCTTTTCCCTTTAGGTTTTATACCAACAATGTTTTAATTTGTTTCGATTAATCTCAAAATCAAGCATTTTGCATCTGCATTAAACAGTATCTCAGCTGTACCTATAGGGAAAAGCCTAGCACCAAATTGCGTTTTCCATATGGGTACTGAGGGACCCATATGTCGTCCCGACGCATCCCACAGGGAGGTCTGCTCCCTACCCGGTGCGCAGGTAAGGGACATTGCAAGGAGAATCCCCAAGCTGATCCATCCCTCTGACTATTACCCTCTGCTGGTAATACAGGCTGGGAGTGATGAGATTGACAAGAAGGGCACCAGGGTGATTAAGAAGGAGTTCAGGGCCCTTGGACAATTGATTGATGGGGCAGGAGATCAAGTGGTGTTTTGCTCAGTTCCCTCAGTGGCAGGGGAGTACACTGAGAGGAACGGGAGAACCCATACCATCAACAATTGGCTCAGGGGATGGTGCCAGCAGTGGAACTTTGGTTTCTTCCATCATGGGACAACTTTTACTGCACCTGACCTGCTGGGCCCTGATGGGGTGCATTTATCTAGAAGGGTGTGACTGTTTGACACTGTGCCTTTAAGGACAAACAGTGCTGAGACACTGGCTAAATGTTTTCAGTACTAGAACCAAAACATTCTGATATTCTAAACGAATTTCATTGGTTGATAGACAAAAATTCAACTTTAGATTGTGAAGCAGTTGGAATTTTTTTTTTCCTCAGTTCAGTTTTTCGTCGGGGAGTTGGGGAGTTTGGGTTTTCAGCCTGTTCTCCCTGCCTGCTTCTTCTGCGAACTGCTGGAGTTGGCCTTCAGATAAGCAAAAACTAATCCTGCATGGGCTTTTGAAGCTTACTAACAACTCTTTTCCTTAGTAACTTGCCTTTCTCTCTCTCTAACCCCTTTTTGGGGAAAAAGGGAGGTAGGGGGGGAGAGAGGGGGTTGCAAGGAGGGGATCCCTCCCTTGGGGAGGGATTTTTGTTGTGTTATTTCTCTTTGCTGTATATGTCTGTGTATATATTGTAAATACCTGTATACATTGTGTTATATATAACCAGCTTTCCATATATGCTTGTAAATGTAGTCTGCTTTCTCCCACTGGGTTAGCCGTGGTTTCTCACTGTGTGGAGGAGGGAGAGCTAGGCCCTCTCTCAACCTACCACAGTAGGACTCTCTTGCCCCTTCTAGATAAAAGCACCCCATCAGGACCCAGCAGGTCAGGTGCAGTAAAAGTTGCCCCATGATCGAACTTTTACTGCACTTCCATGGATGCTATCACACAAGTCATCCATGACTGTGACACTTGCGCTGCTATTAAGCAGGCAAAATGAATTAAGCCCTTGTGGTATGGTGACAGATGGTCCAAGTACAGGTATGGTGAAGCTTGGCAGATTGACTACATCACTCTACCACGTTCTAGTTCTGGTAAGCAGTAAGTGCTTACTATGGTAGAGGCAAACACTGGATGGTTGGGAACTTATGCAGTTCCACATGCAACTGCACGCAACGCCATTCTCACAGTATCACAGTATCACGCAGTATCACAGTAACGAAGGTTGGAAGAGACCCCAAGGATCATCAAGTCCAACCTGTTCCAACAGACCTCACAACTAGACCATGGCACCAAGTGCCACGTCCAATCTCCCCTTGAACACCTCCAGGGACGGCGACTCCACCACCTCCCTGGGCAGCCCATTCCAATGATTTAGGAATCCAATGGATTTAGGAAGGGCAGGTCCTGCCTCTCCAACCTGATCTCCTTCTATGATCAGGTGACCCGTCTGGTGGATGCGGGGAGGCCTGTGGATGTAGTCTATCTGGACTTCAGCAAGGCCTTTGACACCGTCCCCCACAGTAAACTGCTGGCTAAGCTGTCAGCTCGTGGTTTGGACCGCAACACTCTGTGCTGGGTTAGGAACTGGCTGGAGGGCCGAGCCCAGAGAGTGGTGGTGAATGGTGCCACATCCGGCTGGCGGCCAGTCACCAGTGGCGTCCCCCAGGGATCAGTGCTGGGCCCCATCCTCTTTAACATCTTCATTGATGATCTGGATGAGGGGGTTGAGTCAGTCATCAGCAAGTTTGCCGATGACACCAAGTTGGGAACAGATGTTAGTCAGTTAGAGGGTAGAAAGGCTCTGCAGAGGGACCTTGACCGACTGGACAGATGGGCAGAGTCCAATGGGATGGCATTTAATAAGTCCAAGTGCTGGGTGCTGCACTTTGGCCACGGCAACCCCATGCAGAGCTACAGGCTGGGGTCAGAGTGGCTGGAGAGCTGCCAAAGAGAGAGGGACCTGGGGGTGCTGATTGACACCCGCCTAAACAGGAGCCAGCAGTGTGCCCAGGTGGCCAAGAGGGCCAATGGCATCCTGGCCTGTATTAGGAATAGTGTGGCCAGCAGGAGCAGGGAGGTCATTGTGCCCCTGTACTCTGCATTGGTTAGGCTGCACCTTGAGTACTGTGTCCAGTTCTGGGCCCCTCAGTTTAGGAAGGACATCGAGACACTTGAACGTGTCCAGAGAAGGGCAACAAGGCTGCTGAGAGGCCTTGAGCACAAGCCCTATGAGGAGAGGCTGAGGGAGCTGGGATTGTTTAGCCTGGAGAAGAGAAGGATCAGAGGTGACCTCATTGCCCTCTACAACTACCTGAAAGGTGGTTGTAGACAGGAGGGGGTTGGTCTCTTCTCCCAGGCAACCAGCACCAGAACAAGGGGACACAGTCTCAAGTTGTGCCAGGGGAGGTTTAGACTCGAGGTGAGGAAAAAGTTCTTCACTGAGCGAGTCATTCGTCATTGGAATGGGCTGCCCAGGGAGGTGGTGGAGTCGCTGTCCCTGGAGGTGTTCAAGGGGAGATTGGACGTGGCACTTGGTGCCATGATCTAGTTGTGAGGTCTGTTGGAACAGGTTGGACTTGATGATCCTTGGGGTCTCTTCCAACCTTAGTTACTGTGATACTGTGATACTGTGTGATACTGTGCTTGGAGATGGTGTGGTGACAGGTGCTAGAGAAACTGCGTTGGCAGGAGCATCTGGGGTTAAGTGTGGAACTGCTGGTGGTGGGGCAAACCCTTGTGCCTGGGGCTCAGGCTGAGATCTGGCACACTCATTACAACCCCACCCCTCCCTCTTTGTGTTTACAGAGTGATCACAATGTGACCGTTTGAGGCTGTGCCTTTAAGGAAGGGGCACTCTGGCTAAACGTTTATAAAATATTTTGTATTCTAAACGAATTTCATTGGCGAATTAAGGGGGAGGTGATGGTCTTAGACCCAGAGCAACTGGAATGGTCAGTTCAGTTTCCTCCCTTTGCTTTTCCTTTCAGTTTTCCTTTCTCTGCTCTCGCTTCTGGCTGGATTGCATCTGGGCTTCTGGCCAACAGATAAGAGATACTAATTCCTATACCAGGCCTTCTTTTTTTTCTGCCCTGCTAACCACCCTTTTCTCTCTCCTAACCCTCTTTGGGGAAGAAGGGAGGTAGGGGGATGAGGGGGGCACAGGGGGAAGCCCCCTCTGTTGGGGGTCTGGTTTCTGATTATGTTTCTTTGCTGTATATCTCTGTGTATATTGTAAAATACCTGTATATACTGTGTTATATATAATCTGCTTCCTATATATGCTTGTAAATATAGTCTGCTTTCTCTGACTGAGTTTAGCCTTGGTTCCTTACTCAGTGGGGGAGGGGAAGCGGAGCCTTTCCTTTCAACCCACCACAACAGCAGACACAGCCCCGGTCGTTAAAGAGTACAAAGGAGTGTGTTATTGCCCTCCAAACAGCTCTTAACGGGTTAGCTCTTCCCCCACCCAACATGGTCACAGCAAATGCCCCTATAAGAATTATATTTAAGCATATGGAGCATATTGCAATGTAAAGCAATTTTCCATCACAGACATTTTTATCTACACTGTTGGTTTCATAGCTTGCTTCAGGAAAACTTCCTGGTTTAGATAAGTTACCACTGCCAGTAAAATTCAAGGAATTCAAGAGATACATGCCCAACTTCATTGGTAAAGTTTTTATCCAGTTGATCAGCATCTCTATTATTAACCACACCACATGGTAAGTTATTAATTTCTAGATATGGATACAAAAGATCCAGCCAAACACCCATGCAAAGCTTGGAACATCACATTCTTCAAAATTAACATCTTTATGTCCAATCCTTTTCTTTCAAATAGTGGTAGGTTGAGAGAGGGCTTAGCTCTCCCTCCTCCACAGAGTAAGAAACCACAGCTAACTCAGTCGAAGAGCAAGCTATATATTTACAAGCATATATGGAAAGCAGGTTATATATAACACAGTATATACAGGTATTTACAATATATACACAGAAATATACAGCAAAGAGAAATAACACAACAAAAATCCCTCCCCGAGGGAGGGATCCCCTCCTTGCAACCCCCTGTCTCCCCCCCTACCTCCCTTTTTCCCCAAAAAGGGGTCAGAGAGAGAGAAAGGCAAGTTACTAAGGAAAAGGGTTGTTAGTAAGCTTCAAAAGCCCATGCAGGATTAGTTTTTGCTTATCTGAAGGCCAACTTCAGCAGTTCGCAGAGAAGCAGGCAGGGAGAACAGGCTGAAAACCCAAAATCCCCCAACTCCCAGACGAAACTGAACTGAGGGAAAAAAAAAAAATTCCAACTGCTCCACAATCTAAAGCTGCATTTTTTTGTCTATCCACCAATGAAATTCGTTTAGAATATCAGAATGTTTTGGTTCTAGTACTGAAAACATTTAGCCAGTGTCTCAGCACTGTTTGTCCTTAAAGGCACAGTGTCAAACGGTCACAGTCCACCCCTTTCTAAACAATTTCATTGGCTGTTCGTACTGTCCATCCAATCCAGAACAATATTGTTGTAGTTTGAGCTGGGTGCCCCCCTGGTGCATTCACTTCCTGTGTCCAGAAGTCCAGCCCAGAGGGATGGACACAGGAAATTGTGTATTTCCTACCATAATTCTTTGCACCACTATAAGATCCAGTGCGGGGTCTGGCACTTCCTCTTTCCTTCCCTCTCCGAGACTTGGTAACTGGGGGAGAGATCTCCCGGCCATGGGCCTGATTAGGCCCAAGGCCACAGGGGGATGGGCAGTCTCAGGCCTGGCCAGCTGAGACTAGCCCAGCAGAGGGAGGGGGAAGAAGGAGCCCTGGGGGTTTTGGATGCACCCTCAGGTGGGGATGGGATCTTTCTTTGTCACTGCGCTTTGGGTTTTCTGTAACATTCACTGCTTTCTATTTAAACTTTCATCACTTTTGCAATCCGTTTGCCTGAGTCGTTATTTCTGCCTGTGGTGGGGAGGGGATCTGCCCCAACCCATTACATTTTTGGCGCCCAACGTGGGGCCAACTGCAGCTCGGATTGCAAAAGATGGAGAGTTTAAATTTAGTTCTGGGCGTCGGTTTGGGTTTGAGAAGCTGGGGCTCAGGGTTTGTGTTACCGGGGCGACTGTGTGAACTCCTGTGGGCTGCAGAAGGATAGCTGGTGCGTGGCTGATGGCATGGAATTCCCTCCTGTTGTTTGGGAACAGCGAGGGGTGGCTCTTTCTGTGACTTTCTGCCCAGGGTAGCTTAAGAATGCTCGAGTAGCCTAAGAAGGCGAGACCTGCCTTCTCCTCGTTCTCTGCGGAGCGGCGGGGAGCGGAGGAGGGGCAGCGGCAAGCAGAGCGTGGTCGGCCCGCGGCCGCTGCGGGGAGCGGACACCCGCGGCGAGCGGGCAAGCGACTGCTGGAGGTGACTCGGACTCTGCATCGCGGCGACAGAGACGGCGGGGGCCGGGCCGGGCCGCGTTCAAGCGGCGGCGGCGGCACCGCCCGAGCCGGGCTGCGTTCAGGCGGCGGCGGCAGCTGTAAATCTTTCCCTGGTGTTTTCGGACATGTTCCGAAAATGGCGCCGAGCACCTGGCTCCGCCTCCCTGCTTCTTCAGTGGGCTGTGGCGCAGCTCCTCCCTCTTCCGGGGGTGGAGGTTGTGCAGCCGGATGCTGTCCTGCAGTTTGTAAGTAAAGTTCATAGTCCATTCCAGCTATACTCAGATGTAGATGATTCAGAAGTCCAAGAAAATCAAAAATCAAGAAAATGGAAAACAGTTTGTCTCTCCGCAGACGAAGCGAAGAAAATGGAAACAGAGAAACAGGGACTCTCAGTTGACTCAGGGCTCTCAGGGCTCTCAGGGTTCGTGCACTGTAGATTCCTCAGGGATTCTTCCTTTGGGCGCGTTGTAGCTGTACAACAGTCTGAAATTAAGCTCTTTCAGCTAAAGTTAAATTTCTTTGTGGAATACACTGAATTTGACCATTCTCCTGCATTACCCGATAAGTGTGACCCGGACCTTCTGCTGAAACCACCCCTCGGACAGGTTTAGCCTCTCCTGAGGCCGAAAATACCCAAACAGTTTTACCTAACAGATTCTTTTCTCTAACAACAGGAACTCTATCGCCTTCTACTCTCTGTAGCAGATCTGAATGCGCCGGTCCAGCTCGGTTCACTGAACCTCTACTATTCACCAGCCAGGTTGCTTGTGCTAAATGTTTCTCCCAGTTTTTCAAAGATCCACCTCCCATGGCTTTGAGAGTGGTCTTCAACAAACCATTGTAGCGTTCAATCTTCCCTGCAGGTGGTGCATAGTAAGGAATATGGAAAACCCACTCAATACCGTGCTCTTTTGCCCAGTTTTTCACAAGGTTGCTCTTGAAATGAGTTCCGTTGTCTGACTCAATCCTCTCTGGAGTTCCGTGTCTCCACAGGATCTGTCTCTCCAGACCCAGAATGGTGTTGCGTGCAGTTGCATGTGGAACTGCATAAGTTTCCAGCCATCCGGTGTTTGCCTCTACCATAGTAAGCACGTATTGCTTACCAGAACGAGAACGTGGTAGAGTGATGTAGTCAATCTGCCAGGCTTCACCATACCTGTACTTGGACCATCTGTCACCATACCACAAGGGCTTAATTCGCTTTGCCTGCTTAATAGCAGCACAAATGTCACAGTCATGGATGACTTGTGTGATAGCATCCATGGAAATGTCTATGGATCTGTCACGAGCCCACTGGTATGTTGCATCTCTGCCTTGATGTCCTGATGAATTGTGAGCCCACCGAGCTAAGAATAGCTCACCTCGGTGTTTCCAGTCGAGATCAAGTTCAGAGTCCTTGTCTACTTGAGAAACTCTTGCAGCTAAATCTGCCTGATGGTTGTATTGCTGTTCCTCAGTAGCTTTGCTCTTAGGAATGTGAGCATCAATGTGTCTCACCTTCACTGGAATTCTCTCGATTCGATCAGCAATGTCTTGCCACAGGTCGGCTGCCCAGATGGGTTTTCCTTTCCTCTGCCAGCCATTCTTCTTCCAGTTTTTTAGCCAACCCCATAGAGCATTGGCTACCATCCATGAGTCGGTGTAGAGATAAAGCTTTGGCCATCTCTCACGTTCAGCTACGTTGAGAGCTAGCTGGACAGCTTTTACCTCTGCAAACTGACTGGATTCTCCTTCTCCATCCTTCGCCTCTGCAACTCGGCGTGTTGGACTCCACACTGCAGACTTCCACCTTCGCTTGTTCCCGACGAGACGACAGGAACCGTCTGTGAACAAAGCATACTTCTTCTCATCATCTGAGAGGTCATTGTAAGGAGGAGCTTCCTCAGCACGAGTTACTCTCTCCTCTGGAGGTTTAGTACAGTTGGTACCTTCAGGCCAACTTGAGATCACCTCCACCAGACCAGGTCTTTCAAGATTTCCCATTCGAGCTCTCTGTGTTATCAGAGCCATCCACTTGGACCAGGTGGAATCTGTAGCATGATGTGGTGTGGAACCCTTGCCTTTGAACATCCAATTCAAAACTGGCAATCTGGGAGCTAAGAGAAGTTGTGATTCAGTTCTAATCACTTCAGAAGCTGCTTTCACTCCTTCATAGGCAGCTAGAATCTCTTTCTCTGTTGGAGTGTAATTAGCCTCTGAACCTCTGTAACCTCGACTCCAGAAACCAAGAGGTCGTCCACGTGTCTCACCTGGAGCTTTTTGCCACAAGCACCAGGTTGGACCATTGTCACCTGCAGCCGTGTACAAAATCTTCTTAATGTCTGGACCATCTCGCACAGGTCCCAGACCCACTGCTTGAACTACTTCTTGCTTTATCTGTTCAAAGGCTGCTTGCTGTTCAGGTCCCCAGTGGAAACTGTTCCTCTTCCGAGTCACATCATACAGAGGTTTCACAATCTGACTGTATCCAGGAATGTGTAGTCTCCAAAATCCCACTATCCCCAAGAAACGTAGAGTTTCTTGCTTGTTCGTGGGATTTGCCATGGTAGAGACTCTGTTTACCACATCCACTGGAATGTGTCGGCGTCCATCCTGCCACTGCACTCCCAGAAACTGGATCTCTGTGGTAGGACCTTTCACCTTGTCTCTCTTGATGGCAAAACCAGCATTCAGAAGAATGTCCATGATTTTGTTACATTTCTCGAAGACTTCCTCAGCAGTTTTACCCCAGACGATGATATCATCGATGTACTGGATGTGTTCTGGAGCACCACCTTCCTCCAGAGCATCGTGGATTACTGCATGACAGATGCTGGAACTGTGGATCCAGCCCATTGGCAGTCTGTTGAAAGTGTACTGGATTCCTCTCCAGGTGAAAGCAAACTGAGGCCTGCATTCCTCTACTATGGGAATAGAGAAGAATGCATTAGCAATGTCTATGGTAGCATACCATTTGGCCTCTTTGGACTCCAGCTCATACTGGAGTTCCATCATGTCTGGTACTGCTGCACTCATAGGCGGTGTTACTTCATTCAGGGCTCGGTAGTCCACTGTCAGACGCCAGTCTCCATTCGGCTTTCGCACAGGCCACACTGGACTGTTGAAAGGTGAATGAGTTTTGCTGATGACTTTCTGACTCTCCAACTGACGAATCAGATTCTGAATGGGCAACAAAGAGTCACGGTTGGTTCTGTATTGTCTGTGATGCACAGTCTGAGAAGCAACCGGCAATTTAATGTCCTGAATCTTGTGTTGTCCCACAACTGCAGATTCATCAGAGAGTTCAGGTCTAGCAGACAGCTTCAGCTTTTGTCCATCAATCTCTACAGAATCTACTCCAAAAGCCCATTTGTAACCTTTAGGGTCCTTGAAACGCCCTTCTCTCAGAAAATCAATTCCCAAAATACAAGGTGCATTAGGTCCGGTCACAACTGTATGCTTCTTCCACTGCTTACCAGTTAAACTTATATTAACCTCTACCTTACTTAACTCTTGAGATCCACCAGTGACTCCCAGAATAGTTACAGACTCTGATCCCTGATAATTTGATGGCAATATGGTGCACTGAGCTCCTGTGTCAACCAAGGCCCTGTACTTCCGAAAGTGTGAAGTGCCAGGCCACTGGATGTACACATCCCAATAGATTCTGTTATCTCCATTATCCCTCTCTTCCCCCTGGTGGGAGGCAGGGCACCCCTAATTATGGGGAACATTTCCACAGGTGCAACGAGCACACTGTGCAGTGCTAGAACTGGAGTCACTGTTGGAGCTGTCATTGTTGTCCTGGGGAACTGTGGAAGTAACAGCTACCCTTCTGGTATTGCTACCCTGGGTTCTGCCACTTTGCAGTTCCTTCAGTCTCCTGAAAAGATTAGAGGTTGGTTGGCCATCCCACCTGTTCATGTTCTCACCAAACTGATCATGCAGAGTTATCCAAATGGTCCTACGTGATTGCCTTGGTGGTCTGTTTTGGTTTGGCCTGGTTTGGAATGACCCCCTTTGAGGATGTCTATTCCTCACAGCTGAAACCGGCACCCACCTGGAGGAAGAATTGGAATTATCTCTTTGTGCCAATTGGTATATGGAATCCTTGAGCTCTTTCATGCAATTCTCAATTTTTCCAGACAGCGTTTCAATGGCTGAAACCAAAGAAACACGTGTCATGCTATCATCCAGTTGTCTTAGTTGATCAGTGAATTGGCCAACCGTAGGAGGATCTCCACCATAATTTCTTGCCACAATTCTACTTGCCAAAATATTTGCATAATTGGAAGGAGCAAGCTTAATGAGCTTTTTAGCAAGACCAGCTGCCACAGGGATATCGTCAGGATTCAGAGTATCATGGTCACCATAGAGTATCTCTCTAATGGCAAACTCTCTCAGACGCTTAATTCCCTCATCTATGGTAGTCCAGGGCTTAGGATTCCATGGAAGATCATCTCGGGAAGGGTATCTCAGGGAAACCGCCATTAAAAGGCGTATCCACAGATTAACCTTACCGAGAATCTTGGCTAGATGTCTGTCTATTCCATTATCCTTTGAGAGAGTTCCTAGCTGGGCTGCTGACTTGTCTCCAACTATTAGAGCTGGAGCACCCGTATCATAACACCTAGCAAGCCAAGATAGGATGGGTTCCTTATCTGCTCTGAGGTAATCTTTGCGGACATTGCGAATCTCCTCCCTTGGTGACGAGCAGCTCTGCAGGTCATCCTCTTCCTCATCTATCACATCTTCCTGAACGTTTTGTCCCCATAATCCTGCTGTCACTCTCCTAAGGATCTCTTTAAGCTGAGAAGCACCACTGCCAGCTGCTGTCTTAGCTGCATCTCCATCCTGTGATGATCTCAATAACTCAGCTATATCTCTAAGACGAACCTTCTGTTCATCTCCAGCAGGCCCTTTCCTAGCAGAGGTTCCCTCACCAGGATCAGTCTGTCTAGCAGAGGTTCCCTCACCAGGATCAGCCTGTTTAGCAGAGGTTCCCTCACCGGGATCAGTCTCCTGCTCTTCTCCTCCATTAGCTCCACTAGCTCCTGGATCAGCTTTGGCCTTTCCACCTCTGGTCTTTAAGACTGCAACTTGTTTAACTGGAGCTGTGTTTGAATTTACAGCCATCCTGATAGAAGCTGACAGGTCCTGATCTAAATCAGCCGCCGTGGGGGCCCCTTCCGGTCCTGTCATGGCGGACGGAAATGACCTTGCCTCACTACCGGTCGCCATCTTGGGAATGGGAGCCGCCCCTGGCTGCTTGCCAAAGTCATAGAGTGGAGCATTTAACGCAGCTTTTCCAATAGGTTTTGCTATTTTTCTAACTGACGCAGCCCCTTCCTCATCACTCGAGGACTCTGGGGCAGATTTAGAGGAACGCCTACGCTTCCTAGATTTTTGCTTAATCACAAAACATGGTCGAGAAACCTTTTTCTCTCTATGTAGAGCCCACAGCAGATAGCCATTAATTATCAGCAACAGCAGGATTACACCCATCAAATAAATCACCTTAAGATCCCAGCCAGCACTTAAAGTTACTCTTTGACCTCCTGAAGCGTTAAACTCCCTTATCTCGATCGGCAAAGTGGAAGACGATCTATTGCCGTAATTAGTGAGCCGAAAAAAACCCAAACAGTGTTGATACAACAGCTGGATCCTATGCATAAACCACAAATAGATTTTACGCATTAAATATTTACCTATCTGGTCTAACATCAACCCGATGCAGTACCGGTAGACCAATATAGAACACACGGAAAACAGCAACTGCTTAAAAACCCACAACATCTTAATTTCGTTTCTCCGGCTGAGACAAGCAATAAATCAACTTAATTACTTAATTACCCGGCCCCACATTGGGCGCCAATAAAAAGAGTGTGTGGTGGTTTGAAAGGAAAGGCTCTGTTTTCCCTCCCCCACTGAGAAAAAAGACCACGGCTAAACCCAGTCGGAGAAATGAGAGTATATTTTACAAGGAAACAGATTCTATGTAACACAACAAACACCGGTATTTTACAATATATACAGGAATATACAGCAAATAAACTCAACCAGAAATCAGACCCCCCACAGAGGGGGCTTCCCCCTGTGCCCCCTTCACCCCCCTACCTCCCTTCTCCCCCAAAGAGGTAGAAAAGAGATGTGGACGGTTAACAGGGCAGGAAAGGAATAAAGGCCTTGCACAGGGAGTTAGTATCTTATCTTAGTTGGCCAGAATCCCAGAAGCAGATCCAGCCGAGAGGGACAGCGAAGGAAGGAAGACTGAGAGAATGTTCCTAACTCCCCTGGGTCCAATCTCTCCTCCCACAATCCTACCAATGAAATTCGTTTAGAAAACCAAAATATTTTACAAACATTTAGCCAGTGTGCCCCTTCCTTAAAGGCACAGCGTCAAACGGCCACAGGATTCCAGCTCATACTGGAGTTCCATCATGTCTAGTACTGCTGCACTCAAAGGCGGTGTTACTTCATTCAGGGCTCGGTAGTCCACTGTCAGACGCCAGTCTCCATTCGGCTTTCGCACAGGCCACACTGGACTGTTGAAAGGTGAATGAGTTTTGCTGATGACTTTCTGACTCTCCAACTGACGAATCAGATTCTGAATGGGCAACAAAGAGTCACGGTTGGTTCTGTATTGTCTGTGATGCACAGTCCGAGAAGCAACCGGCAATTTAATGTCCTGAATCTTGTGTTGTCCCACAACTGCAGATTCATCAGAAAGCTCAGGTCTAGCAGACAGCTTCAGCTTTTGTCCATCAATTTCTACAGAAGCTACTCCAAAAGCCCATTTGTAACCCTTAGGGTCCTTGAAACGCCCTTCTCTCAGAAAATCAATTCCCAAAATACAAGGTGCATCAGGTCCGGTCACAACTGTATGCTTCCTCCACTGTTTACCAGTTAGACTTTTATTAACGTCCACCTTACTTAGCTCTTGAGATCCGCCAGTGACTCCCAGAATAGTTATAGACTCTGATCCCTGATAATTTGACGGCAATATGGTGCATTGAGCTCCTGGGTCAACCAAGGCCCTGTACTTCTGAAATTGTGAAGTGCCAGGCCACTGGATGTACACATCCCAATAGATTCTGTTATCTCTATTACCCCTCTCCTCCCCCTGGCGGGAGGCAGGGCACCCCTAGTTATGGGGAACATGTCCACAGGTGCAACGAGCACACTGTGCAGTGATAGAACTGGAGCCACTGTTGGAGCTACTAGAGCTGTCCTGGGGAACTGTGGAAGTAACAGCTACCCTTCTGGTATTGCGACCTCGGGTTCTGCCACTTTGCAGTTCCCTCAGCCTCCTGAAAAGATTAGAAGTTGGTTGGCCATCCCACCTGTTCATGTTCTCACCAAACTGATCACGCAGAATTATCCAAATAGTCCTACATGAGTGCCTTGGTGGTCTGTTTTGGTTTGGTCTGTTTTGGAATGACCTCCTTGGAGGACGTCTATTCCTCGCAGATGAAACCTGTATCCACCTGGAAGAAGAATTGGAGTTATCTCTTTGTGCCAATTGGGATATGGTGATTTTTAATTCATCCTTCAGCTCTTTCACGCAATTTTTTATTTCACCAGAGTTTCAATGGCTGAAACCAAAGAAACACGTGTCATGCTATCATCCAATTGTCTCAATTGATCAGTGAATTGGCCAACCATAGGAGGAGCTCCACCATAATTTCTTGCTACAATTCTGCTTGCCAGAATGTTTGCATAATTAGAAGGAGCAAGCTTGATGATCTTTTTAGCAAGACCTTTTCCTACAGGAACATCATCAGGATTCAGAGATTCATGTTCACCATAGAGTATCTCTCTAACAGCAAATTCTCTCAGAAGCTTAATTCCCTCATCTATGGTAGTCCAGGGCTTAGGATTCCATGGAAGATCATCTCGGGAAGGGTATCTCATGAGAACCGCCATTAGAAGGCCTATCCACAGATTAACCTTACCTAGAGCCTTACCTAGATGTCTATCCCATTATCCTTCGAGAGAGTTCCTAGCTGAGCTGCTGACTTGTCTCCAACCATTAGAGCTGGAGCACCTGTATCATAACATCTACCAAGCCAAGCAAGAACTGGCTCCTTATCTGCTCTGAGGTAATCCTTACGCACCTTTCTAAGTTCCTCATGTGGTGAAGAACAGTCAGATATGTCATCTTCTTCTTCCTTTGCCTCCTCTTCCTCAACTTGTGGTCCAAATAACCTTTCTGTCACTCTCTCAAGGATCCCTTTAAGCTGAGAAGCACCACCACTAGCTGCTGTCCTGCCAAGAGCTGCATCTTGATCCTCTGATGATCTCAATAACTCAGCTATATTTTTAAGACAAATTTTCTCTTCCTCCCCAGCAGAAGAACCCTGCTGTGCATCCCCATCAGCTCCTGAATCAGCTTTAGTCTTACCCCTCCTTGTTGTTAAAACTGCTACTTGCTTTACTGGAGCTGTGTTTGGGTTTCCAGCTGCCTTATCAGAAGCTGATAAGCTTTGAGACAGATTAGCTGCTTTGGAGGACGCTTCCACTCCTGCCATGGAAGAAGGAGGAAATGACTTTGCCTCGTTAATGGTGGCTGCCGGGGACGCAGGAGCCGCCATGTTTGGGGCTGCTGCAGCCCCTGGCTGCTTGCCAGAATCATTAGCAGTGCCGTTCAAAGCTGCCTTCCGGATTGACTCTTTAGATTTATCTTTAACTGACACAGATTCCCCATTATCATCATCACTGGATATTTCTGAAACAGAGCCAGGGTGGTGTTTTCGTCTCTTTGTCCTCCATCTAATAACAAAACACGCTTTAGACACTTTTTTCTCTTGGTACAGGCACCGATCATATAGGAGCTGAATCTTGTACTTAAACCACAAATACAATTTTTGCATTATATATTTACCTATCTTATCGATAATCATACCCAGGCAATACTTATAGATCAATACACTTAAGTTTGAGAAGAGCAGACGCTCTAAAAGCCAAAACACCTTCATGTTTGCTCATCCGACTCAAGCAAGCAATAAATCAAACTAATTTATCACCAAGCCCCAAGTTGGGCAGCCAATAATGTGGTAGGTTGAGAGAGGGCTTAGCTCTCCCTCCTCCACAGAGTAAGAAACCACAGCTAACTCAGTCGAAGAGCAAGCTATATATTTACAAGCATATATGGAAAGCAGGTTATATATAACACAATATATACAGGTATTTACAATATATACACAGAAATATACAGCAAAGAGAAATAACACAACAAAAATCCCTCCCCGAGGGAGGGATCCCCTCCTTGCAACCCCCTCTCTCCCCCCCTACCTCCCTTTTTCCCCAAAAAGGGGTTAGAGAGAGAGAAAGGCAAGTTACTAAGGAAAAGGGTTGTTAGTAAGCTTCAAAATCCCATGCAGGATTAGTGTTTGCTTATCTGAAGGCCAACTCCAGCAGTTCGCAGAAGAAGCAGGCAGGGAGAACAGGCTGAAAACCCAAACTCCCCCAACTCCCAAACGAAACTGAACTGAGGAAAAAAAAAAATTCCAACTGCTCCACAATCTAAAGCTGCATTTTTTTGTCTATCCACCAATGAAATTCGTTTAGAATATCAGAATGTTTTGGTTCTAGTACCGAAAACATTTAGCCAGTGTCTCAGCACTGCTTGTCCTTAAAGGCACAGTGTCAAACGGTCACACAAACAAAGTATTATTTTCCAAATAAAATATTACTTTCCAAGCCCCATGTTGGAGCACCAAAAATACTGTGGTGGTTTGAGCCTTAACTGGGATTTAAGAGCTCAGATGGGGGCAAGGCTGAGAATCCTTCCCCCACTCCCCCCCACCTTTCTTGACTGAGAGAAAAAGAAAGGGAAGGAGCAAATTACTGAGAAATAGTTTGGAGTTGGTTTGGAAGTAGAGAGGTAAAAGTTTTCTTTAAAGAATATACATACATATATATACACACACACATATATAAAACAATAACAGGAAGGGTTCACAAGGGTAAAGAACAAGGATGGATGGGGAGAAATATATATATATATACACAAAACCAGTCCTCTGAAGTCCTTTGAAAATGCGTGGATGTAGCAGGGAGGAGGACCAGGCCTGACCATGTGGAAGAGAAGCAGGAAGCCAGCAGCAGTCCTCTCATCCAGGCAAGGCAGGAGCCAAAAGAAAGCCAAATGTGTCTTCCTTTTTATAGGCTTGCTGGACAAGGAGGGGGGGTGGAAGAGACTAACTCAGGGGGGAACTGCCTCCAGGGAGGGCAAGACTCTCACAAGCCCCCCCACCCCCCTCCCCTGCTTTCAGGATGGGCATAACCCATCACAGCTGTCCTAATGAGGTACCCATCCAAAGATGACCTCCCATGGAATCTTCATGTGGTGGTGAGAGAAGGCCCAGCTTTCCCTCCCCCACAAAGAAAGAAAAAAAACCACGGCTGGCTCAGTCGGAGAAGCAAAGGATATGCTATATTTACAAGCAATATGGAATGCAAGTTGTATATATACAATATATACAGTATTTACAATATGTACAGAAATATACAGCAAAGAAAAATAATACAGGAACAAAACTCCCTCCTCTAGACAGAGGAGGGTTCCCCCCCTGTACCCCCTCTCTCCCCCCACCTCCCTTTTTTCCCAAAAAGGGTTAGAGAGAGAAGAGAAAGGTAATTATTAAGGAATAAATTCTATTAGGCTCAAAGCGCATGCAGGGGTTAGTTCTTGTGAGAAATGAACTCACTGCTGAAATTTATAACCAGTTTATTATAAAATAAAGGCAACACAGTGCTGGGCGCATAGCGAGTTTGCTAGAGGCGCACCCCAACAACACGAGTTGAACTTATATAGACAGCAAACATACATATTAATACATTAAAACGTACATATTCATATATTCCCCAGCACGCTCCCACCCCTCTCCATCAGGACTGAGACAAAACCTGCACTTTTAACCTGGCCAGTCTTTAGACCTGTTGGCACCTCACCTTTCTCTCCCAATGCCCCACACGATACAGACCATCATCAACCAATCAGCCCAACGACCGAACCCCACGGTCCCTGCGAAAGCCAAATATTAAAGGCAACACAATTTCTCACATTCTTATCTGGTATTCAAGGTCAAACTCCGGCTAGTTGCTCAGAAGCAGACAGGCTGGAAAGGCAGAAAAGAGTGGAACTGAGGAAAATTCCAACTGCACTAAAACTTAAAGTTGCATTCTACCAATCTACCAATGAAATTCATTTATAATATCTGAATGTTTTCATTCTACACCAAAACATTCAGCCAGAGTGTTCCAGCACTGTCCCTTTCTTAAAGGCACAGCCTCAAACAGTCACACTTCAGAAATGGGATACAATAGATGAAGGAATAAAATGTTTGAGAGTTTGCAGTGAGAGAAATAATTTATGGAGACCATGGTACGCTGAATCCTGATGATGTTCCTATGGGAATTGGCCTTGCCAAGAAGCTCATTAAATTTGCTCCTCCTAATTATGCTACTATTAGGTTGGACATGATGATCTCGAAGGTCTCTTCCAACCTGGTTAATTCTATTCTATTCTATTCTATTCTGGCAAGCAGAATAGTGGCAAGAAATTATGGTGGAGCGCCTCCTACTGTTGGCCATTTCACTGACCAAATGAGGCAATTGGAGGATAGTCTCACATGTGTTTCTTTGGTCTCAGCCATTGAACTCTGTCTGGAAAGAATGAGAATTGCATGAAAGAGCTGAAGGAGAAATTTAAATTCTCCATATCCAAATTGGTAAAGGGGGATGATCTCCATTCTCCCTCTTCCAAAGGGATACAAGTTTCATCTGTCAGAAACAGATGTCCTCCTAGACAGCCATTTCAAACTAGGCCAAACCAAAATAGACAACAGAGGCAATCACATGGGAGTATTTGGATAACTCTGCATGATCACTTAGATGAAAACATAAATAGGTAGGATGGGAGCTGCAGAGTGTCAGACCCCAAGGTATCAATACCAGAAGGGTAGGTATCACTTCCTCAGTTTCCCAGAATAACTAATTGCTCCAACGTTGATTCTGATACTAACACTAGGCACTGTGTCAACTCTACATGTGGATGTAATCCCTATTAGGGGTGCCCTGCCTCCCGCCAGGGGAAGGAAAGGGATAATAGAGCTAACAGAATCTATTGGGATGTGTACATCCAGTGGCCTGGCACTTCAAAATTTCAGAAGTACAGGCCCTTCGTTGACACAGGAGCTCAGTGCACCATAATACCATCAAATTATCAAGGGTCAGAGCCTATAACTATTTCAGGAATCACTGGTGGATCTCAAGATTTGACTAAGTTGCAGGTTGATATAAGTTTAACTGGGAAAGAGAGGAAGAAACATACTATTGTAACAGGACCTGATGCACCTTGCATTTTGGGAATTGATTTGTAATAGCAACTGTAGAAATTGATGGAGGAAAATTGAGGTTATTAGACGTGAGCTGTCATATGAATTTGCATTTCTAGGACTACATGAGATAGAAGATGTGAAATTGCCAATTGTTTCTCAAATTGTGCATAATAGCCAATATAGAACCAACTATGTCTCTTTGGTGCACATTCAAAACTTGATTTGTCAGTTGGAAGGTCAGAATATCATCAGCAAGACTCATTCACCTTTTAACAGTCCAGTTTGGCCTGTGTGAAAGCCAAATGGACAATGGTATCTGACAGTTGACTTCTGTGCCCTGAACAAAGTAACTCCACCCATGAGTGCAGCTGTGCCGTCCATGATGGAACTCCAGTACGAACGGGAATCCAATGAGGCCAAATGGTATGCTACCATAGACATTGCTAATGGTTTCTTCTCTATTCTCATAGCAGAGGAATGCAGGCCTCAGTTTGCTTTCACCTGGAGAGGAAACCAATACACATTAAATTGTTTGCCCTAGGGGTGCATTCACAGTTCAACTATCAGTCATGCGCTGAACCATGCTGCTTTGGAGAAAGGTAGAGCTCCAGAACACATCCAGTTCATAGATGACATCATTTTTGGGGGTAAAACTGCTGAAAAAGTCTTTGAGAAAGGTAACAAAATAATTGATATTCTCTTGAAAGCTGGTTTTGCCATTAAGCGAAAGAAGGTAAAAGGACCTGCCAGAGAAATCCAGTTTCTGGGAGTGCAGTAGCACGATAGTCACCATCACATTCCAATAGATGTGATAAACAAAGTCTGTACCATGGCAAATCCCATCAATAAGAAGAAAACTCTAAGTTTCTTAGGTACAGTGTGATTTTGGAGACTCACATTCCTGGATACAGTCAGATTGTAGGAGGTTCTTAGACTGCATGGAGGACAGCTTCTTATCCCAGGTGCTGCGTGAGCCTACCAGGGGCAAGGCTTTGCTTGACCTCCTCTTCACCAACAGGGAAGGGCTGGTGGGTGATGTGGTGGTCGGAGGCTGTTTAGGGGCCAGTGACCATGAAATAATAGAATTTTCGGTATTTGGTCAAACTAAGAGGGGCAGCAAGAAGACCTCCACTCTGGACTTCCGGAGGGCGGACTTCAGGTTGCTCAAGGAAATAATTCAGAGGGTTCCTTGGGAGAAAGCCCTTAAAAATAAAGGGGTCCAGGAGGGCTGGACCTGCTTCAAGAAAGAGCTGATGAAGGCTCAGGAGCAGGCTGTGCCAGTGTGCCGGAAGAGGAGCCGCCGGGGCAGACGGCCAGCCTGGCTGTGTAATGAACTTTTAATAGAACTAAGGGAAAAAAAGAGGGTGTATAATCTTTGGAAGAAAGGTGAGGCAACCCATGGAATGTTTAAAGAGGTTGCTAGGGCATGTAGGAGGAAAATTAGGGAGGCAAAAGCATATTTGGAACTTAAACTGGCCTCTGATGTGAAGGACAACAAAAAGTCCTTCTATAAATATATTAATAGCAAGAGGAAGGGCAGGGACAACCTCCACTCCTTGGTTGACATGGAAGGAAATGTTGTAACACAGGATGAGGAAAAGGCAGAGGTACTTAACACCTTCTTTACCTCAGTTTTTACTAGCTGGAAAGAACGTCTACCAGACAGCTGGCCTGCAGAGCTGGCAGAGGGAGCCAGGGAGCTGCATGGTTTCCCTGTGTTCCATGAGCAAGTGATAGGAGCTCTCCTCAGCAGCTTGGACCCCCACAAGTCCATGGGACCAGATGGGATCCATCCTAGGGTGCTGAGAGAGCTGGCAGATGAGCTGGCCAAGCCACTCTCCATTATTTTTCATCAGTCCTGGCTCACTGGAGAGATCCCAGCTGACTGGAAGCTGGCCAACGTGGTACCCATCCACAAGAAGGGCCGGTTGGATGAGCCAGGGAATTACAGGCCTGTCAGCCTGACCTCAGTGCCAGGAAAGATTATGGAGCAGGTCATCCTGAGTGCAATCACACAACACTTAGAGGATGGCCAAGGGATCAGGCCCAGCCAGCATGGGTTTAGGAAGGGCAGGTCCTGCCTGACCAACCTGATCTCCTTCTATGATCAGGTGACCTGCCTGGTGGATGTGGGGAGGCCTGTGGATGTAGTCTACCTGGACCTCAGCAAGGCCTTTGACACCGTTCCCCATAGCAAACTCCTGGCCAAGCTGTCAGCCCATGGCTTGGATGGGAGCACACTGCGATGGGTTAGGAACTGGCTGGAGGGCCGAGCCCAGAGAGTGGTGGTGAATGGTGCCACATCCAGCTGGCAGCCAGTCACCAGTGGTGTGCCTCAAGGATCAGTGCTGGGCCCCATGCTCTTTAACATCTTTATTGATGATCTGGACGAGGGCATCGAGTCCATCATCAGTAAATTTGCTGACGACACCAAGCTGGGCGCAGGAGTTGATCTGCTGGAGGGTAGAGAGGCTCTGCAGAGGGACCTCGACAGGCTGGGCAGATGGGCAGAGTCCAACGGCATGAGATTTAACACATCCAAGTGCCGGGTTCTGCACATTGGCCACAGCAACCCCATGCAGAGCTACAGGCTGGGGTCAGAGTGGCTGGAGAGCAGTCAGGCTGAGAGGGACCTGGGGGTGCTGGTCGACGGTAGACTGAACATGAGCCTGCAGTGTGCCCAGGCAGCTAAGAGGGCCAATGGCATCCTGGCCTGCATCAGGAACAGTGTGGCCAGCAGGTGCACGGAGGTCATTCTGCCCCTGTACACTGCACTGGTTAGGCCGCACCTCGAGTACTGTGTCCAGTTCTGGGCCCCTCAGTTTAGGAAGGAGGTTGACTTGCTGGAACGAGTCCAGAGAAGAGCAACAAAGTTGGTGAGGGGTTTGGAACATAAGCCCTACGAGGAGAGGCTGAGGGAGCTGGGGTTGCTTAGCCTGGAGAAGAGGAGACTCAGGGGTGACCTTATTACTCTCTACAACTACCTGAAGGGAGGTTGTAGACAGACGGATGTTGGTCTCTTCTCCCAGGCAAGCAGTACCAGAACAAGAGGACACAGTCTCAGGCTGCGCCAGGGGAGATTCAGGCTGGATGTTAGAAAAAAGTTCTATACAGAAAGAGTGATTGCCCATTGGAATGGGCTGCCTGGGGAGGTGGTGGAGTCGCCATCACTGGAGGTTTTTAGGAGAAGACTTGACGGGGTACTTGGTGCCGTGGGTTAGTTGCTTGGGCGGTGTTGGATTGGTTGATGGGTTGGACGCGATGATCTTGAAGGTCTCTTCCAACCTGGTTTATTATATGTATTATATGTATATGTATTATCTCTTATTATATGTATTATATGTATTGTGAAACCTCTTCATGATGTGCCTTGAAAAAGAAACGATTCCCAGTGGAGTCCTAAGCAACAAGCAGCCTTTGACTAGATAAAGCAAGTAGTCATCTGTGCAATGAGTTTGGGACCTGTTCAAACTGATCTGGACATGGGACCGTTTGAGGCTGTGCCTTTAAGAAAGGTCAACACAAGATAACAGACATTAAATTGCCGGTTGCTTCTCAGACTGTGCATCACAGAAAATACAGAATCAACCGTGACTCTGTTGCCCATTCAGAATCTGATTCGTCGGTTGGAGAGTCAGAAAGTCATCAGCAAAACTCATTCACCTTTCAACAGTCCCAGATTACCAGTTTTGAAATGGATGGTCAAAGGCAAAGTTTCCACACCACATCATGCCACAGATTCCACCTGGTCTAAGTGGATGGCTCTGACAACACAGAGAGCTCAAATGGGAAATCTTGAAAGACCTGGTCTGGTGGAGGTGATCTCAAGTTGGCCTGAAGATACCAACTGCACTAAACCTCCAGAGGAGAGAGTAACTCGTGCTGAGGAAGCTCCTCCTTACAATGACCTTTCTGATGATGAAAAGAAATATGCTTTGTTCACAGACGGTTCCTGTCGTCTCGTCGGGAACAAGCGAAGGTGGAAGTCTGCAGTGTGGAGTCCAACACGCTGAGTTGCAGAGGCGAAGGATGGAGAAGGAGAATCCAGTCAGTAAAAGCTGTCCAGCTAGCTCTCGATGTAGCTGAACATGAGAGATGGCCTGTTGAGGAATGGCTTGAATCGCAGGGGCATAGTTCTATGGAACAGCTGCTTGAACAAAGTGTGTAGGCCGTACTCCATCTAAATGTTTGCTGCTCGCAGTGAGCAGGTACGCTGATGTAGGGGGATTATCATGGCCTTGAAGCCTGGAGGCTGTGCTGGCAGCTGCAAGTGTGGATGGGGCATGGAGGGTCATCGTGACCTTGGAGCTGTGCTTGCAGCTGCGAGTATAGATAAAGGATAAGTAAAACAAAGAGCTAATTAGACAGGAATTTGCACGTAGATTCTAACTGTAGGTAGGCTGGATATTATGATGTAACCCTGGACTAATAGCCAATGGAATAATTACACTTGTGCATATTTAGCTGAAATGCTATATAAGCCGTGCTTTCTAACAATAAAGTTGAAGCTTGCTTATCAATTCATATTGATTGCTGCGAGTCTTTCCCTCACCCACCTCGCCGATGGATTTCTCTTCCCGACAATGGCCAAAGCTTTATCTCTACACCGACTCATGGATGGTAGCCAATGCTCTATGGAGTTGGCTAAAGAACTGGAAGAAGAATGGTTGGCAGAGGAAAGGAAAACCCATTTGGGCAGCCAAACTGTGGCAGGACATTGCTGATCGAATCGAGAGAATTCCAGTGAAGGTGAGACACATTGATGCTCACATTCCTAAGAGCAAAGCTACTGAGGAACAGCAATACAACCATCAGGCTGATTTAGCTGCAAGAGTTTCTCAAGTAGACAAGGACTCTGATCTTGATCTCGACTGGAAACACCGAGGTGAGATATTCTTAGCTCGGTGGGCTCACGATTCGTCAGGACATCAAGGCAGAGATGCAACATACCAATGGGTTCGTGACAGATCCATAGACATTTCCATGGATCCTATCACACAAGTCATCCATGACTGTGACATTTGTGCTGTTATTAAGCAGGCAAAGCGAATTAAGCCCTTGTGGTATGGTGACAGATGGTCCAAGTACAGGTATGGTGAAGCTTGACTACATCACTCTACCATGTTCTCATTCTGGTAAGCAATACGTGCTTACTATGGTAGAGGCAAACACCGGATGGCTGGAAACTTATCCAGTTCCACACGCAACTGCACACAACACCATTCTCGGTCTGGAGAGGCAGATCCTGTGGAGACACGGAACTCCAGAGAGGATTGAGTCAGACAACGGAACTCATTTCAAGAGCAACCTTGTGAAAAACTGGGCAAAAGAGCACAGTATTGAGTGGATTTTCCATATTCCTTACTATGCACCAGCTGCAGGGAAGATTGAGTGCTACAACGGTTTGTTGAAGACCACTCTCAAAGCCATGGGGGGTGGATCTTTGAAAAACTGGGAGAAACATTTAACACAAGCAACCTGGCTGGTGAATAGTAGAGGTTCAGTGAACCGAGCTGGACCGGCACATTCAGATCTGCTACAGAAAGTAGAAGGTGATAGAGTTCCTGTTGTTAGAGAAAAGAATCTGTTAGGTAAAACTGTTTGGGTATTTTCGGCCTCAGGAGAGGCTAAACCTGTCCGAGGGGTGGTTTCAGCAGAAGGTCCGGGTCACACTTATTGGGTAATGCAAGAGAATGGTGAAATTCAGTGTATTCCACAAAGAAATTTAACTTTAGCTGAAAGAGTTTAATTTCAGACTGTTGTACAGCTTCATCGCATCCAAAGGAAGAATCCATGAGGAATCTACGGTGCACGAACCCTGAGAACCCTGAGAGCCCTGAGTCAACTTAGAGTCCCTGTTTCCCTGTTTCCTTTTTCTTTGCTTCGTCTGCAGAGAGACAAACTGTTTTCCATTTTCCTTATTTTCTTGATTTTCTTGGACTTCTGAATCACCTACATCTGAGTATAGCCGGAACGGACTATGAACTTTACTTACGAACTGTAAATATTGTTTTAGATTGGATGGACAGTACGAACAGCCAATGAAATTGTTTAGAAAGGGGTGGACTGTGACCGTTTGAGGCTGTGCCTTTAAGAAAGGGACAGTGTTGGACCACTGTGGCTGAATGGTTTGGTATCAAAATGAAAATGTGATATTCTAAACGAATTTCATTGGTAGATTGGTAGAATGCAACTTTAAGTTTTAGTGCAGTGGGAATTTTTCTCAGTTCCAGGCTGTTCTGCCTTTCCAGCCTGTCTGCTTCTGAGCAAAACTAGCTGGAATGACTTTGAGATAAGCAAAACTAATTCCTGCATGTGCTTTGAAGCCTAATTAGAACACTCTTCCTTAATAACCGCCTTTCTTTCTGTCTCTAACCCCCTTTTGGGAAAAAAGGGAGGTAGGGGGAGGGAGGGGGTACAGGGGGGAGGAACCCTCCTCTCTGTCCGGAGGAGAGAATTTTGTTGTGTTATTTTCTTTTGCTATATATTTCTATATATATTGTAAATACTGTATATATTGTGCTATATATTACCTGCATTCTATATATGCTTGTAAATATAGCTTTGCTTCTCCGACTGAGTTTAGCTGTGGTTTCTTTCTCTGTGGGGGAGGAAGAGCTAGGCCCTCTCTCAATCCACCACATTATTGGCCGCCCAACTCGGGGCTTGGTGATAAATTAGTTTATTGCTTGCTTGAGTCAGACTAGCAAACATGAAAGTGTTTTGGATTTTTAAGCAATTGCTCTTTTCAATTTTTAGTGTATTGATCTACAAATATTGTTTGGGTTTGATTCTCAAATAGGTAAATATATAATGCAGAAATTATATTTATGGTTTAAATATAAGATTCAGCTTCTATATGATCGGTGCCTGGAGTTCTTTTGGCTTACAAGATATAGAAATGTGACTTCAAGCACTCTCCCAATTGAGATAAGGGAGTTTAAGATTCCAGTAGGTGAAAGAGTAATTTTAAATGATGGCTGGGATCCAAAGGTGATTTATTTGGTGTGTATAATCCTGCTGCTGGTGATAACTAATGTGTATTTTTTTGTAGCACTGTACCAGGAGAAAAGAGTGTCTAAGGCCTGTTTCATTATAGGGCATAGATCAAAGAGAAAGAAGCACAACTCTGGCTCTATTCCAGAGACTTCTAGTGATGAGGAGAGTGGAGAATCTGTATCAGTGTTGCAGTTTGAGCTGGGTGCCCCCCTGGTGTGTTCACTTCCTGTGTCCAGAAGTCCAGCCCAGAGGGATGGACACAGGAAATTGTGTATTTCCTACCATAATTCTTTGCACCACTATAAGATCCAGTGCGGAGTCTAGCACGTCCTCTTTTCTTCCTCCTCCGCCAGCCGGTAACTGGGGGAGATGTCTCCTGGCTTTGGGCCTGGCTAGGCCCACGGCCACGGGGGGATGGGCAGTCTCAGGCCTGGCCAGCTGAGACTAGCCCAGCAGAGGGAGGGGGAAGAAGGAGCCCTGAGGGTCTCGGGTGTACCCTCAGGTGGGAATGGGATGCCTCTGGGTTTGCTTTGGGATCTTTCTTTGTCACTGCGCTTTGGGTTCTCTGTAACATTCACTGCTTTCTATTTAAACTTTCATCACTTTTGCAATCCGTTTGTCTGAGTGTTTTATTCCTGCCCGTGGTGGGGAGAGAGGGGGCTGCCTCAACCCAGCACAATCAGTTAAAGATAAAGCTAAAAAGTCTATCGGAAAGGCTGCTTTGAACGGTACTGTTACTGATTCTGGCAAGCAGCCAGGGGCTGCGGCAGCTCCCAACATGGCAGCTCCCACGTCCCTGGCAGCCGCCATTAACGAGGCAAAGTCATTTCCTCCTCCTTCCACGGCAGGACTGGAAGCATCCTCCACAGCAGCTAATCCAACATTAAGAATATTATGTACATGGCTGCAAATGACAATGGTCCAACCTGGTGCTTACAGCCGAGAGCTCCAGGTGAGACACATGGATGTTCACTTGGTTTCTGGAGTCGTGGCAACAAATGCTCAGAGTCAAATTATACTCCAACAAAGAAAGAGATTTTAGCTGCTTCTGAAGGAGTGAAAGCTGCATCTGAAGTAACTGGAACTGAGTCACAACTACTTCTAGCTCCCAGATTGCCAGTTTTGAATTGGATGTTCAAAGGCAAAGCCACATCATGCCACAGATACCACATTGTCTAAGTGGACAGCTCTGCTAACACAGAGAGCTCAAATGGGAAATCTTGAAAGACCTGGTCTGGTGGAAGTGATCACAAATTGGTGTTGTAGTTTATGAATTTATTGGCTGGATATATGATAAAATATGAATATTATTTATTAAATATTAAAAATTGCTTTCCCGAGCCAATTTTATTTGGGTTCATTTGCCCGGTCGATGACAGGTTGATTACACATGGTAGAAGGCTGATAAACAGTAGAGTAACAGTCTAGAACAATCAGAACTTGGAATACAGAGGAACAAACTGGAATCTCCCTGTGCACGCAAAACTAAACAGCAATATTGCCTCGGGTGGTGTAGACAAGCCACCCTCGAGTTTGCAATGGAGCTAACTAAGAGGTAACAAGCTATAAACCTCAGAAATAGCCAGGTAAAATAGCGTATTTTACTCATGCACAGCTGAGCTGCTAACTACCAAAACCTTTGCTGAACAAAGAGGTATTTGAGTTTGTAGTTATAGTCCAAAGGGCAGTATCCACAAATTTAGAGGAAATGAGAGAGCAGGCTGCTGTAGTGGAGGCCCAACTCAAGCATGATGCCGCTAAAACAAAAGAAGCTAATTGCTCTGAAGATAGGAGCAAGTAGGGTGCTTGTCGATGCCTTGAATCCCATTAACGAATGGGGGAGAGCGGTGAGAATAACGAATATGCAAGCTATGAGTGTAAGGAGCAAAAAGTATAGGAGGTCTTCCCCTATGAATTCCCTTTGTGAAAACGGAATGGCCCAATGGCACATTAGCCATTCAAATCCCACCAATCAATTCAAAATGTTTTTGATGATGAAAAGAAATATGCTTTGTTCAGAGACGGTTCATGTTGTCTTGTTGGAAACAAGCGCAGATGGAAGCCTGCGGTGTGTGGTCCTTGATGCAGGGTTGCAAAGGCAAAAGATGGAGGTGAATCCAGCCAATTTGCAGAGGTAAAAGCTGTCCAGCTAGCTCATGATGTAGCTGAACATGAAAGATGGCCAAAGCTTTAGCTCTACACTGATTGATGGATGGTAGCCAACACTTTCTGGGGGTTGGCTAAAGGACTGGAAAAAAGAATCGATGATAGAGGAAAGGAAAGCCTATTTGGGCTGCTGATCTTTGGGAAGACATTGCCGCTCACGTATCCAAGAACAAAGCTACTGTGGAACAACAGCACAACTGTCAGGCAGATTTAGCTGCAAAAATTTCTCAAGTGAACACAAACTCTGATCTTGATTGGAATCACTAAGGTGAGCTCTTTTTAGCTTGGTGGGCTCATGATTCATCAGTGGGCTCATGAAAGATCCATTGACTTTTCCATGGACACTATTACACAAGTGATTGTGACATTCGTGCTGCTATTAAGCAGGCAAAGCAAGTCAAGCCCTTGTGGCATGGTGACTGATGGTCCAATTACAAGTATGGTAGATTGACTACATCACTCAACCTCATTCTCAATCTGGTATACAATATGTGCTGATTATGATAGAAGCAAACACTGGGTGGTTGGAAACTTATCCAGTTCCTCATGCAACTGCACATAACACCATTCTTCATCTGGAAAGACAAATCCTGCAGAGACACGCAGCATAAAACAACAGAACTCATTTCAAAAACAATCTTGTAAAAAACTGGGCCAAAGAGCATGGCATCGAGTGGATATTCCACATTCCCTACTATGCACCAGCTGCAGAGAAGATTGAACATTACCCCTGGTTTGTAAGTAGTAGAGGTTCAGTAAATCGAGCTGGACCTGCACAATCAGATTTGTTACAAAAGGTAGATGGTGATAGGTGTTCTTGAGGTTGTAGCCAGGTGGGGGTTGGTCTCTTCTCCCAGGCAACCAGCACCAGAACAAGAGGACACAGTCTGAAGCTGCACCAGGGGTGGTTTAGGCTAGATGTTAGGAAGAAGGTCTTCATAGAAAGAGGGATTGCCCATTGGAATGGGCTGCCCAGGGAGGTGGTGGAGTCACCATCACTGGGGGTGTTTAGGAAGAGACTGGATGGGGTGCTTGGTGCCATGGTTTAGTTGATCAGATAGTGGATGATAGGTTGGACTCGATCTCAAAGGTCTCTTCCAACGTGCTTAATTCTATTCTCTTCTATAAAGTTCCTGTTATGTGAGAAAAGAATGTTAGGGAAAACTGTTTGGGTATTTTCTCCTTCAGGAGAGGCCAAGGCTATCTGAGGGGTGGTTTCTGCTGAAGGTCCTGGTCATGCTTACTGGGTAATGCAAGAGAATGGTGAAATTCAGTGTATTCCACAAAGAAATCTAACTTTAGCTGAGAGAGTTCAAATTCAAAGTGTGTAGTACAGGTACAACATCGTGCCCAAAGCAAGAATCCGAGGAATCTACTGTGCATGAACCCTGAGAGCCATGAGTCATCTGAAAGTCCCTGTCCTTTTCTTCATTTCATCTGCAAAGAGACAAACTGTTTTATTTCCTGTTTTTTTAACTTTTGAATCATCTACATCTGAGATAGCTGGAATGGAAGATAAACTGAAAATATGGACTATGAACTTTGTTTACTCATTATTTTAGATATTGATTTAGATTAGATGGATAGTATTAGCAGCTAATGGAACTGTTTAGTAGGCATGGATTGTGGTAGTTTTAGGCTATGCATTTAAAATGTTTTCACAGATCTTCAACAGAAAGTAGTAGAAATGTAAATAAATCACTAGTGGGTGTAAAAAGGAAAATGATAGTTCTAAACACTCCCACTGGAAAGATAATGGACTTAACTAGTTGTGCAAAACAATCTCTCCTCTTGCTTCTTCACTCTGGGAGATACTAACTTCGGCTGGCTTCTGCTTGACCTTGGCTGCATTGTTTTGGCTAAATTCTAACATCTCTCTGCTCTTTCACTTGTCCCTTTGTGTCCAGGGGGGTAAGGAGGAGAGAGGGAGGATCTAGTGCATCTCCCCTGGTCTTTGGCCAGGGGGAGTCCTTGTGCTGTTTATTAATTGTAAAGATCTGTAAATATTGTGTATTTGTACATATTCATTGCATTCCATCGTAGATTGTAGTTTTGCTTGTAAATACAGCTTTCATTCGCTTCCAACTGAGCTGGTCTGGCAAATTTAACATTGGCATGGAATTTTCAACCTACCACACAGGAGGAGGTACTGTCAGGTGATACTTCTGAGCAAGAAGCAGCATAACATGGCAACACAGGAGGAGAGAGGAAAATATAAGAGTGGAAATAGGCTCAGTAAAGTGCTACAGCCTAGGAGAAGGCTTCAGGTATATCAGAATTTTCCTTGTTGGTTTTAGGTTCCAAATTTTTTGTTAAAGCTGAAAGTCATACTAATTCCCCATGTGTCCATTCCATACCACCAAACTGACATGAAAGGAGGATGCATTCTGACATGGAAAAGCTTTTCAAGTAAAGAAAGTTTTCCAGACATTTATTTCTGGAATTGTACACCAAATATTAAAGTACAACAAATACAAAATAATAATAATTAAAAAATGTTTTAAAAAGTGTTTATGTACAAAATTTAAAATCAATGCAACAATAGCAACTTACTCTTGAACATCTGATATTAAAACCAAGTTACGATTGTCACTAAATTTGTTGTTATGCACAGGGTGGTTTGAGTAATGGATAACTAATCTGTTTTATTAAGAGGACTATAACCATACCTACTGTATTTTAATGTTTTCCTTCTACTGAAAAATAGGAATTAAAAAAAATAGTAACCTTGTAATTGTTTTATAAATTACTGTATTTAGTTCCCTCTGTAGACAATGTGCTTGTAGTGCTGGGCAAATCTAGTGTCCCTGTTGGTCAGTTTATCCATTAGTTTACATTCGAAGTTGAAATATTAATCTAAAAACTTTGGTTAAATTAAGTAGTATCGCTATGTTCTACTTGATCTAAAGTTTTCATACATTTTTGACTCTCAGTTTTAAAAAAATGAAATCGGCAAATAATGGCACAATTCATTGACCTAATAATACACAATTTCAGAGAATCATAGAATCAATAAGGTTGGAAGAGACCTCAAAGATCATCAAGTCCAACCTGTCACCCAACACCTCATGACTACTAAACCATGGCACCAAGTGCCATGTCCAATCCCCTCCTGAACACCTAATTTAGTAGCCTTCAAGTAAATTCAGCAGTTTGATCATGACAAAAGGAAAGCTAAACATTTAAAATCCTAGCATAAGATGACATACATGTAAGCAAAGTATTGCTATAATCACAGCACCAAGTTACGCTTCTAAATTAATCAACTATCCTCATCACATTCCCTGTATGTAGAAAGGATACATTTACCAACACAGCAATTGCCTGTTATGCATTTTTAGTTGGTTTCTATGAAGATAAAGTATGTCAGAGAACAAAGAATTTATGAGAATTTATGACAATTTATAAGAATTGTGCTTTACCATCCAAGAACCAAGGCAATATAATTTCTTCATATTGTTGCAATTCAGTTCTCTTCATGCTGACTTTCAAAACACAATTTTAATGAACAGTAACAAGTTCTCCATTTAAAATGTTTAAATTGAAAGAAAAATAATTAAGTCCAGCTTTTAAAAGAAAAATTCAATAAATAGTTATTTTACATGGATAAAGTCATAGTGGTACAAATTTATGAATGTCATATCAAGCATGCACAAAAATGTTACTATACACAGAAGTAGTCAGAAAATATTGAAATAGATATCTAAAAAGATATGAAGAATTCACATATTTACAAAATGTTTCAAATTATTGCCTCATTGTAACAAGGAATTAAAAGTAAGTGATACCAGCTAGTTAGCCAACAGGCTAAGTAAGATCAGAATTATTTTTAAAGAACAACCAACAACAAAAAGAAACAACCAACAAACACCAAAAAAGCCAAACAAACCCAAACAAACAAACAAAAAATACACACACAACCACAAAACAACCAAAACACTATTGGATCAGCTGGAATTAATTTTTCTCTTATAATTTTCTGAATTTTGGTCAACAGTATTTTATTAAAGTGTCCATTCAACTTGCTGACAACCCAAACCTTAGACAAATCTCTGTCTACATTAAGAGCCCAGCAATGCATAGATAAATTGAATATATTAATGTATCAGCTAATGAGAATGGGTATGTTCATTTAAGTGCAACTGGTATAAGCATTCAGTCATCATGGTATTATTTTTATACAGACCAGCCACTCACTGTAAACTCAAACTTGAATGTATAACAATGAAGAATTATGGCCAGTATTTTACAAAATTACATAAAATGTGTTAATTCATAAAGCAAACAAACAAGATATACAATTCAGTACAAAACACAGCAACAAGAAGCTGACAACTTCACTAAAAATGTCAGAGTACAACACAAGGCCACAGCTACCCATTATTTATTGTGTACTTACTAGAATTAAATATTTCAGATTTATAAGTTAAGAACTGAATAAAAAATTATCTCCTCTTCTGTCCACTGTGCTGAACTAATTTGTTTTAATATGGTAAATGTGCTATTGCATAAAGCTTCAAAAAAATCTTCATTACAATGCTGTAAAGAACACTCTATACCTTGCATTAAAAACTCAGGATGTTAATGCAGTTCACAGTATTCATACTCTCTTCTCCTTCAAATACTGAAATCACTAATATTAATAATCACTTCAATAATGAAAACAAATTATTTGTATTTAAATTTGTAATATGAACAGTACAAAGAAAAAGTAATAAAGGAAAGGGGTAATCCTACCCAAGTAATATTCTCACACAAGAATTAGAACACTCCGAGGCAAACTTCATGGATGGCTAAATTGCACCCAATATTCAAAATAAAAGTTTACTACAGTTAAATAGCTGATGTTATGGGAAACATTTTTACTCATCCTTTCCTATTTGACCAAAGTAGCAAAGTATCATTTCTGAGCCAATGACTTGCCAAAACAAAGAAATGTAATTCACGTTGAAGAAAAAATTTCAAATAGATATTTCAAGGCTCTACTTCTTCTATATTAACATAGATAGTCCCTCAAAACTGTAATACTTTGAATTGCAGTGCTCCAGACAATTTAAGATATCTTCCAAATCATAGATTGACTGTTTAGTGGTAAATCCTAAGCTGTGTAGAACATAGCTTTATGTCAGTTGCCTTTGGAAAGTGAAGTTACAGGGGTGCATTAATCTTTGCAGTTGTGGACAGAATCCATCTGAACACAATAGTCTAAAATACACATTTACAACAGCAAGTTTGAAGTACACAGATACCTCTGGCAGTATGTAAGGTAGCCATGGCCTATAATTTTGCAATAGCATCCAAATGTAGGTCTACATACTTGATTCATGTTAAGTCCCTTGTGCTAGCTTCCACCAAAATGAACTTGCTGTTAGGTAAAATGAAGTGCTCTAGTTTAATATAACATAAGAGAATGTTCCGTTTATAAAACATCCTTGTACATTTGTGCAGTTTAAGTTAAAGAAACCCATCCCTGCATTTACAATAAAATAAAATGCTACATTGAGCAGGGATCAGGATCAGTACCTGTAAACATTATTACACTGCATCCGTTACAGCAAAAGTAACTTAGACTAGAACGCCACTCCAATCAGTTCATCACTTTGTGCTGGTTTTGAAAAAGTGGCCTGTCTACAGGCTTTAAAATAAAATAAAATTTTAAAATTGAAGCATAGTTTAAAGCTGCACCACAGAGTTCTCCTAATCCCAAACTCTGATGAACATTTCCACATTTATGGACTAAAAAAAAAGAAATTACTCTTGATAAATCAAGATATAGTTCTATACATAAAAAGACATCATTGATGTCAATGTTCAAACTTCCAGTGAAATACTAAGCAAACCTGATAGCTTCCACCAAGTTTACTACTACTGCATAAAGTACCCACTGTTTGCTTAGTTTTCCATAGTCATTCTGAGTGAAGAGCACTATGTTCGTGAAGAGCATGGGTGTTGATAAAACCATTTGTTTCATTTGCAGATAAGTTGCTGAAGTCAGCCACTGAAACAGCCATTTTGGCACTGGTAATATGATGTGTGTGGTTCTCAAAGTCCACACCAAGGTTATTTACGGAGACGTCATTCATGAAGGATTCTGGGACAGCAATTCCCATTTTCAATCTCTTTGCAGGTCTTTCCATCTCCTCACTACACATGTTCATTTGGTTTAGCTCTGAATGATAAAAGCCAGTCTCAAATAAATTAAAACAATCGCTTTCACCATTGCTAGGCAAGTTAAGCAATTCTTCTGTTCCAATAGGCACATGATTAACTGGTGCTCGGGGTAAATTGTCCATAGGAGTAAAGGCATCATCCAGGCAGTTCACATCTGAACTGTGGCAGACTGTAGCTACACTGTTTGTCAATGCTGGGAAAAAAGATGAACACAAAATGTAAGTGAAACAGTTGTTCATACAGTTAAACCAGAAAAAAATTTGGGACTGTACTGGGGTTTTTTTGTTGTTTTTGGTTCCCCCCCCGCCTTGATTTACCTGTCAACTCATTGGTAGTGATAGAGTTCAGAATGCTTAACTGTTGATCAGGAACGGTTTCTGTACGGGTATTAGATGTTAAGGCTGAAGAACGTACTGCTCCACCAAGGGCTTCTGCTTCATCTACCAAACGATCCATGTAGTCCCTTAAAGAATATGGCATTCATAATGGATTATTTAACAGGAAAACAAAGACTAAAAATTATGATGGTTTTTACTTTATGAGGAAAAGGCAGAGGTACTTAACACCACCTTTGCCTCAATTTTTAATACCAAAATAGGCTGTATGTTGTACAACTGGGGTCCTGAGCTGGCAGATGGAGGCAGGGAGCAGTATAATTCCCCTGTAATCCAGGAGGAAGCAGTTAGAGACCTGCTCAGCCACTTGGAGCCCCACAAGTCCATGGGACTGGATGGGATCCATTCCAGGGTACTGAGAGAGCTGGCAGATGAGCTGGCCAAGCGCTCTCCATCATTTTTCAAGCAGTCCTGGCTCACTGGAGAGGTTCCAGAAGACTGGAAGCTGGCCAAGGTGATGCCCATCCACAAGAAGGGCTGGAAGGAGGAGCCAGGGAATTACAGGCCTGTCAGCCTGACCTCACTGCCGGGCAAGATTATGGAACAGGTCATCTTGAGTGCAATCACACAGCCCTTACAGGATGGCCAAGGGATCAGGCCCAGCCAGCATGGATTTAGGAAGGGCAGGTCGTGCCTGACCAACCTGATCTCCTCCTATGATCAGGTGACCCGCCTGGTGGATGTACTCTATATCTGGACTTCAGCAAGGCGTTTGAGACCGTCCCTCATAGCAAAGTCCTGGCCAAGCTGTCAGCCCATGGCTTGGACAGCAACACTTTGCACTGGGTTAGGAACTGGCTGGAGGGCTGAGACCAGAGAGTGGTGGTAAATGGTGCCACATCTAGCTGGCAGCCAGGCACTAGTGGTGTCCCCCATGGATCAGTGCTGGGTCCGATCCTGTTCCACATCTTTATTGATGATCTGGACGAGGGCATCGAGTCCATCATCAGTAAATTTGCAGATGACACCAAGCTGGGGGCAGGTGTGGATCTGTTAGAGGGTCAGAGGGCTCTGCAGAGGGATCTTGACAGGCTGGACAGATGGGCAGAGTCTAATGACATGAGATTTAACACATCTAAGCTCTGCATGGGGTTGTTGTGGCCAATGTGCAGAACCTGGCACTTGGATGTGTTAAATCTCATGCCGTTGGATTCTGCCCATCTGTCCAGCCTGTCGAGGTCCCTCTGCAGAGCCTCTCCACCCTCCAGCAGATCAACTCCTGCCCCCAGCTTGGTGTCGTCAGCAAATTTACTGATGATGGACTCAATGTCCTCATCCAGATCATCAATAAAGATGTTAAAGAGCATGGGGCCCAGTACTGATCCCTGGGGCACACCACTAGTGACTGGCTGCCAGCTGGATGTGGCACCATTCACCACCACTCTCTGGGCTCGGCCCTCCAGCCAGTTCCTAACCCATCGCAGTGTGCTCCCATCCAAGCCATGGGCTGACAGCTTGGCCAGGAGTTTGCTATGGGGAACGGGGTCAAAGGCCTTGCTGAGGTCCAGGTAGACTACATCCACAGGCCTCCCCACATCCACCAGGTGGGTCACTTGATCATAGAAGGAGATCAGGTTGGTCAGGCAGGACCTGCCCTTCCTAAACCCATGCTGGCTGGGCCTGATCCCTTGGCCATCCTCTAAGTGCTGTGTGATTGCACTCAGGATGACCTGTTCCATAATCTTTCCTGGCACTGAGGTCAGGCTGACAGGCCTGTAATTCCCTGGCTCATCCAACCGGCCCTTCTTGTGGATGGGCACCACATTGGCCAGTTTCCAGTCATCTGGGATCTCTCCAGTGAGCCAGGACTGCTGGAAAATGATGGAGTGTGGCTTGGCCAGCTCATCTGCCAGCTCTCTCAGCACCCTAGGATGGATCCCATAGGTTGGACTCAATGATCTGAATGGTCTTTTCCAACCTGGTTAATTCTGTACTTATTTCCAATGCCACAGCACTACAGCATTACACTGCAATGACAAGGGGGAAAAAAAAAAAAAAAGTCATCTACATTTACAATTCACAACTGAAAACATTCCAGGAGCATTTTACTTACGTAACTCCTGGATGATGGTTATATCTCTTCTTTCCAAACCTTGTTTGCTGAGCAAAGTAATCATAACGTTCTGACTTTTTCCACATGTAATAGAACGCCACACACTCAGCAACTGTTCTGGTTCTTACCTTAAAAGAAGGATGGTCAAGATTAATGCAATGAATTATGTTTTGTCATCTTCCCAATACCCACATTCCTGCAATGTTGCCCATTTTACTGTTCTAGTATATGGAACAAACCAACTAAATCAGGAGACTTGAAAAGAGATCTACAGTTTCAAATTCCTTTACCAAAAGGGTAGTTAAACACTGGAACAGGTTTTCTAGAGGTGGTCAGTGCCCCAAGCCTGTCACTGTTTAAGCGGTATTTGGGCATTGCCCTAAATATGCTTTAACTTTTGGTCAGCCCTGAAGCAGTCAAGCACTTGGACTAGATGATCATAGAACTGTTGGGGTTGGAAGAGACCTTTAAGATTGTAATATATTTTGTTTTGGCTTTGTTTGAGGGCAGTTATTGCTTTGTTTGGGTTTTGGGTTTTTTTGTTTGTTTTTAAACTAGATCGAAACTATCTACATCAGAAGCATTTCAGTTCATAACCTATATAACAAATTTCACAATTATAAGACAGACTCTTTCAAGATAAAAAGATCTAAAGCAAATCAATGACCTAAGAAAAGTGAAGCAGAAAAGATTTTGGGTACTTCAAATTCTGTTCCATAGTGACACATTGATCAACTCACGTTGAAAGTTTTTTTTTAAATTATTACTTTTTATCTCTAGTAAATTATTGTTTATTGGTAAGGTACATTTAAAATTTGAACCACCCAAATATTTATCATTAGGGTAGTTTAAGTCAAGTGTTGAGTAGAACTATCTGACTGTTGGAAAGAAACCACAACCCTATAAACTTTACCTGAAACACAAAGCCATCAGTTTCATAAAGAAAAAACTTGTGGCCAGCAACTAAGCATCATACAGCTGCTTGCTCACTCCCCCCTCTGTAGGATAGAAGGTGAAGAACTGGGAGAGTAAAACTCATGGGTTGAGGTAAAGACAGTTTAATTTAAAACAAAACAAATATTATTGTTAAAAAAGAGAGGGGAAAATAAAACCCAACAGACAAATGATGCCAATGAAAACAACTGCTCACCACCAACCAATGCTCAGCCGGTCCCCAAGCAATAGGAGCCCCTGTGAACTTTCACCCTTCCCCAGACTTATTGCTGAGCATGACATCATACGTTATGGAATATCCCTTTGGTCAGTGTGAGACCCCAAGTATTTTGGTTCTCAAACAGCACCACTGAAGGGTGGATGTGCATATGGCACTCTGCACAACTGTGGGGTCATCACCCTCCCCCACGCCTGCCACACAGGGGTGAGGGGAAGCATGGGGAAGCATGGGGAAGCAGGGGCCCAGAGGAAGCAGTGCCGCTCTGCTCCCGGAGCTGCTGCTCTGCCTAGTCTACTGTTGCAGTTTGAGCTGGGTGCCCCCTGCTGTGTTCACTTCCTGTGTCTAGAAGTCCAGCCCAGAGGGGTGGATGCAGGAAATTGTGTGTATTTCCTACCATAATTCTTTGCACCACTATAAGATCCAGTGCGGGGTCTAGCACTTTCTCTTTTTCTTCCTCCTCCGCCAGCCGGTAACTGGGGGAGATGTCTGCTGGCTTTGGGCCTGCTAGGCCCAAGGCCACGGGGGGATGGGCAGTCTCAGACCTGGCCAGCTGAGACTAGCCCAGCAGAGGGAGGGGGAAGAAGGAGCCCTGGGGGTCTTGGGTGTACCCTCAGGTGGGAATGGGATGTCTCTGGGTTTGTTTTGGGATCTCTTTTTGTCACTGCGCTTTGGGTTGTCTCTAACATTCACCGCTTTCTATTTAAACTTTCATCACTTTTGCAATCCGTTTGTCTGTGTGTTTTATTCCTGCCCGTGGTGGGGAGAGGGGGCTGCCTCAACCCAGCACATCTACACATGCCCAAGCCTCGCCATTCCTGCTGCTGCCTGCCTAGAGGGCTTCATGGCAGGCAGCCTGTACCGCCAGCCCTGTGTTGTTCTGTTCCCACTGCTGCCTGTGTCCTGGAAAAAAGCCACACGGCACAGCCCTGCTGTCCTGCCACAGCTCCTCAGTGTGTGTGCCTGCTGCCAAGAAACTTGGAACTGCTCCTGCAACAATATCATGATTTTCAAGCCAGGGAAATGGCAATATTCCTTCTCTTTGATACATATTTTTACCACTGCTTTTCCTTCCCATCTTCCCTCTGCTCTGGTCCAATCTAATAAACCCAATTCATCAGCTGTTTGGTGTCATTTTGCCTTTATTTACTCCAAGGGAATTATTTGAACCTTAGCATGATCCCCCACACACCCCCTGCTGACCAGACTTGGTACAAGTTGTGATAGTCACTTGGGGGCAGCTGTCCTAGCTGTGTCCTCTCCCAACTTCCTGCATACCTCCAACCTACTCACTGGTGGGGGTGGTATGGGAAGCAATAAAGGCCTTGATTCTGTGTAAACACTGTTCAGCAGTAACTAAAACATCCCTTTTTTATCAACACCATTTCCAGCATAAATCAAAAACATAACCCCATACTAGCCACTTTGAAATAAATTTACTCTATCCCCCAGCCAAAAATCACTATAAAACCTAAAGGTGGTTTCAAAACATACAGGAGATGTACAGAAAATTTGGAAACAGTCATATTGTCAACTGTACCATATGATATGCATATTTGTTTTAAAAAAAAAAAAGTGTATATATAATCTAATTCCTATTGTTCAGGCATGAAGGAGTCAATCAGAAGCAATCCAGATCAAGATTAGAACTCCTTTGTTGGCCAGAAACCAGAGTACTGATGGATGACTACGATTTCTGAAAACAGAAAGATCTAAGCCTGTTTCTGTAGAATTACACCTTCCTGTTGACAAAAATTAAGATGCATTTTCCCCTCCCACAACCATGGCATCAAAACACTATACTTCTAGGAGAGGCAGACAATTATACTATAAATGCATCAACAGAAGTATTTTCAGCATAAGTCAATTTCAGAGACTCATCTTGCAACATCTAGCTTTCCCAATGACACTGGAGGTAAAGTTAGCACAGAAATGACAAGCTGATTTTAATGTTGATTCCTATTTCACTTTTCTGCAAAATGTATTGCTTTTAAAAATTTTCAGCATTGCATAATCTACCAATTTTTCCATTTAACTGTAAAATACTAACCTTGTTTTTCTGTATAAGATGAAAGTCTTTTCCATAAATCAAAAGTGCATGTTCAAAGCTTCTGCATTCTTCTTCTGTCCATGCTGTCATCTCTTCTAGACAATTGCAAAAGTAGCATGATGAACTTATTTTTACTCACTAATCTATAACTACATTTCAGTATCTAAAGGGACACACAGGAAGGCTGAGGAAGGACTGTTTAGAAGGGCTTATAGCACTAGGACAAGGGGCAATGGTTTTAAACTAGAGCAGGGTAGATTTAGGTTGGACATAAGGAAGAAGTTCTTTACAATAAGAGTGGTGAAATACAGGAACAGGTTGCTCAGGGATGTTGGTTGAAGCCCCTCCCTGGAGACATTCAAGATCAGACATGATGTGGCAGCCTGATCAAGTTGAAGGTGTCCCTGCTCACTGCAGGGGGGTTAGATAAGATGACCTTTGAGGGTCCCATCCAACCTGATGCAACCTGTGAATCTGTAACCATTTACAGAGAATAAAATGTTTGTGTTACTAATGAATGAATATACAACCACCCTAAACCCCCAAACTGTTCAGTTATTTAGACCCACAGAACCAAATAATTCTTTCCATGGAAAAGACCTCTAAGATCATCAAATCCAACTGTCAATCTAACAGCACCACGGCCATTAAACCATGTCACAAAGTGGCATGTCCATGTACTTTTTGGAACACCTCCAGGGATGCTGACTCCACTACATCCCTGGACAGCCTATTCCAATGCCTGATCAATCCTTCAGCAAAGAATTTTTTCCTAATATCTATGTTCTTTACTGTACAGACATTCTACCTGAAACCTAATATTCTTACTTATAAAGACACTTTTACCACAGTATCAGTATCACCACCAAGGTTGGAAGAGACCTCAAAGATCATCAAGTCCAACCTATCACCCAAGACCTCAAGACTAGACCATGGCACCAAGTGCCACGTCCAATCCCCTCTTGAACACATCCAGGGATAGTGACTCTACCACCTTCCTGGGCAGCACATTCCAATGGCTAATGACTCTCTCGGTGAAGAAATTTCACCTCACCTCGAGCCCAAACTTCCCCTGGCACAGCTTGAGACTGTGTCCTCTTGTTCTGGTGCTGGTTGCCTGGGAGAAGAGACCAACCCCCTCCTGGCTACAACCACCTTTCAGGTAGTTGTAGACAGCAATGAGGTCACCCCTGATCCTTCTCTTCTCCAGGCTAAACAATCCCAGCTCACTCAGCCTCTCCTCATAGGGCTTGTGCTCAAGGCCTCTCACCAGCCTCGATGCCAGTCTTTCCTCATAGGGTTTGTGTTCCAAACCCCTCACCAACTTCATTGCCCTTCTCTGGACTCATTCCAGCAAGTCAACATCCTTCCTAAACTGAGGGGCCCAGAACTGGACACAGTACTCGAGGTGCGGCCTAACCAGTGCAGTGTACAGAGGCAGAACGACCTCCCTGCTCCTGCTGGCCACACTGTTCCTGATGCAGGCCAGGATGCCATTGGCCCTCTTGGCTGCCTGGGCACACTGCAGGCTCATGTTCAGCCAACCATCGATCAGTACCCCCAGGTCCCTCTCCACCTGGCTGCTCTCCAGCCACTCTGACCCCAGCCTATAGCTCTGCATGGGGTTGTTGTGGCCAATGTGCAGAACCTGGCACTTGGATGTGTTAAATCTCATGCCGTTGGACTCTGCCCATCTGTCCAGCCTGTCGAGGTCCTTCTGCCGAGCCTCTCTACCCCCCAGCAGATCAACTCCTGCGCCCAGCTTGGTGTCATCAGCAAATTTACTGATGATGGACTCAATGCCCTCATCCAGATCATCAATAAAGATGTTAAAGAGCATGGGGCCCAGCACTGATCCCTGGGGCACACCACTAGTGACTGGCCGCCAGCTGGATGTGGCACCATTCACCACCACTCTCTGGGCTCGGCCCTCCAGCCAGTTCCTAACCCATCGCAGTGTGCTCCCATCCAAGCCATGGGCTGACAGCTTGGCCAGGAGTTTGCTGTGGGGGACAGTGTCAAAGGCCTTGCTGAGGTCCAGGCAGACCACATCCACAGGTCTCCCCACATCCACCAGGCAGGTCACCTGATCATAGAAGGAGATCAGGTTGGTCAGGCAGGACCTGCCTTTCCTAAATCCATGCTGGCTGGGCCTGATCCCTTGGCCATCCTCTAAGTGCTGTGTGATTACACTCAGGATGACCTGTTCCATAATCTTGCCTGGCACTGAGGTCAGGATGACAGGCCTGTAATTCCCTGGCTCATCCAACCGGCCCTTCTTGTGGATGGGCACAACATTGGCCAGCTTCCAGTCTTCTGGGACCTCTCCAGTGAGCCAGGACTGCTGGAAAATGATGGAGTGTGGCTTGGCCAGCTCATCTGCCAGCTCTCTCAGCACCCTAGGATGGATCCCGTCTGGTCCCATGGACTTGTGGGGATCCAAGCTGCTGAGGAGAGTTCCAATCTCCTGCTCATGGAACATAGGGAAACTGTGCAGCTCCCTGGCTCCTTCTGCCAGCTTTGCAGGCCAGCTGTCTGGAAGACGTTCTGTCCTGCTAGTAAAAATTGAGGCAAAGAAGGTGTTAAGTACCTCTGCCTTTTCCTCATCCTTTGATACAACATTTCCCTCTATGCCAACCAAGGAGCGGAGGTTGTCCTTGCCTTTCCTCTTGCTATTAATATATTTATAGAAGGACTTTTTGTTGTCCTTCACATCAGAGGCCAGTCTAAGCTCCAAAGGTGCTTTTGCCTCCCTAATTTTCTTCCTGCATGATTTGGCTACATCCTTAAACATTCCGTGGGTTGCCTCACCTATCATCCAAAGATGGTACACCCTCTTTCTTTCCCTTATTTCTATTAAAAGTTCATTACCCAACCAGGCTGGCCGTCTGCCCCGGCGGCTCATCTTCCGGCACATTGGCACAGCCTGTTCCTGTGCCTTCAAGAGTTCTTCCTTGAAGCAGGTCCAGCCCTCCTGGACCCCTTTGTTTTTAAGGGCTTTATCCCAAGGAACTCTCTGAGTTAGTTCCTTGAGTAGCCTGAAGTCTGCCCTCTGGAAGTCCAGAGTGGAGGTCTTCTTGCTATCCCTCTTAGCTTGACCGAATACCGAAAATTCAATTATCTCATGGTCGCTGGCCCCTAAACAGCCTCCGACCACCACATCACCCACCAGCCCTTCCCTGTTGGTGAAGAGGAGGTCTTCCCTCTAATTCTTACCCACAAGCACTCAACCCAATCGTCCCTAATCTCCATCTCAGTGGCATCTAGTGCCTCCCTGATGTACAGGGCCACAGATCACAAAATGTTAGATGTTGGAAGGAACCTCGAAAGATCATCTAGTCCAATCCCCCTGCCAGAGCAGGATCACCTATACCAGATCATACAGGAACACATGCCGGTGGGTTTTGAATATCTCCAGAGAGGGAAACACCACAACCCCCATGGGCAGACCGTTCCAGTGTTCCATCACTCTCACAGTGAAAAAAAGAACCTCCAACATGAGGCGCCAGATTTAGCCAGATTTGGCAACAACGGAGGTTCTTGGAATCAATACGGCTGACCAATATGATCGGGTATTGATCCTTTATTGTTCCAGTATTGCAGACCTATGGCTCAGGCCTATGGTGAAAGCAAGGCACAGTAAAGCATGGAAGGAGAGGAGATAGGACAGGCAGAAAAAGAAGTGCATAGCAAGGAAACTGCTACAATTTATATAACCTTGGTGTGCCTTGTTGGCATGGACTCATTGGTTCCCTATGAGTGACCACACAACACACTATTATAGATTATTGGTCCAACTATGGATGACACACAAGGTTTGTTGATGCAGGTGCATGTCCTGTTGTCCCGAGATAACTTGCTATGTTTCTAGCTACCGGCGTCTTGTTTTAGTTACAGTGCTGCAAGCACAGCACTGTTTTGGCATACTGGTAGCTGGCTCTGCACTTATGCTGAGCATGGCCTACCACCATGTCAGGCTCTAGGCCTGCACTGCCAGATTGCTCACACCGCTCATAGCTGGCATTCCCACAACCCCTTAATCTTCTCTTCTCCAAACCAGAGACCCAGCTCCCTCAGTTTCTCATAAAGCAGATGTTGCACTCACCTAATAATTTTTGTGTCTCTGCTCTGGACTCTTTCAAGCAGTTCCCTGTTCTTCCTGAACCAAGGGGCCCAGAACTGAACACAATACTCCAGATGCAGCCTCAACAGGGCAGAGTAGAGGGGGAGGAGAACCTCTCTTGACCTACTAGCCACACCCCTTCTAATACACCCCACAATGGCATTGGCCTTTTTGGCCACAAGAGCACAATGATGGCTCGTGGTCATCCTTCCATCCACTAGGACCTTCAGGTCCTTTTCCCCTTCACTGTGCTCCAACAGGTCAGTCCCCAACCTATACTGGTACATGGGGTGATTCTTTCCCAGGTGCAAGACTCCACACTTGCCTTTGTTGAATTTCGTTAAATTTCTCCCTGCCCAACTGTCCAGCGTAAGTCTTGCTGAATGGCAGCACAAGCCTCTGGTGTGTCAGCCACTCCACCCAGTTTAGTGTCATCAGCAAACTTGGTGACAGTGCACTCTGTTCCCTCATCCAGGTTGTTGATGAATATATTGAACAGCACTGGTCCCAGTACCCAGTCCCTGACCACTATATAAAGGTCTCCAACTAGACTCTGTCCCATTAACCACAACTCTCTGACTTCTTTCCTTCAACCAGTTGCGATGAATAGGTTATGGCTATTAATTATGATTTATGACAAATTAACAATATTTTTATAATTCTGGGCATAGGCAGCAATCACCACAGCAGTTCACAAACCACTCCCTGATCATCAAGACCACACTGCCTCAGTTTAGCTGCAAAGATGCTGTGGGAGAGGGTGTCAAATGCTTTACTGAAATGAAGATAAACCACATCCACTGCGAGCTGCAAGGCAACTGCATCAGCATTGGTTAGCTCTGTGCTATGCTGAGATCTTTAGAGGAAGAAAGAGGGCTCCTGGAGACAGGGAGAGCAAGAGAGAGAGGGGAAAAGGCGACCTGACTTGGAGGCTCTTGCGAGGTTGCCTGAGAGAGTGACATGGCTGGGGGAGTTCCCAGAGAAGCCGTGGGAAATTTAAACCCTGGCAACACCGGCAGAGGCTCTCAGACTGCAAGCTGCGAGGCAACAGCCTTCTTGCTAGTTGCAACCTACTGAGTGGGGCATGAGAGGGAGGGGCATGGTCAGACAGCTGGAGCATCAGGCCGTTGGTGCAGGCAGGCTAACAGGGAGAGGGAGAGCAAATAGCAATTGAGTGTACCCCAGGGGCTCCTTTTGAATTAGCTGAGTTGGAACCCAGCGAGGGAGTTGTGAGGTATCCCAGGGGCTCCTGTTGAATTAACTCAGTCATTGGCACAAGGAGGGTGTGTGGGCAGGACATAAGGCGCTTCAGTCTTACTGAAGGCATAATGGTGGCTACTCGGAGGAGGAAGACTGTGCTCTCTGCACCTACCAAAACAAATATTAGCATCCAGGCCACAGGTTACGAGGAATGCCACAGCCTTTTACAGGCAACAGGGGGCAACACCAACTATGGGTGTGTGAGGTGTGAACAGGTTTTTGACCTGCTTAGCTGGTTGGCACAACTCCAGGCTGAAGTGATGGAGCTCAGGGAAGAGGTGAGCAGGGTAAGAAGCATCAGGGAGAGCGAGAAGGAAATTGATAACTTTCACAAACTGATCCTTACAAATACAGAACAGGAGTTGACTCTCAGTGGAGGAGAGGATTCGATATCCTCTCATCAGGTAGCCCCCCAGACTTCCTGCAGTAACTCACATGTGCAGGGTCAATGGGAACAGGTCACTAACCAATGAAACAAACAATACAAATGGAGCAAATGTGCTCCTTTAAGAAGCAGACCACCCACAATGCCCTTGGAGAACACGTATGAGACTCTGAAGGAGGAACTGGTTGCAAGCAAGGATGAGGGCTCACGAAGGCCAAAAGAGCCACAAAGTCCAGAGGTACTACTAAGACTGGCTTGCCTCAGGCCAGCCATAAAATACTGACCCTGAAAAGAAAATTCGAGGGGTCATTGTTGTAGGTGACTCCCTGCTGAGGGGAGTGGAGGGCCAAATATGCAGACAGGACCCACTTCATAGAGAGGTCTGCTGTCTCCCTGGTGCCCAGGGAAAGGATGTCATAGATAAACTTCCCACCCTCGTGAGTCCTTCAAGACTACAACCCACTGCTGGTTTTTTAGGTAGGTAGTGATGATGTAGCAGTGAGATTGTGAGGCTCACAATCAATTAAAAGGGACTTGAGGACCTTGGGGCAACTGCTAAAGGGATCAGGAGCTCAAGTTGTGTTCTTCTCCATCCCTCTGGCATCGACGATAGATGAAGGAACATTTAAGAAGAACCAACAGGTCAACTCATGGCTCCAGGACTGGTGTCACTGACAGGAATTTGGATTTTATGATCACAGCTCAGTTTACAGGACACCAGAACTACAAGCAACCAATGGGATGCACCTGTCCTGGAGAAGCAAAGGGATACTAGGGCAGAAATTGGCAGGGCTCATTGATAGGGCTTTAAATCAGATTTGAAGGGGGAAGGGGTTGTTAATCTCATGCTTGCCTGTGACAAACATCGGGGCAGCTCACCAGAGGCAGAGGGATGGAGTGCCAGCAAGGGCTTTCCACTTGTTACCCTGAGGCAAGACAAGGACCAAGCACTGGGGCACCCCAAGGGAATCAAGGGGGATTCACCTAAGAGGATGGCATAGCCTACCCCAGCTGAAGTGCCTCTACGCAAATACATGCAGCTTGGGCAACAAACAGGACGAGTTAAGGGCCATTGCGCTGCTAGGATGCTATGACATAGTGGCTATTACTGAAACTTGGTGTCATGATTCCCATGACTGGAATGTAGGGATAAATGGGTACAAGCTCTTCAGGAAGGACAGGCAGGGGAGGAGGTGTTGCTCTCTATATCAGTGACCACGTGGAATCAATGGAGCTCCACCTAGAGAAGGATGATGAGCTGGTTCAGAGCATATGGGTGAATACATAGAATACATAGAATAAACCAGGTTGGAAGAGACCTTCAAGATCATCGCGTCCAACCCATCAACCAATCCAACACCGCCCAAACAACCAACCCACGGCACCAAGCACCCCATCAAGTCTTCTCCTGAAAACCTCCAGTGATGGCGACTCCACCACCTCCCCAGGCAGCCCGTTCCAATGGGCAATCACTCTTTCTGTATAGAACTTTTTTCTAACATCCAGCCTGAACCTCCCCTGGTGCAGCCTGAGACTGTGTCCTCTTGTTCTGGTACTGCTTGCCTGGGAGAAGAGACCAACATCCATCTGTCCACAACCTCCCTTCAGGTAGTTGTAGAGAGTTATAAGGTCACCCCTGAGTCTCCTCTTCTCCAGGCTAAGCAACCCCAGCTCCCTCAGCCTCTCCTCGTAGGGCTTATGTTCCAAACCCCTCACCAACTTTGTTGCTCTTCTCTGGACTCGTTCCAGCAAGTCAACATCCTTCCTAAACTGAGGGGCCCAGAACTGGACACAGTACTCGAGGTGCGGCCTAACCAGTGCAGTGTACAGGGGCAGAATGACCTCCCTGCTCCTGCTGGCCACACTGTTCCTGATGCAGGCCAGGATGCCATTGGCCCTCTTAGCTGCCTGGGCACACTGCAGGCTCATGTTCAGTCTACCATCGACCAGCACCCCCAGGTCCCTCTCAGCCTGACTGCTCTCCAGCCACTCTGACCCCAGCCTGTAGCTCTGCATGGGGTTGCAGTGGCCAATGTGCAGAACCCGGCACTTGGATGTGTTAAATCTCATGCCGTTGGACTCTGCCCATCTGCCCAGCCTGTCGAGGTCCCTCTGCAGAGCCTCTCCACCCTCCAGCAGATCAACTCCTGCCCCCAGCTTGGTGTCGTCAGCAAATTTACTGATGATGGACTCGATGCCCTCGTCCAGATCATCAATAAAGATGTTAAAGAGCATGGGGCCCAGCACTGATCCCTGGGGCACACCACTAGTGACTGGCCGCCAGCTGGCCGTGGCACCATTCCACCACCACTCTCTGGGCTCGGCCCTCCAGCCAGTTCCTAACCCATCGCAGTGTGCTCCCATCCAAGCCATGGGCTGACAGCTTGGCCAGGAGTTTGCTATGGGGAACGGGGTCAAAGGCCTTGCTGAGGTCCAGGTAGACTACATCCACAGGCCTCCCCACATCCACCAGGCGGGTCACCTGATCATAGAAGGAGATCAGGTTGGTGAGGCAGGACCTGCCCTTCCTAAACCCATGCTGGCTGGGCCTGATCCCTTGGCCATCCTCTAAGTGTTGTGTGATTGCACTCAGGATGACCTGCTCCATAATCTTTCCTGGCACTGAGGTCAGGCTGACAGGCCTGTAATTCCCTGGCTCATCCAACCGGCCCTTCTTGTGGATGGGTACCACGTTGGCCAGCTTCCAGTCATCTGGGATTTCTCCAGTGAGCCAGGACTGATGAAAAATCATGGAGAGTGGCTTGGCCAGCTCATCTGCCAGCTCTCTCAGCACCCTAGGATGGATCCCATCTGGTTCCATGGACTTGTGGGGGTCTAAGCTGCTAAGGAGAGCTCCTATGACTTGCTCATGGAACACAGGGAAATTATGCAGCTCCCTGGCTCCTTCTGCCAGCTCTGCAGGCCAGCTGTCTGGTAGACGTTCTTTCCCGCTAGTAAAAATTGAGGTAAAGAAGGTGTTAAGTACCTCTGCCTTTTCCTCATCCTGTGATACAACATTTCCCTCCATGTCAACCAAGGAGTGGAGGTTGTCCCTGCCCTTCCTCTTGCTATTAATATATTTATAGAAGGACTTTTTGTTGTCCTTCACATCAGAGGCCAGTTTAAGTTCCAAATGTGCTTTTGCCTCCCTAATTTTCCTCCTACATGCCCTAGCAACATCTTTAAACATCCCATGGGTTGCCTCACCTTTCTTCCAAAGATGATACACCCTCTTTTTTTCCCTTAGTTCTGTTAAAAGTTCATTACACAACCAGGCTGGCCGTCTGCCCCGGCGGCTCCTCTTCCGGCACACTGGCACAGCCTGCTCCTGAGCCTTCATCAGTTCTTTCTTGAAGCAGGTCCAGCCCTCCTGGACCCCTTTATTTTTAAGGGCTGTATCCCAAGGAACCCTCAGAATTATTTCCTTGAGCAACCTGAAGTCCGCCCTCCGGAAGTCCAGAGTGGAGGTCTTCTTGCTGCCCCTCTTAGTTTGACCAAATACCGAAAATTCAATTATTTCATGGTCGCTGGCCCCTAAACAGCCTCCGACTACCACATCACCCACCAGCCCTTCCCTGCTGGTGAAGAGGAGGTCAAGCATAGCCTTGCCCCTGGTAGGCTCACGCAGCACCTGGGATAAGAAGCTGTCCTCCATGCAGTCTAAGAACCTCCTAGACTGTCTCCTCTCTGCTGTGTTGAGATCCCAGCAGATGTCAGGCAGGTTGAAGTCGCCCATAAGGACAAGGTCAGGAGATCTTGAGACAGCCTTAAGCTGTCTATAGAATGCTTCGTCGACATCATCCTCCTGGTTGGGTGGTCTATAACAGACTCCAACCAGGATGTCTGCCCTACCGGTCTTCCCTCTAATTCTTGCCCACAAGCATTCAACCTGATTGTCCCTAATCTCTAGCTCAATGGCATCTAGTGCCTCCCTGATGTACAGGGCCACCCCTCCACCCCTTCTTCCTTGTCTATCTCTCCTGAAGAGCCTGTAGCCATCAATTGCAGCACTCCAGTCATGTGAGCTATCCCACCACGTCTCCGTGGTGGCAACTACGTCATAACTTTCCTGCTGCAACAAGGCTTCCAGCTCCTCTTGTTTGTTTCCCATGCTTCGTGCATTAGTGTACATGCACCTCAGCTGGGCTGCTGGTTTGGCCTCTGACCCTAGCTTACTGCCCCCAGACTCTTGCCTGAGGGGACTAGTTTCAGCCCCTTCCCCCTTCGAAACTAGTTTAAAGCCCTGTCAATGAGAGCTGCCAGTTCCCTCCCCAGAATCTTTACCTTTGGGGGACAGGCCATTCTCATATACTGTGACCTTTCCCCTTCTTTGGGACAGATGTACTCCATCTGTTGCCAGGTGGCCTGGTGCAGTAGAAATTTTACCAAGATCAAAAAACCCCAAATTCTTTTGTCTGCACCAGCCTCTAAGCCACTTGTTGATTATGGCTGCTGTCCTGTTCCTTGTGGTATTCCCTCCTTCAACTAAGGGTATTGAGGAAAAAATTATTTGAGCACCTGACCCTTCAACCAGATCTCCCAGGGCCCTGAAATCATTTTTGATAGCCCTGGGAGTTCTGACTACAACATCATCATTCCCTATCTGCATAAGTAGCAAAGGATAATAGTCAGAAGGCTGTACCAGCCTGGGCAGCCTTCTGGTAACATCATTAATTTGGGCTCCAGGGAGACAACAGAGTTCCCTATGAGATGTGTCTGGCCGACAAATGGGGCCCTCCATTCCCCTCAGAAGTGAATCGCCAATAACAATTACCCTCCTCTTTTTTTTGAGGGAGCAGGTCCTGATGCCAGGGGAGGGTTGTTTAGCCTTAGGCTGTTTTGCCTTAGGCTGTTTAACCTTAGGTTGTTTACCCTTAGGCTCTTTAGCCTCAGGGAGAACCCCAGATGGTGTGTCTTCTGGCAACAGGACCACCTCACCCTCGATCTCCAGTGCCCCATACCTGTTTTTCAAGAGCAGCGGGGAAGGTGCGGGAAGGCAAGGAGGTTTAACCTTGTGTCTTTTGAGAGGAACCTGTGTCCATTCCCCTCTGCTTTTTGGGTAACCAGCCTCTGCTGTGGGAGCCTGCAGAGCCTGCTTACTCTTGTTCATATCTTTCCCCCTCTGGTTTATCTCTTTCCTCTTCATGTTCATCTCTTCCCTACATTCCCTTACACTTTTAAGACTAGCAACCTCATCCTTTAGTCTGGCCACCAGATTAAGTAGGTAGTCAATCTGCTCACACCTTATGCAAGAGTTACCCCTACTACTCTGCATCTCAAGAGCCAGGCTCCAGCACTCTCTACAGCCAGATACCTGGACAGCTACCTGCTTGTGTTCTTCCTCAGTCTGGGTCGACACTGACTTTTTTAGGGAGTTTTTGCTACGAGTTACTGACCACAGCACCCACTAGGAAGAGAAAAGGAAAAGGAAAAGGGAAAAAAAAAAAAAAAAAAAAAAAAAGGTAGCGAAACCGTTACAATACGGGCTTCCCGACGAAAAGACCCTCGCGTGCGGCAGTAAAGCGCGTTTAAATCAGCCGGGGGTGACGTAGCAGTCACAAGCCCCAGCTGCGCGAAGAGCCGATTCCCGCCGACCTCGCGGCGTGTTCAAGGGACGTTCTCAGCTCCGGCGGCCCCAACAGGAGAGAGTCGGACGGCCCCCGGTGGCTGCAGGTCCCGGTGCGGTCCCGGCACGGCTTCCCGACGAAAAGACCCTCGCGTGCAGCAGTAAAGCGCATTTAAATCAGCCGGGGGTGACGTAGCAGTCACAAGCCCCAGCGGCGCGAAGAGCCGATTCCCGCCGACCTCGCGGCGTGTTCAAGGGACGTTCTCAGCTCCGGCGGCCCCAACAGGAGAGAGTCGGACGGCCCCCGGTGGCTGCAGGTCCCGGTGCGGTCCCGGCACGGCTTCCCGACGAAAAGCAGAAGAAGATTAAGGGGAGTCCAGGGGAAGGTGATGTTACTGTAGGGGTCTGCTACAGGCCACCTGACCAGCAGAACCAAGCACATGAGGCACTCCACAAATAGAAGTGGCTTCACATTCACAGGCCCTGCTCCTCATGGGGGATTTCAACCACCCTGACATCTGCTGGAGAGAGAACACAGCTAGGTACCAGCATTCCGGGATGTTCCTGAAATGCATAGATGACAACTTCCTCCTCCAAATGGTAGAGAAACCAACGAGAAAAGGTGCTGTGCTGGACCTTGTTCTCACCAATAGGGAAGGGCTAGTCACCAATGTGACACTCAGGGATAACCTTGGCTACAGTGACCATGAAGTGACAGAAACTAAGATACTCAGGGCAACTAGGAGGACATATCCCAAGCTTGCAACCCTGGATTTTAAGCATGCAGAATTTGATCACTTCAGGGACAAAGCCCTACAGGGAAAAGGGGCCCAGGACAGCTGGTCAGTATTCAAGGATCACCTTCTCTGTGCCCAGGAGCAAAATATATCCACAAGGAGGAAAGCAGGAAAGAATGCTAGGAGACCTGCCTGGATGAGCAAGGAGCTCCTGAGCATGCTGGCACACAAAAAGAAACTCTACAAGGAGTGGAAGAAAGGACAGCTGGAATGGGGGGCATATAAGGAAGCTGCCCAAGCAGCAAGACACCTGGTTAGAAAAGCTAAAGCTCACTTAGTATTAAATCTAGCCAGGGAGATCAAGTGGAACAGTAAGAAATCCTATAGGTATATTAGTGGTAAAAAGAAGTCCATGGGACCAGATGGGATCCACCCTAGAGTGCTGAGAGAGCTGGCAGATGAGCTGGCCAAGACACTCTCCAACATTTTCCACCAGTCCTGGCTCACTGGCAAGGTCCCAGATGACTGGAAGCAGGCCAATGTGATGCACATCTATAAGGGCCAAAAGGATGAACCTGCAAACTCCAGGCCTGTCAGCCAGACCGCAGTGCCAGGAAAAATTATGGAGCAGATCATCTTGGGGGTAATCACAGTGCATCCGAAGAATGGCCAAGGGCTCAGGTCCAGCCAACATGGATTTAGGAAGGGCAGGTCCTGCCTGACCAACCTGACCTCCTTCTATGATCAGGTGACCCGTCTGGTGGATGTGGTGAAGGCTATGGATATAGTCTATCTGGATTTCAGCAAGACCTTTGACACCGTCCCCCACAGCAAACTCCTGGCCAAGCTGTCAGCCCATGGCTTGGACAGCAGTACTCTGTGCTGGGTTAGGAACTGGCTGGAGGGCTGTGCCCAGAGAGTGGTGGTGAATGGTGCCACATCCAGCTGGCAGTCAGTCACTAGCGGTGTCCCCCAGGGATCAGTACTGGGCCCCATCCTGTTCAATATCTTCACTGATGATCTGGATGAGGGGGTTGAGTCTGTCATCAGTAAATTTGTGGATGGCACCAAGTTGGGAGCAGGTGTTGATCTGATAGAGGGTAGAAGGGCTCTTCAGAAGGACCTTGACAGGCTGGACAGATAGGCAGAGTCCAACAGGATGGCATTCAAAAAGTCCAAGTGTCAGGTGCTGCACTTGGGTCACAACAACCCCATGCAGCACTACAGGCTGGGGTTGGAGTGGCTGGAGAGCAGCGCGGCAGAAAGGGACAGAGGGGTACTGATTGACAGCCAGCTGAACATGAGCCAGCAGTGTGCCCAGCTGGTAAAGAAGGCCAATGGCATCCTGGCCTGCACCAGAAATAGTGTGGCCAGCAGGAACAGGGAAGTCATCATGCCCCTGTACTCACAGAATCATCAAGGTTGGAAGAGACCTCAAAGATCATCAAGTCCAACCTGTCACCACAGACCTCATGACTAGACCATGGCACCAAGTGCCACGTCCAATCCCCTCCTGAACACCTCCAGGGATGGTGACTCCACCACCTCCCTGGGCAGCCCATTCCAATGACGAACAACTCGCTCAGTGAAGAACGTTCTCCTTAACTCGAGCCCAAACTTCCCCTGGCACAGCTTGAGACTGTGTCCTCTTGTTCTGGTGCTGGTTGCCTGGGAGAAGAGACCAACCGCTTCCTGGCTACAACCACCTTTCAGGTAGTCGTAGAGACCAATGAGATCACCCCTGAGCCTCATCCTCTCCAGGCTAAATAATCCCAGCTCCCTCAGCCTCTCCTCATAGGGCTTGTGCTCAAGGCCTCTCACCAACCTTGTTGCCCTTCTCTGGACACATTCAAGTGTCTCGATGTCCTTCTTAAACTGAGGGGCCCAGAACTGGACACAGTACTCAAGGTGTGGCCTAACCAATGCAGAGTGCAGGGGCACAATGACCTCCCTGCTCCTGCTGGCCACACTATTCCTAATGCAGGCCAGGATGCCATTGGCCTTCTTGGCCACCTGGGCACACTGCTGGCTCATGTTTAGGCGGGTGTCAATCAGCACCCCCAGGTCCCTCTCTGTTTGGCAGCTCTCCAGCCACGCCAACCCCAGCCTGTAGCTCTGCATGGGGTTGTTGTGGCCAAAGTGCAGCACCCGGCACTTGGTCTTGTTGAATGCCATCCTGTTGAACTCTACCCATCTGTCCAGTCAGTCGAGGTCCCTCTGCAGAGCCTTTCTACCCTCTAACTGACTAACATCTGTTCCCAACTTGGTGTCATCTGCAAACTTGCTGATGACTGACTCAAACCCCTCATCCAGATCATCAATGAAGATATTAAAGAGGATGGGGCCCAGCACTGATCCCTGGGGGACGCCACTGGTGACTGGCCGCCAGCTGGATGTGGCACCATTCACCACCACTCTCTGGGCTCGGCCCTCCAGCCAGTTCCTAACCCAGCACAGACTTGCTGTCGAAGCCACGAGCTGACAGCTTAGCCAGCAGTTTGCTGTGGGGGACGATGTCAAAGGCCTTGCTGAAGTCCAGGTAGACCACATCCACAGGCCTCTCCACGTCCACCAGGCGGGTCACCTGATCATAGAAGGAGATCAGGTTGGTGAGGCAGGACCTGCCCTTCCTAAATCCATGTTGGCTGGACCTGAGCCCTTGGCCATCCTTCAGGTGCGCAGTTATTGCCGCCAGGATAATCTGCTCCATCACTTTCCCTGGCACTGAGGGCAGGCTGACTGGCCTGTAGTTTCCAGGTTCCTCCATCCGACCCTTCTTGTGGATGGGCACCACATTGGCCAGCTTCCAGTCATCTGGGACCTCTCCAGTGAGCCAGGACTGGAGGAAAATGATGGAGAGCGGCTTGGCCAGCTCATCTGCCTGCTCTCTCAGCACCCTAGGATGGATCCCATCAGGTCCCATGGACTTGTGAGTGTCCAAGTGGCTCAGCAGGTCCTGAACTAATTCCTCATGGATTTCCAGGGCATCACACTGCTCCCTGACCCTATTACCCAGCTCAGGAGGCCACTCATCCTGGACTCCTACCTTGCTGTTAAACATCGAGGCAAAGAAGGTGTTCAGGACCTCAGCCTTTTCCTCGTCCTCGGTCACCGTGTTCCCCTCCAGGTCCAGTAAGGAGTGGAGGTTCTTCTTGCCCCTCTTTTTAGTCTTAATATATTTGTAAAAATGCTTTTTATTATCTTTCACAGAGGTGGCCAGCTTAAGTTCCAAGTGGGCATTTGCCCCTCTAATTTTTTTCCTACATAATCTAACAACTTCCTTAAACATATTATGAGAAGCCTTCCCCTCCTTCCAAAGGCGATACAGCCTCTTTTTTTCCCCTTAAATCCTCCAGGAGCTGCTTGCTCATCCAGGCCGGTCGCCTTCCCCACCGGCTCATCTTTCGGCACATGGGAACTGCCAGTTCCTGTGCCTTCAAGAGCTCCTGTTTGAAGTAGGTCCAACCATCCTGGATCCCTCGGTTCTTGAGGGCTGCTACCCAGGGAACTTTGCAAATAAGTTTCTTAAACAGGCTGAAGTTTGCCCTCCGGAGGTCCAAGATGAAGGTTCTGTCAGTGCTCCTCCCTATCTCCCTGCCTATTGAAAACTTCACTATCTCGTGGTCACTGCACCCTAGGCAGCCTCCCACCATCACATCTCCCAACAGCCCTTCTCTATTGGAGAACAGCAGGTCAAGCAGAGACTGACCCCTGGTAGGCTCACTTAACAGCTGCACCAGGAAGCTGTCCTCCATGCACTCCAGGAATCTTCTGGACTGCCTCCTCTCTGCTGAATTAAGTTCCCAGCAGATATCTGGCAGGTTGAAGTCACCCACAAGGACAAGATCTGATGATCTTCAGACAGCCTCCTGTTGCTTATAGAATAATTCGTCTGCCTCCTCATCCTGGTTGGGTGGTCTATAACAGACTCCAACCAGGATGTCAGATTTGTTAGGTCTCCCTCTGATTTTAACCCACAGGCTCTCAATCACTTCATCTTCCACCTCAAGCTCTGTGGCGAAGAGTGACTCCCTAATATACAGAGCCACCCCTCCTCCTCTTCTCCCTCGCCTGTCTCTTTTGAAGAGCCTGTAAACCCCAGTGTAGCACTCCAATTGTGCATGTTATCCCACCATGTTTCTGAGGGTGACTATATCATAGTCACCCTGGTGGACCAGGACCTCCAGCTCCTCTTGCTTATTGCCCATGCTGCGTGCATTGGTGTACATGCACTTCAGCTGGGCTCCCGACTTCTCAATTGACCCTAATTTGTGCCCCACTCTTTCCTCTGCAGAGGGACTGATTTCCTCACCCACCCCCTTCAGACCTAGTTTAAAGACCTCTTAATGAGCCCTGCCAACTCTAGTGCTAGGACTCTCTTACCCTTTCTAGATAATTGCACCCCATCAGGACCCAGCAGGTCAGGTGCAGTAAAAGTTGCCCCGTGATCGAAGAAACCAAAGTTCCACTGCTGGCACCATCCCCTGAGCCAATTGTTGATGGTATGGGTTCTCCCGTTCCTCTCAGTGTACTCCCCTGCCACTGAGGGAACTGAGCAGAACACCACTTGAGCTCCTGCCCCATCAATCAATTGTCCAAGGGCCTTGAATTCCTTTTTAATCACCCTGGTGCCCTTCTTGTCAATTTCATCACTCCCAGCTTATATTACCAGCAAAGGGTAATAGTCAGTGGGCTGGATTAGCTTTGGGAGTCTCCTTGTGATGTCCCTAACCTGCACCCCAGGTAGGGAGCAGACCTCCCTGTGGGATGGGTTGGGATGACATATTGGGTCCCTCTGTACCCCCCAGGAGAGAGTCCCCAACAACTATAACCCTTCTCTTTTTCTTTGTGGAGCTGGTCATTATAGTTGGTGGGGACCGCTTGGCCTTAGGCTCCTCCCCAGATGGCTGCTCCTCAGCCCTCTCATCCCCACTGCCCTCGGCCTGCAGGGCCTCATACTTATTATGCAAGGGCAGCGGAAGAGGAGGAGAGTGCCGGGATGGATTTCTCTTGCCACCCCTGGCAGGGACCTGTATCCATCCCTCTCCGTTTCCAGGGACCCTTCCCTCAGCAGGGGAGATCTGCAGAGCCTTCTCCCGTATAGCTAACTCCCTTTCACTTTCCCTTATTGATCTGAGCCTAGACACCTCCTCCTTCAGCTCAGCCACTTCATCCTTCAGCCCTGCCACCAGGCTGAGGAGAAAGTTCACCTGCTCACACCTGACACAGGTGTTCTCTCCTTCCCCTTCCATTCCAAGTGCCAGGCTCAAGCACGCTCTGCAGCCGGCAGCCTGGACTCCTACATGCTGATGCAGCAACTCTGTCTGGGTAGATACTGTTTTTCTAGCCTTTGTCCGAGTGACAACCATGGTTCAACATTTGATTGAAAAAAAAAAAAAATTAATTTTTTTTTTTTTTCCCATGTGAGCAGCAGGAAGGCTAGCTCTTAAGCCAAAATGGCATTGCGCACACAGCCCGGGCGGGCTTTAAACTTCCCGCGGCTGATGTCTCGCTCCCGATCCCAAGCAGGCTCGTGAGAGGATGATCCTGCCAGACCTCCCTGCCAACCGGGGGTCCTCCCAACCAGCAAAGCCTCAAAAAGAAAGTGAAAAGCCAGGCAGAAAGCTCACGGTTCAAGCGGAGCGGTCCCGAATGCCAGTCCTGATTGGCTCTGAATCCAAAACTCAGCACTGGTTAGGCCACACCTTGAGTACTGTGTCCAGTTCTGGGCCCCTGAATTTAAGAAGGACATTGAGACACTTGAACGTGTCCAGAGAAGGGCAACGAGGCTGGTGAGAGGCCTCGAGCACAAGCCCTATGAGGAGAGGCTAAGGGAGCTGAGATTGTTTAGCCTGGACAAGAGGAGGCTCAGGGGAGACCTTATTGCTGTCTACAACTACCTGAAGGGAGGTTGTAGCCAGGAGGGGGTTGGTCTCTTCTCCCAGGCAACAAGCACCAGAACAAGATGACACAGTCTCAAGCTGCGCCAAAGGAAGTTTAGGCTCGAGGTGAGGAGAAAGTTCTTCACAGAGAGAGTTGTTAGCCGTTGGAATGGGCTGCCCAGGGAGGTGGTGGAGTCACCATCCCTGGAGGTGTTTAAAAGGGGATTAGACGTGGCACTTGAAGCCATGGTTTAGTAGTCATGAAGTGTTGGGTGACAGGTTGGACTTGATGATTTCTGAGGTATTTTCCAACCTTAGTGATTTTATGATTCTAATACTAGGGAAGGTGTGGGCCCCCTCAGAAAGGAAACAGATGAGCTGGTGACAAGTGACATGGAGAAGGTTGAGGTTCTCAATGACTTCTTTACCTCAGTCTTCACTGGCAAGAGCTCCAGCCACACTCCCAGATTAATGGAAAATAATGGCAGGACTGGAAGAAGGAATTGCCCATTGTGTGTGAAGATCAGGTTCGTGACCATCTGAAGAACCTTAAAGTGTTCAAGTCCATGGGACCTGATGGGATACACCCACAGGTGCTGAAGGAACTGGCGGATGAGGTTGCTACACCACTCTCCATCATATTCCAGAAGTCCTGGCAGTCCAGGGAAGTCCCAACTGACTGGAGAAGGGGAAACATAACTCCTATTTTCAAAAAGGGAAAGAGGGATGACCCAGGGAACTATAGGCCAGTCAGTCTCACCTCTGTGCCTGGTAAGATCATGGAGCAGATCCTCCTGGAGGCACTGCTGAGGCAGAAGAATAATGAAGAGGTGATTGGGCACAATCAGCACGGCTTCACCAAGGGCAAATCCCGCCTGAGAAGAAACACTGTGGCCTTCTATGACAAGGTCACAACATTAATAAACAAAGGTTGAGCAACTGATGTCATTTACCTGGACCCGAGCAAAGTCTTTGACACTTTCCTGCACCACATCCTGGTCTCCAAGCTGGTGCAGGATGGGTTTGATGGATGGACCATTCAGTGGATAAAGAACTGGCTTGATGGCCACACCCAAAGCATGGCTGTGAATGGGTCCATGTCCAGTGGAGGCCAGTGACAAGTGGAGTCCCTCAGGGATCAGTCCTGGGACCAGGCTTTTTTAACATCTTTGTTGGTGACATGGACAGTGGCATTGAGTGCACCCTCAGCAAGTTTGCTGATGACACCAAGCTGTGTGGTACAGCAGACATGCTGGAGGGTAGGGAGGCCATCCAGAGGGACCTTGACAGGATGGAGAGGTGGGCCCATGGCAACCTCATGAGGTTCAACAAGACCAAGTGCAAGGTCCTGCCTCTGGCTTGGGGCAATCCCAGGCACTGGTATAGGCTGGGCAGCAACTGGCTTGAGAGCAGCCCTGAAGAAAAGGACCTGGGGGTGCTGGTGGATGAGCAGCTCAACATGAGGCACCAGAGTGCACTTGCAGCCCAGGATCTGATTGGCTTTCTGGGCTGCATCAAGAGAAGTGTGGCAAGAAGGTCAAGGGAGGTGATTTTCCCCCTCTACTCAGCTCTGGTGAGACCCCACCCGGAGTACTGTGTCCAATTCTAGAGCCCCTATTACAGGAAGGATCTGGACATGCTGGAGTGTGTCCAGAGAAGGGCCATGAGGATGATCAGAGGGCTGGAGCACCTCTCCTATGAGGACAGACTGAGAGAGTTGGGGCTGTTCAGTCTGGAGAAGAGAAGGCTCCAAGGAGACCTTATTGTGGCCTTCCAGTATCTGAAGGGGGCCTACAAGAAAGCTGGTGAGGGACTTTTAAAGGTGTCAGGTAGTGATAGGTCTAGGGGGAATGGGAAAAAAATAGAAATGGGTAGATTCGGATTAGATGTTAGGAAGAAGTTCTTTACCATGAGGGTGGTGAGGCACTGGAACAGGTTGCCCAGGGAGGTGGTGGAGGCCCCATCCCTAGAAGTTTTTAAGGCCAGGATGGATGTGGCTGTGGGCAACCTGATCTAGTGTGAGGTGCCCTTGCAATGGCAGGGGGCTTGGAACTAGATGATCCTTGAGGTCCCTTCCAATCATAACAATTCTATGATTATATGATCCACTCCTCTACCATCATCGATCCACCTGGTTATGTCCTCATAAAAGGCTATCAGGTTGGTCAAACATGACTTCCCCTTGGTAAGGCCATGTTGATTGCTCCTAATGACCCTCTTATCCTTGGCACTGTCCTTAGGCATATCAAGGACAAGTTGCTCCATTACCCTTCTGGGGATGGAGGTAAGGCTGATTGGTCTATAGTTACCTGGGTCCTCTTCCTTCTTACCCTTTTTGAAGATTGGAGTGACATTTGCCTTCTTCCAGTCCCCAGGCACCTCTCCTGTCTGCCATGACTTACCAAAGATGCTGGAGAGTGGTCTGGCAATGACCTCTGCCAGCTCCCTCAGCACTATGGGTGCATGCCATCAGGACCCATGAATTTATGGATGTCCAGATTACTTAACTGTTCTTTTACTCAGTCCTCATCAACCAAGGAAAACTCCTCCTTTGTCATGTCTTCCTCTGGTGCCTCAGGAGTCTGGGGCTCCTGAGGACAGTCTCCAGCAGTACAGATGAAGACAAAGAAAGTGTTTAGTAACTCTGTGTCCTCCATCATCAAGGCACCCACCTCATTCATCAGTGGGCCTACATTGCCTCTAGTGTTAGTTTTTTCTGCAATGTATTTGAAGCCCTTTCTGTTGTCCTTGATCTCCCTTGCAAGGCTGAATTCCAAGGAGGCCTTAGTTTTCCTTTTTGCCTCCCTACATCCTCTGACAACAGTCTTATACTCTCCCCAAGTGGCCAGCCCCTCTTTCCATGATCTGTGGACTCTCTTCTTCCACTTGAGTTTGCTCAGCAGTTCCCTACTTAACTATGCAGGTCTCCTGGCTCCCTTTCTCTATTTCCTACTTGTTGGAATGCTCTGATCAGTGAGAATTTTCTAAGTATTTCTTCTTGCATCAGATACAAATAACAGTGGCTATTGAAAAGAAAAAAAAATAAAGCAGAAGAACATCCTCTAAGATAAAACTCTATTTTAGTTTTACAAATTAAAACAAAAACAAAATCAGTAAAAAAGAATAGAAGTTTTTAAATAAAGTAGCTCAAACTATTTGAATAGGTCAGTTTTGCCTCAAATACTGTTGTTTACTTATATTGATTATGGCTTTGTATCTCTCTGTAATAAAAGAGGGGTATTTCAGGCATCTCACATTCATAATGGTGATCTGTTCTGCTGTCATTAAAAGCCAATGGGGGGAACAGACAGACAAAACCAACCAAACAAAACCCCCCATCCCCACCAAAAAAACCCTCCAGCAACCCAAAACAGAACAAACCAACCAACAATCACATTTCTAAAAGGAAACACTGGAATCCTTCTGCTCCCAAATTTTGCACACTCTAGAGTTCACACTGTTAGAAATTACCTCAGGAGATAAGGATTTTTAACTCTCATTGAGAATAGCAGTGAACTTCAGTGAGTATAGTAGATCATAGCACTTCTCTTAGCGTAACCATATGCTATTATTATCCTTTATCACTTTTAATGAGGGTACAAATCCCATCTTAATTGGGGCAGGGGGGGAAGTACTAGTCCTTAGGACAGAATTTGGGGTTCTGATCCACAAATGGGCAGAGGTATTTTTCCATCTCAAAACAAGAATGTGGGGTTTAAAATACAGCCCTACAACTGATACTTCCTTATTGCTTAGCTCTACACAATCTCTTTTTGTACAAGAGCTTTCTGAAGCACTGCTTCCTTATCATTCCCTTCAGCTTCACCTTAGACACTTCACTTTTATAGCACCTAACTTGTAAACACTCAAATTCCCTTTGGATCCAGTTTCTGAGTAGGTAATACCTGCCAGAACACCAACTTATACCAGGGTTCATAGTCCATTTCTACTTCATGCGACAGATAAAAATACAGGACAAAGAATTGTCTTTGCTAAATTACATTCTCTGATTTTTGTTTAAGGGAATAATGAAGTTAGGGACATACAAGATAGAAGCTCATTTTCCATTGCAAACTGAAGTAAATCTTCACACTACCAGAGACATATAGACTACAAAGTAGAACCAGTTCCGGGTTGATACAGGACAATGTTAGCACAGTGATGAAGAGTGGGGCTCACTTACATAGTCAGCTATGTTTTCCTGATTCTGGTATAGATGTCATCAGTACCTTTTTCAGCTCATGATCAATTATAATATGGGTGAGAATTGTCTTCATGGAACAAAACCATGACTCCCCTCATCCTTCTCCTCGGTCTGTGCCATTTTTAAAATGGCGATGGAGGAAAGAAGGGAAGAAAACGTGTAAAAGCTGATTCTGCAATCTTCATACAAGTTGGAAATTTCTGACAGAGAAGTTTGCATCTGGCCAAGTCAACTTATACACAAACTGTGCTAAAGACATTGTGAAAAGGGATGTGCTCATCAGCCTGATTCTTACTCTAGGGGTTTCTACACTTTTTTTTTTCTCCTACAAACACATATTTCTTAAAATGCAGGTACTCTCTCTTACCTTGAGATGACTTTCCATTTGAGCAATATCTTTCAAATGCTTCTTTAATATTATGGCTACTTTTGAGAAGTTCATATAGAGCCTATAAAATAGATGAAGTCTTTAGAAAGAGTCAAAGTTTGCAAATATCCAATCTAAACTTCTGAAACTCACCTTTCAGGGAGCATCCCTTTTTAAAAAGGATTCATCTTTATATAGGATGAAAATTTTAAAATAACCAAAAGCAAAACCATCCAACGTGTAATTATGCAAATGTAAAACATTATATGCAATCCTTAGAAAAGATGGATTTGTCAACAGCACGGCAATCAAACACAGCCAACATTCAAATACTCAATTTTAAGCACATATTTGAAATTACAAATAAGATCTTGACCCCACTACCATCCAATTAGTAAAAAAAAATTGAATATTGCTGCCTTCATAATACAAGGCAGAGAAAGAGAATACATATTAAAGAGTAATGTGTCACAAATGGAACAAGATATAAAACATACTTGTTCATTGTCCCGTGTATGTAGTCCTTCAGGAATCCTGCCAATCATATTTTTGTTTCCTGTTCTTAGGGAGGTTTCTAAAAGGTATTCTTTAACTTTACTTTCGGAGATCACATCAGGTTTCCAAAGTAAATGGTCTTCATTTTCATAGACTGTTAAAACAGAAATCCATTAATGCCAGGTGTGACATTTTTAAGGCTATAACATAAAAAGATCTTTCACAAAGACAAGAAAGAATACAGAAGTAATCAAATCACAGTATCACAGTATCAACAAGGTTGGAAGAGACCTCAAAGATCATCGAGTCCAACCTGTCTCCACAGACCTCATGACTAGACCATGGCACCAAGTGCCATGTCCAATCCCCTCTTGAACACCTCCAGGGATGGTGACTCCACCACCTCCCTGGGCAGCACATCCCAATGACGAACGACGCTCTCGGTGAAGTAACTCAGCTGAAATTAAACCAGCCATAAAAGTTGTATCAACCAACCATAATATTACAGAGAGAGTGATTGCCCATTGGAATGGGCTGCCCGGGGAGGTGGCGGAGTCGCCAACACTGGAGGTTCTCAGGAGAAGACCCGATGGGGTGCTTGGCGCCATGGGCCAGCCGCTTGGGGGGCGCTGGATTGATTGATGGGTTGGACGCGACGATCCCAAAGGTCTCCCCCAACCTGGTTTACTCTATGTATTCTATTCTATTTGTTTGCTTGAGTCTTCAGTAAATGTAAACTCAAGTCCGGCTCTGGGGATCGGTACGGAAAGCTTTGTGGAGAATACATACATAGAATACATAGAATAAACCAGGTTGGAAGAGACCCGCAAGACCATTGCGTCCAACCCATCAACCAATCCAACACCACACAAACAACCAACCCACGGCACCAAGCACCCCATCAAGTCTTCTCCTGATAACCTCCAGTGATGGTGACTCCACCACCTCCCCAGGCAGCCCATTCCAATGGGCAATCACTCTCTCTGTATAGAACTTTTTCCTGACATCCAGCCTGAACCTCCCCTGGTGCAGCCTGAGACTGTGTCCTCTTGTCCTGGTACTGGCTGCCTGGGAGAAGAGACCAACATCCGTCTGTCTACAACCTCCCTTCAGGTAGTTGTAGAGAGTAATAAGGTCACCCCTCAGTCTCCTCTTCTCCAGGCTAAGCAACCCCAGCTCCCTCAGTCTCTCCTTGTAGGGCTTATGTTCCAAACCCCTCACCAACTTTGTTGCTCTTCTCTGGACTCGTTCCAGCAAGTCAACATCCTTCCTAAACTGAGGGGCCCAGAACTGGACACAGTACTCGAGGTGTGGCCTAACCAGTGCAGTGTACAGGGGCAGAATGACCTCCCTGCTCCTGCTGGCCACACTGTTCCTGATGCAGGCCAGGATGCCATTGGCCCTCTTAGCTGCCTGGGCACACTGCAGGCTCATGTTCAGTCTACTGGCAACCAGCACCCCCAGGTCCCTCTCAGCCTGACTGCTCTCCAGCCACTCTGACCCCAGCTTGTAGCTCTGCATGGGGTTGTTGTGGCCAATGTGCAGAACCCGGCACTTGGATGTGTTAAATCCCATGCCGTTGGATTCTGCCCATCTGTCCAGCCTGTCAAGGTCCCTCTGCAGAGCCTCTCCACCCTCCAGCAGATCAACTCCTGCCCCCAGCTTGGTGTCATCAGCAAATTTACTGATGATGGACTCAATGTCCTCGTCCAGATCATCAATAAAGATGTTAAAGAGCATGGGGCCCAGTACTGATCCCTGGGGCACACCACTAGTGACTGGCTGCCAGCTGGATGTGGCACCATTCACCACCACTCTCTGGGCTCGGCCCTCCAGCCAGTTCCTAACCCATCGCAGTGTGCTCCCATCCAAGCCATGGGCTGACAGCTTGGCCAGGAGTTTGCTATGGGGAACAGTGTCAAAGGCCTTGCTGAGGTCCAGGTAGACTACATCCACAGGCCTCCCCACATCCACCAGGCGGGTCACCTGATCATAGAAGGAGATCAGGTTGGTCAGGCAGGACCTGCCCTTCCTAAACCTATGCTGGCTGGGCCTGATCCCTTGGCCATCCTCTAAGTGTTGTGTGATTGCACTCAGGATGACCTGCTCCATAATCTTTCCTGGCACTGAGGTCAGGCTGACAGGCCTGTAATTCCCTGGCTCATCCAACCGGCCCTTCTTGTGGATGGGTACCACGTTGGCCAGCTTCCAGTCATCTGGAATCTCTCCAGTGAGCCAGGACTGATGAAAAATCATGGAGAGCGGCTTGGCCAGCTCATCTGCCAGCTCTCTCAGCACCCTAGGATGGATCCCATCTGGTCCCATGGACTTGTGGGGGTCTAAGCTGCTGAGGAGAGCTCCGATCCCTTGCTCATGGAACACAGGGAAACTATGCAGCTCCCTGGCTCCTTCTGCCAGCTCTGCAGGCCAGCTGTCTGGTAGACGTTCTTTCCCACTAGTAAAAATTGAGGTAAAGAAGGTGTTAAGTACCTCTGCCTTTTCCTCATCCTGTGATACAACATTTCCCTCCATGTCAACCAAGGAGTGGAGGTTGTCCCTGCCCTTCCTCTTGCTATTAATATATTTATAGGAGGACTTTTTGTTGTCCTTCACATCAGAGGCCAGTTTAAGTTCCAAATGTGCTTTTGCCTCCCTAAATCCCTAAATCAAGCACTATTATGCCACTTTTAAATTGAAGCTCACTTTATCCCCAAAAGCCTCAGTTGAGAGACTGCAGCATGGCATGGCAAAGATATTCTGGTTCCATAAGGATGAGATAAGGCATTGGACTCTTGAGACATCTTATTGACAGATTCTAGTCAAATTATGCATATATATTCATTATCTTCACCTAGCAAAACCACTCAGTTTTATTCTATGTTCAATAAATAAGCTATAGTTTACAGTAATAGAGTGCATAATATTACTTTAATATTTCAAATATTACATAGTTAAAAAAATTGAATAGGCGGTAATTTTCAACTGAAATTTGCCAAAACTTACTTAGAATGGAAATCTAGGTCTTAATGTGGTAATTTCTTTTTCCATTCATTAACAATCAAATGCTGTTAACAATGTGCATGTTTGATATTTTACAATCAATCAGGGTCTATAGTCCTCGTTCATAATATACTAAAATTGTGTATGCATCTCTTAAGTGACTTATTCTAGATGAAGCTATAAATCCTTTACTCTGATCAATAGATGTGACTAACATTACACATAATGCTTTATGTACTCTCCTGACAATACAAAATTAGAGTTACTAAATTCAAAACACACACAAGCATAACGGCAGTTACAGTAGAAGAGATGAAGTAGATTGTCAAATCTCTCATAAAACTGTAGGAAAGATTAAAAAGGTGAAGAATAAAGTTACATCTCATTTGAAAGTTCTGTCATTGCTTAAGAACATGGAAAGCTTTCAAACAGATGTGTTACAAGTGCAAGGTTTATAGAAGAGCAGAACTGCTTTCTAGCTCAATTTCAGTAGTTTTAACTACACAGCAAAAATATAAGCCTGCCCTCCCCCCTTTGCCATCACAAGCTCTTCAGGGAGTACAGAAGGGGCTTGCACAGAATCTTCTACCCGTACAGTCAGGTCCAACCTCTGCGAGCACTGCTGATGCTCAGCTTCAACTTCCATTATCGACCGAGATAATCCAACACTACTTGCTGGAGTCCTCAGGTCTCACTGGTTCTCTCTAGCACCAGCTCATTCCAGAGAAAGTTGTCAGATTAATGCCTTCCTAATCATCCTCTGGTTATTGGTCCTTCTGTATTTCTCAGTTAAGAAGTATAAATAGTAAAAAGACTATCCAGAAAAAAATTTGGTTCTTACTCCTCTATTTCTTACAGTTGGTAAGCACCATGCTTGAATCTCAGAAAATAGGAAAATTCCCTATGTCTCTTAAGCAACACAAGAAATGTTCACTTGCTAATGCCTCCAGCTCCATCCATACTAAACATTCTTCTCTATTGCAAAGGATCATTCTTCAAAAAGAAGTTGGTAATGGTAAGATGACTTGATATACTTCACTAGAATGTAACATTTCATAGTAAATCAGTTTGAATGCAAGTACCTTACAGAAGCAAAACCAGAATGCCCTTTATTTAACATATCCCCCAAATGGTTCCTTAATTTCATAGCTGTTCCATGCATGAGCAAATTTCTTTCAATATTTGCTTTCTGAATTCCACAGCTGTGTGCTGTATTTTTCACACAGTGAAAGTTCCTAAAGATACCAAATAAAATTCTAAGTTATTTTTCTACTCTAGCACAGTTGCAGTTTTAACCCAAATTTACACAGAAATAGCAACATACTTAAAACTTTGTAAAGACAGAGTATTTGAGGACTTACATCATCTACTCATGGTATAGAATTATAAAATTAGATTACTGCTTTGTTCAGTGTAACCCACATTGGGGTTTTTTTGGCAAGCACAACACCACCACCCAAGCAAAGAAAGATACTGTTTTGACGATCTTGAATGTAAACTAATTTGCATGCTTGTATTCCAGTTATGATACTCTGATGAAAATACTTCTTTCTTGACCCAGTTTGTTGCCTCCTAAGATTACTAGACAGTTCCAAATTAACAGCGTAATCCACTCTCCTCTGTCCTCTTGAAGTTGTAGAATTACACTTCTGAGACAGAATTATGCAGCTGTGTTACTTCAGTTGACTAGGGTGTATTTTTCAGTTTGGTTTGAAGGTCTCCAAAATTAATAAAGCCATTGAATTTATCTTATAAATCTAAATAATGCTTTCCCATCAACTGTTATGTAAAGTAAAACAGTCAGAAGAACTTACCCTTTTCATTATCACTGTATCTGCCAAGGTATGGTGGAATTTCAGCCTGATACTGTGAACCAACCATTATTTCCTGAAGATGTAACAAAAAAATCACAAGAGTAAGGCATTAATATTTTGTGCATGGAAGCATTACAAATTCAATTAACAAGGCATTTTACAGAGAATTTCAGAATTAAGGTACTATTTGAGCTATATACTATAAATCTTAATGCACTTTTCTTAATAGCAAAGTTTATTTAATTTTTTATTACCTTTCTCAAATCTTCAGATGAATTACCATTGTCTGCCTCTACATCTTCACTATCTGATTCCTTATCCCCATCACACGCAGTGTTTGCTTCAAACACAAAGAAGTTTGGGTTTAGCTTGGAAGAATTTTCAGTTCAAACAGAACTACAAGATATCCTTTACTTTTGAAAGAAGTCCCTGCTTTTATTCTGGGAGACACTCATGATGAGTCTGTTGATGTACATTTCTATCAAACCCTAGCACAAGTACTTATATATTGCAGAATTGAAACACTGTCTCAGTTGCAGTGATGATAAATCTACTATGAAAAGGAAATAAGATAATTTTTTATCAGTTTTCTTCAGTAATAGCTTATACTTTATAGAAAAGGTATGAGGAGAAATAGAAAACATCCAGGGCTAAGACTTAGCTCTAGATTAATCACAAAGACAGTAAAGTTGAAGGCAAGTCTTTATTACCTACTAAAGCCTTTCATCCTAAGTTTTAATGGACATTCAAAACATTCATTTAAAAAAGGCTGCCTCAGCACAGAATGAAGATATAGTAGATATATACAAAACAGAATAAGCAAGAGACAGCAAAAGACTACTTATTCCTCTTCCCCCCTCCCCCCCTGAAGAAATACAGCAGAGCACTTCAAATTATTAAAATACAGTACTCCACAGAATAACTCATGTTTTAGAATCTAGAATGCTGTGGAACTGGTTTCTGAAGTAATTCTATTTTTTATTTTATCCTCAGGAGAATGGAATCTACTATTTTGCATTCTGTTTTCAGTAACAACATGCTCATAAATAGGGTTGCAATTTTAGCTTCATCACAACTAAATAGAATCATCAATATCAGAGACAACATCCAAGGCTGTATGGACTAAGGCTCCTCTAATCATTGCTACAATCACCAGCCTACCTTCTGCTGTTAGAAGTAGCAGGCAAGAAGCTAATATGAATGCATGAAAACACAATATGCCTGGAAAATAATATGCAACTTTTCCCAAGTAATACAAATGTAATAAAATAGCCTATGTTAGACTCGTTTAATGGAATGTTATCTTGGAGAAATGGATCAGAAAAGTTGACACTGTCAAAAACACAAGAAATTGACATTTCCCTCCTTCAAATGGTAGAGATTTTAAAACACCTAACCAATTTCTAACAGAGAGAATAGCATTCTGATAGAAAATCATGATAGCTAAAAGAGAAGATGACCGTTTCTTAATCCTGAGTAAGACTAAGGACTAATTTTTTCCATGTGTGGTGGGTTGAAAGGAAAGGCCCAGCTTTCCCTCCCCCACTAAGAAAAAATAGCCACAGCCAAACTCAGCCGGTAAAGCGAAAGGGAAAATGCTATATTTACAAAGCAATGATTGCAGGGAATTTATGTACACAAATATACAGAATTTGCAATAGATACAGAAATATACAGCAAAGAAACAAAACAGGAATAGGACCCCCTAACAAAGGGGGCTTCCCCCTGTACCCCCTTCTCACCCCCCTACCTCCCTTCTTCCCCAAAGAGGGTTAGAAAAGAGAAAAGGGGAGTTAACAAGAGCAGAGAAGGCCTGGTACAGGAGGGTTATCTGTTATTTGGCCAGAAGCCGTCAGCTGGAAGGTAAGCAAAAGGAAGTGAAACTGCTCAGAAGTTCCAGCTGCCCCCGGGTCTCAAGACCTTACTCCCACCCATTAACCAATGAAATTCGTTTAGAATACAATATATTTACAAACATTTAGCCAGTGTCCCTTCCTTAAAGGCACAGCCTCAAATGGTCACACCATGTAGCTGCCACACTGTGTCATATTCATTAACAGTTCACAAGTTTAAATGCCAGGAAGTTTGGAGTTTTCCTTAACTAAAAGAGGGTATTATAATTTAAGATTTTTGTATTTCTCTCTCAACACATCTTGCATTACACAATCAGTAGCATACAAAGAGCTACAATTGCTGATGACTGAGACAGAACATCCTCTTTATCTCCCTTCTCTAGAGGGATGAAATCCCCCAGGAACAGTTCAAGATACTTGCCAAATTAAAACTGTGATAAAATCTTCCACATAGCCTATTGCAGTTCATTTGGTCACTGATGTACTAGAGTTGGAGCAATGAGGAATATCTTGTCCATGTTGGATATCTGAACCACTGGTTCTTGGATCTTTCCCACAATAGCTCCATGGGTAGTGAAATTTTGGTGGTCATAGGCCCCATCTCATATAAAACCACTTTGGCTCATGAAGTCCTTTGGAAAACTGTTGAATATGTGAAGGGAAATAATCACAAAGAAACCACATCCCAGTTCACATCCACAGGCTGAATGGAGGAGACACTGACTTAATTTTTGCTGCTGCTTTTAATAGAAAAACATTAATTTAAAAAAATGGGTTACATATCCACATCATTCACTAACATACCAAAAAAAAAAAAATCACAAAGTGTTCCTCAATACATTTACGAGTCATTATGAAAATTTACTGTATTTCTTGAAAATCTGCACTTGTCCTTTGAGTACAGTACTAAATATAGGTCTTTTAGGTAATTTAGGTAATTAATAATACCTAAGACAACATTTACATACAACATCCTGCAAAGCACAGTTTCTCAATTCCTGTTCAGCACATTTTTAGTATTATAATAAAATTAGGTTTCCTACATCTTAATGGTCGAGGAAAGAAGTCATTAGCCTCATGTGAAGTGACCGATGGTGTCAAGTCATCAGCAGAGGACTGTGTTTCTTCGTCATCACCTGACAAGAGGTCTTTAGCTATTTCCTCCTGTATCATTAAAATAAAAATTAAAAAATAAAAACCCCAGACTATTAAGTATAGATTAGAGAGCATTTAGATTCAAATTGTAAGTCTCATTAGTTAATTTATCATGTTAGCTAGTTTGCTCCTCCTAAATGTCAGAACAAATATAACCATTCATTTCAGAGTTGAAGACAGGTGTTCACTTCCCCCTTGTCTTCTATTAAAATAAACGCACAAGTAGCAACCTCTGCAAGCGTCAAATCTCAGATGTTCCTCTAACTGCTTCCAATGAAAAGTGCCAGTGGAATCCTTTAGAATTCTGACGTTCTTTACATCACAGATATACTAAAGCTTTATCAGGCTGATATCTGTTAAACTATGGTGAAAAAAAACAACCAACAAAACCCACCAAAACCAAAAGCATCAGGAATTTTTGTAGACTCTGATAAGAGCTAGAGATAACAGACAACCCCATTATCTTCCTAAATCATGCACACACACACAAAGATGTTTCTGTAGGTTAAAAAAAAAAAAAGGAAGAAAGAAAAGTACATTTCCCTCACTAGCAGACATGTTTGAATCCCTCTGTATAGATTAGGGAAAGAACTGTATTAGACAACATGCCAACTACATATTTTTGTAGCCTCAACACAATCATGACTCCTAATGAGGTTCAGATGTGCAGAGGCATCATTATACCCTATTTTCTGTGGAGTTTCAATTCATCATTGTTACAGTTTGAGCTGGGTGCCCCCGGATGTGTTCACTTCCTGTGTCCAGAAGTCCAGCCCAGAGGGATGGACACAGGAAATTGTGTGTATTTCCTACCATAATTCTTTGCACCACTATAAGATCCAGTGCGGGGTCTAGCACTTTCTCTTTTCTTCCTCCTCCGCCAGCCGGTAACTGGGGGAGATGTCTCCTGGCTTTGGGCCTGGCTAGGCCCAAGGCCACGGGGGGATGGGCAGTCTCAGGCCTGGCCAGCTGAGACTAGCCCAGCAGAGGGAGGGGGAAGAAGGAGCCCTGAGGGTCTCAGGTGTACCCTCAGGTGGGAATGGGATGCCTCTGGGTTTGCTTTGGGATCTTTCTTTGTCACTGCGCTTTGGGTTTTCTGTAACATTCACTGCTTTCTATTCAAACTTTCATCACTTTTGCAATCCGTTTGTCTGAGTGTTTTATTCCTGCCCGTGGTGGGGAGAGAGGGGGCTGCCTCAACCCAGCACAATCATACTTAGAAAAAGATACATACTTGCTACCTACAGACTTTATAATGCAAACTACTAGCTGCATATACTTTATAGCCAAAACTCACATTTAAGTCTCAGAATTTAAAATTAGCCTGAGAATCAAAAATTGAGGTTTCACATTTTTATATTCAAAGCAGCAACACATATAGTCATTGCACACAAAACAATCTCATCCCCCCAAACTTGAGACATTTCAAAATTCAATGCATTTGAAAGGAACATTCCAAAGCATTCAGGAGTACATTTTCAAGTTTCACAAAGGTTTGATACATGACATGTATGTTGGAAGCCAAAATTATTATTTGTGGACACAGCATACATCAAAATAAAATACGGATCTTCTCAGGAAAATCCTACTTCTATTAAAAAGAGAAACATCTATTTACAGTTCTCCAGATGTGTTTTAGAAGAAATGTTAACTTGTTCATTTCTCATTTGTAGTAATTTAATGCCAAAAAGCTGCTATGCATGTGTAAGTATGATAATTATAATTAGATTCAAATCCTCAATATCCTTGAAAACCAATAAATTCAGAACAGAAACTCAGAAACATTTGGGTTGTAAAAGACCTTTAAAAAATCATCAAGTCCAGCCTAACACAAATGAGTTCACCACTAATACAGTAACTCTTAATTGTATATTGAAATTGACAAAGGTCAACATAGAGAGATAATAAAATATAGTTTAAGGTCACCTGGATTTCTGATTTCAAACTGTAATACAGGGGAAAAGAAATTTCTGACTTACTTTATCTAGAGTCATATCTGGAAGTTCATCTGCAAGTTCACTTGGAGAGCTATCCACACTAGAACCAGCGATAACTGGAATTGCAGGTTCATAGCCATAGAATGCCAGTAAATCTTCCAATGGCATGTTTCCTTCCTAATACAAGAAGATTTACAAACATTTCAACATATTGCCAAATACTTCTAAACAATTCAGGCCTAAAAGGATGTTATATTTTCAAAAATAAAAAGTGAACAAAAAACCTTCATTAAAAGCAAGAATTTTGATTAATGATCTAAAATATTTTCAGGCACCATATTCATAGCCATATATCTGAACATAAAAGAAAGTCCCATCACACTATTGAAGCAAATAAGTTACTGGATGAAACTAAAGAGCAATTATTAAAAATTTGCTCTTTATCAGATTCATACTGTAAAATATGGTGTGGCTATATTTCTTCAAGACAGAAGATACACTAGAAACACCAACAAATCCCCTTCAAGAAAGAAATGCAGAAGAAACTTGAAGACTTTAGTCCAACATAGGTACAGCTGCAAGCATGCAAAAGTCACAAAACTAAACTAATACAGCAAATTTTTATCCCTCCTATCCATCTTCCACACAATATATTTTATGCCTGTTGAGATGTTATTTAACTCTAGCCAGCAAATAAGCACCACATAGCCACTTGCTCATTCCTCCCCCACTGGGATGGAAGGGAGAATCAGAAAGGTAAAAGGGAGAAAAACTTGTGAGCTGAAATAAAGACAATTTAATTATGAAAAACAATTGTTTTTTACTAGTAATGAAAAGAATGGCCCTTCCTAAATCCATGCTGTCTGGGCCTGATCCCTTGGCCATCCTGTAAGGGCTGTGTGATTGCACTCAAGATGACCTGTTCCATAATTTTGCCTGGCACTGAGGTCAGGCTGACAGGGCTGTAATTCCCTGGCTCCTCCTTCCGGCCCTTCCTTGTGGATGGGCATCACGTTGACCAGCTTCCAGCCTTCTGGAACCTCTCCAGTGAGCCAGGACTGTTGAAAAATGATGGAGAGCAGCTTCACCAGCTCATCTGCCAGCTCTCTCAGCACCCTAGGATGGATCCCATCCGGTCCCATGGACTTGTGGGGCTCCAAGTGGCTGAGCAGGTCTCGAACTGCTTCCTTCTGGATTACAGGGGAACTATACCGCTCTCTAACTCTGTGTGCCAGCTCAGGAGGCCAGTTGTCCAAAAGACAACCTATCTTGGTATTAAAAATTGAGGAAAAGAAGTTGTTAAGGACCTCTGCCTTTTCCTCATCTTTTGTTACTACGTTCCCCTCCATGTCTACTAATGAGTGGAAGTTGTCCTTGCCCCTCCTCTTGCCATTAATATATTTGTAAAAGGATTATTTGCTGTCCTTCACAGCAGAGGCCAGTCTAAGCTCTAAATGGGCTTTTGCTTCTCTAATTTTTTTCCTGCATGACCTATCAACATCCTTAAACATTCCATGGGTAGCCTCTCCTTCCTCCAAATGATGACACACCCTACTTTTGTCTTTTAATTCACCCAGAAGTTCATTGCACATCCAGGCTGGCCGTCTGCCCCAGCAGCTCATCTTCCAGCACATTGGCACAGCCTGTTCCTACGCCTTCAAGAGTTCTTTCTTGAAGTAGGTCCAGCCCTCCTGGAGCCCTTTGTTTTTCACAGTATCACAGTATCACTAAGGTTGGAAGAGACCCCAAGGATCATCGAGTCCAACCTGTCACCACAGACCTCATAACTAGACCATGGCACCAAGTGCCACGTCCAATCTCCTCTTGAACACCTCCAGGGACGGTGACTCCACCACCTCCCTGGGCAGCCCATTCCAATGACGAATGACTCGCTCAGTGAAGAACTTTCTCCTCACCTCGAGCCTAAACCTCCCCTGGCACAGCTTGAGACTGTGTCCCCCTGTTCTGGTGCTGGTTGCCTGGGAGAAGAGACCAACCCCTTCCTGGCTACAACCACCTTTCAGGCAGCTGTAGAGGACAATGAGGTCACCCCTGAGCCTCCTCTTCCCCAGGCTAAACAATCCTAGCTCAGTGAGCCTCTCCTCATAGGGCTTGTGCTCAAGGCCTCTCCCCAGCCTTGTTGCCCTTCTGTGGACACGTTCAAGTGTCTCGATGTCCTTCTTAAACTGAAGGGCCCAGAACTGGACACAGTACTCAAGGTGTGGCCTAACCAGTGCTGAGTACAGGGGCACAATGACTTCTCTGCTCCTGCTGGCCACACTATTTCTGGTGCAGGCCAGGATGCCATTGGCCTTCTTTAACAGCTGGGCACACTGCTGGCTCATGTTCAGCTGGCTGTCAATCAGTACCCCTCTGTCCCTTTCTGCCGCGCTGCTCTCCAGCCACTCCAACCCCAGCCTGTAGTGCTGCATGGGGTTGTTGTGACCCAAGTGCAGCACCTGACACTTGGACTTTTTGAATGCCATCCTGTTGGACTCTGCCCATCTGTCCGGCCTGTCAAGGTCCTTCTGAAGAGCCCTCCTACTCTCTAATGGATCAACACATGCTCCCAGCCTGGTGTCATCTGCAAACTTACTAATGGTGGACCCAATCCCCTCATCAGTGAAGATATTAAACAGAATTGATCCCAATACTGATCCTTAAGGGACATCACTAGTGACTGGCCACCAACTGGATGTGGCACCATTCACCACACCACTCTCTGGGCCTGGCCATCCAGACAGTTTTTAACCCATCACAGAGTGTTGCTGTCCAAGCCCTAGGCTGACAGCTTGGCCAGGAGTTTGCTACGGGAGATAGTATCAAAGGCTTTGCTGAGGTCCAGATAGACTACATCCACAGCCTTCCCCACATCCACCAGGTGGGTCACCTGGTCATAAAAGGAGATCAGGTTGGTCAGGCAGGACCTGCCCCTCCTAAATCTATGCTGGCTGGGTCTGATCCCTTGGCCATCCTGTAGGTGTCATGTCAACTGATCGCATTCAAGATGATCTGTTCCATAATCTTGCCTGGCACTGAAGTCAGGCTAACAGGCCTGTAATGTCCCAGTTCCTCCTTCTGGCCCTTCTTGTGGATAGGCATCACATTGGCCAGCTTCCAGTCATCTGGGACCTCTCCAGAGAGACAGGACTGTTGAAAGATGACAGAGAGTGGCTTGGCAAGTTCATCTGCCAGCTCTCTCATTATCCTAGGATGGATCCCATCCAGTCTCATAGACTTGTGAGGATCCATGTGGCTCAGCAGATCTCTAACTGCTTCCTCCTGGATTACAGGGAGGCTATACTGCTCCCTGACCCCATCTACCAGCTCAGAAGGCCAGTTGTCCTGAAGACAACCTATCCTGCTATTGAAATTTGAAGCAAAGGAGGTGTTAAGTACCTCTGTTTTTTCCTCATCTTTAGTTACTATATTCCCCTCCATGTCCAATAAAGAGTGGAAGTTGTCATTGCCCCTCTTTTTGCCATTAATATATTTATAAAAATATTTCTTCTTATCCTTCACAGAAGTGGCCAGTTTAAGTTCTAACTGGGCTTTATCCTCTGTCATTTTTTTTCTTACACAACCTGGTAACACCCTTAAATGTTTCCTGAGTTACCTCCCCCTCTTCCCAAAGGTGATACACCCTCTTTTTTCCCCCTTAATTCCTTCAAGAGTTCCTTGCCCATCCAGACTGGTCATCTTCCCCATTGGCCCATCTTTTGGCACATTAGGACAGTCTGTTCCTGCACCATCAAGATTTCTTTCTTGAAGTCCAACCTTCCTGGACCCCTTTGTTTTTAAGGGCTGTTTCCCAAAAGGACAGGAGAGGTGTTCCTCAGGACAGGAGAAGTGGTGTGTTGCATGGAGTTACTGGGTGCCAAAGCCAGCTGAGGTCAGGGTACTGCTGCACTTGCACTGTTTCTTGTGGGGCTCGTTCTTCATTGGTTTGAGTGGTTTCTGCTGCAGTAGTTCCTATAATACACAACTCAAATCATAGGTTACAACATTTTAAATGTATATCCATTATATTCCCCCCTCATGGTCTCTCTAGACCAGGGCATAGTGTTTAACACTGTATTATACCTCTTGCCTGGCTAGCAGCAAGAGATTCCTGCTATAATACCTTTGATATATGGCAGCCACAGCATTGGTGACATACACCATCATGTAATACTGCCATCATACAACTTAAAACATGGGTTATTTTCATTCAGTATTGTATCACCTTGAGGTACACATTGGACTCCATCATTCTTCCGCATTACAAGTACACCCATGTCCTTGAACAAAAACAATCCTATGAATAGTCTTGCCTGTTCCCAAAGAAGGAATAATCCAGATTGGTTTTCCCAACCAGATTCTTGTATGTACTACAAAGACCCTATTGCTTTCAACAGTGCACAGGGGTTTTGTTGGGCAGGGCCAAGTCAACTGGCAGATCCTCTAGTGTTAACTAGCCAAGTGGCTTCTGCTAAATGTGTATTCCAAGACTTGGATGTCCCAGCATCCATTGTTCTCACTGTAGCTTTTAACAGTCTGTTGTATTGTTCAATTTTCCTTGAGGCTAGTGCATAATAGCAGATGTGATACACCCACTCAATGACATGCTCCTTGGCCCAGGTGTCTGAGGCTATTTCAAATATGAGTCCTGTTGTCTGATTCCATTATTTCAAGGGTGCCACGTTGCCATGAAACTTGCTTTCTGAGGCCCAAGATAGTATTCCAGGCAGTGGATAGTATACCAGGCAAAATCTCCTAAGGTCCTTTGACCTTATTTTGTCTTATGGGAAAACAAAAATAATCTAGATTATTCTTCTCTTTTTCTCAAACACTTCCTCTGCTGTGTTGCCCCTATCAATGATGTCATCAATATACTGCAGGCATTCAGGAGTTTCACCTTGTTTCAGTGCAGATTGAATCAGTCCATGGCTGTGTTTCCACGGTCACTACAGTCCAGTAAACCCAGTTGTCTCTTTCCTCCACCTGGCCAAAGGCAAGGCCCCTCTATTCTTGGTCAGTCTTCATTACTTGATTTTTGTAACTGAAAACCAGAAGTCCCTTCATTAGGGTCAAAAGTACGATCAGCATTTCTACTCTGCCCAACAGACACTGGAGCAGTAATTTTCCTGGATGGTTGCCTTTTCACTGTTTTTTTCTTGCAATTCTTGTACCTGGTAAGTTTACTATTGCACTTCCTCATGTCCTCCCCCTTTGTGGCCAGGGGGAGGACATGAGGGTTGCATGTGGTGTGTGCCATCAATACTCTCTCCTTTGAGCAGGAAAAGGCTGACTCTTAATAGCTGAGTGGGTGAGGAGGGCCTATCCTTCTCAGATTGCTGGGACAATGTTTTGGGTCAGTTTCTCCACAGCCAAGATGCAGGCCTGTAGGGAAGAAGTGAGATTATCTTCATACTGTTGGAGTTGTCTGGCCAATCCATCCATATTGGTGCCTCCATGTCTGTCCAGCTCATTATTGCCAGGGTGTTGATATATGACATCAGTGCACTTCATACCAACTCTCACCACATGGACCACATATACTGAATTTCATCTGGGTCTTTGGATACTTGGTTATCAGACAGGTTATTATAGATCACCTCCACCACCAAAGGTGGTCCCTTTGCTTTGGGAATTTGCAAGATCTTCCTTGATGGTGTACCTGTCCTTCACACTCAGGAGTCACCATCAATGACTGAAAACTCCTGCCCTTTTCCAATCCCTTTGTCAATGGCCTTAATCCTTAGCAAGGGATTCTAGCTGCTGGGTTTCCTTACCCTCCAATTCCTGAGTATTGGCCCCTAATATTCCAGCATTGGAGTAACCAGCTGAGAGTTTGCTCACCTGGTTGAAATCTCCTCACATATCTCACAGCTCACTTAGGGATAGGGTGGTTTGGGTCTCATTTATTATTTCAGTCCCTTCCTCCTCCCGTTCTTGTGGCTGCTCTGCTGCCGAACAGGCTGCCTCTTCTCTCTCCTGCTCCCTCTTAGGAGAAGCTTTTTCATCACTTACTGAGTTGACTTCCACTGCCACTGTTTCTTTTTAATTATAAGGATGAGTGTTGAGGGCTGGGTCTCTGATTTAGCCATAGTGTCTGTTAGTATGTATTCAGACCCTCTCTTCTTATTTAGGATGAATAGTATTGAGCATCATTTGGTAGGTACAGGCCAGGCCCCAGCACAGTGCAAGAAGTTGCACCTCTTTAGAATAGCTAGGGCGTTTTTTTATTATTTAGTTTTTAAACATTCTATCACTTCATCAGGATTATGCACTTGTTTAGGACTGAAGTTCCAGACCATGGAAAATTAGAAGATTTCTAGATACCTGCCCAATATTTTCCCATGTGCTTTGCCAACCATAACCACACTGCCTCAGGGACAGAGTCATACTCCTAAATAGCTTGTTTACCTTAGAAAAAGCCAAAACAATATTCCTGAGAAATACCTATAGAAGTATTTTAACTGCCTAAGGATGTTCAAGATACTGAAGAGTTATTGCAACGAGGGAGAAAACACCACAAAAGAAGGTGGTGAAAGTGCCATTCTGTATTTACACCACAAAAAAATTTCTCAGAGGAAGAAGTATAATTGTCTCCATGCGATGGTACCCAAAGTACAGTAACAGCTTCAGTAGAGAGCCCAAATACAAGATTAAGCTCAAGGCTAGTGTTTTAATAATAAATCTCTCAGGGAAAACATTACTAAGCACTACAGAGCATAGCAAACTGCAAAAGCCAACACAAATCTTTAGAACATATGGGGGGGGGGGGGAAGAGGAGCAGATAAGGATAAATCAAAATCAAGAACAGATAAATCAATATCATGACCAGCAGCTATTAATACATATAAATTCCTTCTAATATGCTCTGATCAAATCTGTTATCTCAAACCCTTTGTGCCCCACATTAGGGACCAAAAAGGACTGTTGTGGCTTAACTCTTGCCAGCAACTAAGCACCACAGAGCTGCTTGTTCATTCCTCACCACCTGGTGTGGGACAGAGGAGAGAAACAGAAGGATAAAAGTGAAAAATAAACTTGTGGGTTGAGATAAAAAACAGTTTATTAATCAAAATGAAATAATTTTTAAAATTTGATGCTGTGGAAGCACTAAATCATCATTATGCTACCAACATATTTAGCACAAATTCAAAACATAGCCACATACAAGCTACTATGAAGAAATTTAACTCTATCCCAGGCAAAGCCAGTGCAGAAGGTAACAGGAGAAAGCTAGCAATACAGAAATTAAAAAAAGAGAAAGTCTTGGTTTACAACTTCTTTTTTTCCAACAGCTTTGATCAAATGATTTTACTAAAATGTCATCCTATTCACATCCTAACACAATTAACAAAACAAACTGTGGAGATTTTTTTTACTCACTTGAAGTCATCAAAGAATTAAAAATATTTTCCAGTCTTTTAAAATTATATTCCTTTAAAAGTGCAATACAAGCCAAAGAACAGATTGAGTGTTCTTTCCACTAAAAAAGGTGCAACATATATGGACATTTAGGAGAGCAAATCACTCTTACCTTTTCTAAATCTTCAATTTCAGAGCTGAAACGTTTCTTTTCTTCCATCATTTCCTCTTCTTCAAGAGTTCGCTCATCATCATAATCATGTACCAGCATTTCAGCAGAAGGGTCAAAGTCATGATCCTCAGATGATAAAGAGCCAACTATCAAGAGATCCTCATTTGAGTCCTTTTTGCTTTATATATATAATCTCTCAACATGAAATCACATCACAGAAAAATAAGGTTGCATGAATTTTTACATAAAATCCAGAAAACCTAGAACAAGTTCCTATCTGACAAATTCAGATACTTATAAGTATGAAAATGGGCGCAGTTTTCTCTCTCTCTAGTGCTTGGGTGAAGCATCTAAACTATTGAAACAAAGTTTCAGAAAGTAAAATCCCAAATGAATATTTTAACAACAAAAAAATTGTTCAAATCATCCTTGAAATCATGATTGAAGTCCACATCACAAGGTTTCAGATACTGCAAGACACTCGTTTATAGGCTCCGATTCTATTTATATGATTTATATGGCAACTAGCATAGTTTTTCACTGGTAAACAGCTAATTTAGGTTGTGAATTATCTTCCTAGTAACAGCAAAATAATCAGCGAGATTTGCTGTAGATTAGTTTAGCCTCATAGATGAGATCTTTTATTCAATATAATTTAATTCTTAGCACTTGGTCTAAAAAAGAACAGCACAGTTTCAAGAAATATAGAGGAATATGTAATGGAGATAAAACACTTCTAATGGATCACATTAATTAGAAGTCATTGTGATGGCTCTCTGGTCCAACAGATACTTTTTCATTACTCAATATGATACTCCTAACTCATTAAAAACTTATTTTAAGTTAATTTTGTCAGAAAGGTTATCATTAGATTCAACACATTTTAAAGATGAAAATATGCTGCACTGTAAAGTCAGTGTTCTTACAATGAAAAATCACTGAAATACAGAGTTGTTTGGTTCTTTAATGCTCACTTTCTTAAGGCTTTCAGGAAAGAGAAAAGAAATGGATTAGGATATTTCTCTTTCACTTCTGATTTCCCCTTCTAGCTCTTACATACTATTGTTCTGTTGCAATCCTTGGCTTGCAAGTAGCAAAAAAAAGGTTTATGAAGAATTATTTCCATATAAGAACAACTTTAAAAGTTTTGAAGGAAATAACTACAAATTTTCAATGCTTTGCTTACATTAAAAAGAAAAAAAACAACACCAAAAAACCCAACAAGCCCAAAAAAACTCCAAGAAACAAAAAAAAAAAAAGAAAAGAAAAGAGACAGTATCTCCTGCACTGCTTCTAACCTTTAAGGAGACAGTTGTATATATTAACACATCTGCATCTTAAAGCATCTAATTCTATCTTTTTAGCAAATATGCTAAGTGCCCATTCCTTATACGCAGGTTCAATTTGTCCATTTACCTTGCTTAAGACAATATGAAAAGTTCATAACACCATACCACAGGGAAACATTTGGGCCAAAAATTAAGGTCTCATAGGACTCCCAGTTCTGATATTATATTACATGCAGAATTTTTCTACTGATGGCCATCACATTCTGATTTTAAAGAACTGTCGACTGCCTTAATATATAAATTTTTAAAATTATATTTATACACGCACGTACTCAAGATTACTGCTTCTAACCACACTGTTCTAATTCATGTTGTTTGAGTAACTCAAGTGGGAGTTCTATTCCACTCACAGTCTTCATCTAAAGAAGACCTGCTTTAATAGCTCTGAACATTCAAAATATCATTTAAAATATTTGAAACCGTATTCAAATAATATGCAAATGCATTCCCCAAATACTTCATGTTTGCTTGCGTAAAGTATTCCAAAATACCTTAACAGTAGTTAAACAATTATGTATTGTTATGATTTTAAAGATTTTCTGATATTATCAAGGAGTCAAAAATTTATGCAAGTCTGCAGTTATCAGCAACAAGAAAAACGGTCTCTCTCCAGGCTACATAACTTTACTGAGATGCTGACTTAAAAGTGCTACAAAACCTTTTCTTTTTGGATTCCAAGCAGCCAATTACTAACTGCGACCAGAGTTAAGGGAAGAACTCCACAGTGCATCTCTCCTTCTCTTAAAAATCAGGCAGGAGGTTAGTTACATGAACATGAAGCGTTAGGAAAGCTACAAGGCAACAAGGGGTAACTTTGAGAAGGAGCAGGAAAGAGAGAACAGAGTGCAGGCAGCAGGCTAGGTGCCGGGACAGGAGGTGGACGAAGACGAACCTGGGCTCGAACTCCCAAAGGAAGCCTGCAAGGAGAAGAAAGAGCGAGATGAGACGCAGGCTCCCTCAAGCTAAGCAGCAGGTAGGAGATCTCTATTTCATGTCCCTCCTCTTTCACCCCTGAAGCTTCCCTCTTCCCCGCTCCGCGCCGGCCTCAGCCTCACCCCCGACCCACTCGCCCCTCCGTCCCCTTCACCTTCTCCCATCCCGTTCCTCCCTCCCTCTCTTCCTTCCTTCGTTCACTCTCCGTCGGTCGTTCTTTCCTCTTCTCCTGGCAACCCCCCCCCCCCATGTGCCGCGCCCGACCTGGCGCTCCCACTCCCTCCGGCCCCGGCGGGACACTAAGAGGGCACGCAACGGCAAAGGGAGCCGGACCTTTTCACCGCTCCTAGCCCAGTGCTCGCTCCTCCTCCCTCCCGCCGAGCGTTTCTCCACCGCCGAGCGTTTCTCCATCACCCGCGCTGCAGCGGTGCTGCCGCCGTCCCGTTCTGCGCCCCTCGGAGACCGCCGCAGTAAATGCGTCCCTCCCCCACAGCTTGTCGGCCACCCGCAGACTGTGAACCCAGCACCCGCACTGCGTGACGCCCGCCGTGCGGCCTAGTCGCGCAGACTCCCACTGCCTCAGCGCTTGCCGACCGCCTCGCCAGCTGTCTCGCGCCGCCTCACCGCCCCGGAAGCGCCTCACGCAGATGGTGTAGGGGACTTGCCAGCGGCACGGTCCCGCTCAGAACCAGCCGAACCCCAAGGCCACAGATCACTTTCCTCGCTCACCTCCGCCATATTGAGACGATCAGGCCGAGCAACAGCGCTGCGCCGAGAGCCCGGATGGGGCCGTTAAGCCAATAGCAGTCGCCGAGCTCCAGCCGGAGCCGGCCAGGGAGAAAGCAGAGGGGCCAGCAAGATCGGGCTGGGGCGGAGGAGATAGCGTCGGGACCCCACCTCCAGCGACACGACGAACTCCCGCCCCACCTGGCAAAAGCACTGCTTGCCCCAGCCTTGCCCCCCAGGGACACCCGCCGCGAAACTCAAGCCTGTAAAGGCAAGAACCCCAGCTGCCACCCTTACCCCACCCCACCGGCAAAGTTCAGGCGTTTTAGAGAATCATAGAAGTATTTCGGTTGAAAAAGACCTCTAAGATCATTGAGTCCAAGCGTCAACCTAACACCACCATGGCTATTGAACCATGTCCTGAAGTGTCATGTCTACACGTTTTTTTAATGCCTCCAGAGATGGTGATTCCACCACATTCCTAGGCAGCCTATTCCAATGCCTGAACACTCTTTCACTGAGGAAAATTTTCCTAATATCTGATCTAAACCTCCTCAGAACAATATGAGGCCATTTCTTCTCATTCTGTCACTTGACACTAGGGAGAAGGGACCAACCCACACCACACTACTACCCCCTTTCAGGTAGTTGTAGAGGGCAATTATGTTTCCCCTCAGCCTTCTTTCCTCCAGAGTAAACAATCCCAGTTCTCTCAGCTGCTCCTCATAAGACTCGTTCTCCAGGCCCTGCACCAGCTTTCTTGCCCCTCTGTGGACATGCTCTACTTCAGCAACTCAATGTCCTTCTTGTACCTCCAAACTACACAGCAGCCTAAGATGTAGACATGTTTCCTCTGGATGTACCTAGGGGTAAGATGTTCAAAACATATAAATCCCAAGACTTTGCAAAAACACATTTTTTAGGGAAGTTATCAATCTGTCCACAAAATTGGGAAACAAACTCCTTAATGCTGGGTTTTGCATTAATGAGCAGACATTTCTTTATTACAAAGTTGCACAAGTTTGGGTGCTAGGGGCATTCCCACAATCTAGCATCCCACCTGACCTTCATGGCAGATATTTATACAGTGAAATGTAGAAGTTACACCTCATACTAACACCTACTAAATATCCATTGCTCAGTTTCTTATTTGCTTTGCATTAAAGGTACAGCTTCTCTTAAATTCACTATGCATGCTCAGAGGGTGAGGGGTTTGTTTTGGTCAGGGCTCTTCCAGCTCAGAAGTGTGGTCTCCAGGGTCTCTGATGGTCTTTCGAACTTTAAATTTGTTTGAACTTTTGAATTCCTTTTCCTTATATGGTCACAAGTTAGATCATCACCTAGTGTGCCAGGTCCTGGACCATATTAATTAGTTTTCCCTGGTTTTCAAGGACAATTCATTAGTTAAGGAAAGATACATGGGGAGGCTTCGGTGATAAGAATAGAATAGAATAAACCAGGTTGGAAGAGACCTTCAAGATCATCGCGTCCAACCTATCAAACAATCCAACCCACCTAATCAACTAAACCATGGCACCAAGCACCCCATCAAGTCTCCTCCTGAACACCTCCAATGATGGTGACTCCACCACCTCCCCGCCACGGGGTACACTTGTTTTTAAGCAAGACTATCTGAAATCACTTCATCCTGGGGAAGACAGCCTGCATAATTTAATTAAGAATACAGTGAGCTAAAGAGCTACTGAGATAAACCCATCAGTTTCAGAGAAACTGTTCCTATTTTAAACCAAATCCCATAAATTCCCATAACTGGTTGTGGTAGGTTGAGAGAGGGCTTAGCTCTCCCTCCTCCACAGAGTAAGAAACCACAACTAGCCCAGTCAAAGAGCAAGCTATATATTTACAAGCATATATGGAAAGCAGGTTATATATAACACAATATATACAGGTATTTACAATATATACACAGAAATATACAGCAAAGAGAAATAACACAACAAAAATCCCTCCCCGAGGGAGGGATCCCCTCCTTGGAACCCACTCTCTACCCCCCTACCTCCCTTTTTCCCCAAAAAGGGGTTAGAGAGAAAGAAAGGCAAGTTACTAAGGAAAAGAGTTGTTAGTAAGCTTCAAAAGCCCATGCAGGATTAGTTTTTGCTTATCTGAAGGCCAACTCGAGCAATTCGCGAAGAAGCAGGCAGGGAGCACAGGCTGAAAACCCACACTCCCCCAACTCCCAGATGAAACTGAACTGAGGGAAAAAAAACTGCTTCACAATCTAAAGCTGCATTTTTTGTCTATCCACCAATGAAATTCGTTTAGAATATCAGAATGTTTTGGTTCTAGTACCGAAAACATTTAGCCAGTGTCTCAGCACTGCTTGTTCTTAAAGGCACAGTGTCAAACGGACACAGTCCACCCCTTTCTAAACAATTTCATTGGCTGTTCGTACTGTCCATCCAATCCAGGACAATATTTACAGTTTGTAAGTAAAGTTCATAGTCCATTCCGGCTATACTCAGATGCAGATGATTCAGAAGTCCAAGAAAATCCAAAAATCAAGAAAATGGAAAACAGTTTGTCTCTCTGCAGACAAAGCGAAAAAAAAGGGAAACAGGGACTCTCAGTTGACTCAGGGCTCTCAGGGTTCTCAGGGTTCGTGCACTGTAGATTCCTCAGGGATTCTTCCTTTGGACGCGATGTAGCGAAATACACTGAATCTCACCATTCTCCTGCATTACCCAATAAGTGTGACCCGGACCTTCTGCTGAAACCACCCCTCGGACAGGTTTAGCCTCTCCTGAGGGCGAAAATACCCAAACAGTTTTACCTAACAGACTCTTTTCTCTAACAACAGGAACTCTATCACCTTCTACTTTCTGCAGCATATCTGAATGTGCTGGTCCAGCTCGGTTCACTGAACCTCTACTATTCACCAGCCAGGTTGCTTGTGCTAAATGTTTTTCCCAGTTTTTCAAAGATCCACCTCCCATGGCTTTGAGAGTGGTCTTCAACAAACCGTTGTAGCGTTCAATCTTCCCTGCAGCCGGTGCATAGTAAGGAATATGGAATATCCACTCAATACCATGCTCTTTTGCCCAGCTCTTTACAAGGTTGTTCTTGAAATGAGTTCCGTTGTCTGACTCAATCCTCTCTGGAGTTCCGTGTCTCCACAGGATCTGTCTCTCCACACCGAGAATGGTGTTGCATGCAGTTGCATGTGGAACTGGATAAGTTTCCAGCCATCCAGTGTTTGCCTCTACCATAGTAAGCACGTACTGCTTACCAGAACGAGAATGTGGTAGAGTGATGTAGGCAATCTGCCAAGCTTCACCATACCTGTACTTGGACCATCTGTCACCATACCACAAGGGCTTAATTCGTTTTGCCTGCTTAATAGCAGCACAAATGTCACAGTCATGGATGACTTGTGTGATAGCATCCATGGAAATGTCTATGGATCTGTCACGAGCCCATTGGTATGTTGCATCTCTGCCTTGATGTCCTGATGAATCATGAGCCCACCGAGCTAAGAATATCTCACCTCGGTGTTTCCAGTCGAGATCAAGTTCAGAGTCCTTGTCTACTTGAGAAACTCTTGCAGCTAGATCTGCCTGATGGTTGTGCCGCTGTTCCTCAGTAGTTTTGCTCTTAGGAATGTGAGCATCAATGTGTCTCACCTTCACTGGAATTCTCTCGATTCGATCAGCAATGTCTTTCCACAGGTCGGCTGCCCAGATGGGTTTTCCTTTCCTCTGCCAGCCATTCTTTTTCCAGTTCTTTAGCCAACCCCGTAGAGCATTGACTACCATCCATGAGTCGGTGTAGAGATAAAGCTTTGGCCATCTCTCACGTTCAGCTACGTCGAGAGCTAGCTGGACAGCTTTTACCTCTGCAAACTGACTGGATTCTCCTTCTCCATCCTTCGCCTCTGCAACTCGGCGAGTTGGACTCCACACGGCAGACTTCCACCTTCGCTTGTTCCCGACGAGACGACAGGAACCGTCTGTGAACAAAGCATACTTCTTCTCATCATCTGAAAGGTCATTGTAAGGAGGAGCTTCCTCAGCACGAGTTACTCTCTCCTCTGGAGGTTTAGTGCAGTTGGTATCTTCAGGCCAACTTGAGATCACCTCCACCAGACCAGGTCTTTCAAGATTTCCCATTCGAGCTCACTGTGTTATCAGAGCCATCCACTTAGACCAGGTGGAATCTGTAGCATGATGTGGTGTGGAACCCTTGCCTCTGAACATCCAATTCAAAACTGGCAATCTGGGAGCTAGGAGAAGTTGTGATTCAGTTCCAATCACTTCAGAAGCTGCTTTCACTCCTTCATAGGCAGCTAGAATCTCTTTCTCTGTTGGAGTGTAATTAGCCTCTGAACCTCTGTAACCTCGACTCCAGAAACCAAGAGGTCGTCCACGTGTCTCACCTGGAGCTTTTTGCCACAAGCACCAGGTTGGACCATTGTCACCTGCAGCCGTGTACAAAATGTTCTTAATGTCTGGGCCATCTCGCACAGGTCCCAGACCCACTGCTTGAACTACTTCTTGCTTTATCTGGTCAAAGGCTGCTTGCTGTTCAGGTCCCCAGTGGAAACTGTTCCTCTTTCGAGTCACATCATACAGAGGTTTCACAATCTGGCTGTATCCCGGAATGTGTAGTCTCCAAAATCCCACTATCCCCAAGAAACGTAGAGTTTCTTGCTTGTTGGTGGGATTTGCCATGGTAGAGACTCTGTTTACCACATCCACTGGAATGTGTCGGCGTCCATCCTGCCACTGCACTCCCAGAAACTGGATCTCTGTGGTAGGACCTTTCACCTTGTCTCTCTTGATGGCAAAACCTGCATTCAGAAGAATGTCCATGATTTTGTTGCCTTTCTCAAAGACTTCCTCATCAGTTTTACCCCAGACGATGATATCATCCATGAACTGGATGTGTTCTGGAGCACCACCTTCCTCCAGAGCATCATGGATTACTGCATGACAGATGCTGGAGCTGTGGATCCAGCCCATTGGCAGTCGGTTGAAAGTGTACTGGATTCCTCTCCAGGTGAAAGCAAACTGAGGCCTGCATTCCTCTGCTATGGGAATAGAGAAGAATGCATTAGCAATGTCTATGGTAGCATACCATTTGGCCTCTTTGGATTCCAGCTCATACTGGAGTTCCATCATGTCTGGTACTGCTGCACTCATAGGCGGTGTTACTTCATTCAGGGCTCGGTAGTCCACTGTCAGACGCCAGTCTCCATTCGGCTTTCGCACAGGCCACACTGGACTGTTGAAAGATGAATGAGTTTTGCTGATGACTTTCTGACTCTCCAACTGACGAATCAGATTCTGAATGGGCAACAAAGAGTCACGGTTGGTTCTGTATTGTCTGTGATGCACAGTCTGAGAAGCAACTGGCAATTTAATGTCCTGAATCTTGTGTTGTCCCACAACTGCAGATTCATCAGAGAGTTCAGGTCTAGCAGACAGCTTCAGCTTTTGTCCATCAATCTCTACAGAAGCTACTCCAAAAGCCCATTTGTAACCCTTAGGGTCCTTGAAACGCCCTTCTCTCAGAAAATCAATTCCCAAAATACAAGGTGCATCAGGTCCGGTCACAACTGTATGCTTCTTCCACTGTTTACCAGTTAGACTTATATTAACCTCCACCTTACTTAACTCTTGAGATCCACCAGTGACTCCCAGAATAGTTATAGACTCCGATCCCTGATAATTTGATGGCATTATGGTGCACTGAGCTCCTGTGTCAACCAAGGCCCTGTACTTCTGAAAGTGTGAAGTGCCAGGCCACTGGATGTACACATCCCAATAGATTCTCTCTATTACCCCTCACCTCCCCCTGGCGGGAGGCAGGGCACCCCTAATTGTGGGGAACATGTCCACAGGTGCAACGAGCACACTGTGCAGTGTTAGAACTGGAGCCACTGTTGGAGCTGTCATAGTTGTCCTGGGGAACTGTGGAAGTAACAGCTACCCTTCTGGTATTGCTACCCTGGGTTCTGCCACTTTGCAGTTCCCTCAGTCTCCTGAAAAGATTAGAAGTTGGTTGACCATCCCATCTGTTCATGTTCTCACCAATTTGATCACGTAGAGTTATCCAAATGGTCCTACGTGACTGCCTTGGTGGTCTGTTTTGGTTTGGCCTGTTTTGGAATGACCTCCTTGGAGGATGTCTATTCCTCACAGCTGAAACCTGCACCCACCTGGAGGAAGAATTGGAATTATCTCTTTGTGCCAATTGGTATATGGAATCCTTGAGCTCTTTCATGCAATTCTCAATTTTTCCAGACAGCGTTTCAATGGCTGAAACCAAAGAAACACGTGTCATGCTATCATCCAGTTGTCTTAGTTGATCAGTGAATTGGCCAACCGTAGGAGGATCTCCACCATAATTTCTTGCCACAATTCTACTTGCCAAAATGTTTGCATAATTGGAAGGAGCAAGTTTGATAAGCTTTTTAGCAAGACCAGCTGCCACAGGGATATCGTCAGGATTCAGAGTATCATGGTCACCATAGAGTATCTCTCTAATGGCAAACTCTCTCAGACGCTTAATTCCCTCATCTATGGTAGTCCAGGGCTTAGGATTCCATGGAAGATCATCTCAGGAAGGGTATCTCAGGGAAACCGCCATTAAAAGGCGTATCCACAGATTAACCTTACCGAGAATCTTGGCTAGATGTCTATCTATTCCATTATCCTTTGAGAGAGTTCCTAGCTGGGCTGCTGACTTGTCTCCAACTATTAGAGCTGGAGCACCTGTATCATAACACCTAGCAAGCCAAGATAGGATGGGTTCCTTATCTGCTCTGAGGTAATCTTTGCGGACATTGCGAATCTCCTCCCTTGGTGACGAGCAGCTCTGCAGGTCATCCTCCTCTTCATCTATCACATCTTACTGAACGTTTTGTCCCCATAATCCTGCTGTCACTCTCCTAAGGATCTCTTTAAGCTGAGAAGCACCACTGCCAGCTGCTGTCTTAGCTGCATCTCCATCCTGTGATGATCTCAATAACTCAGCTATATCTCTAAGACGAACCTTCTGTTCATCTCCAGCAGGCCCTTTCCTAGCAGAGGTTCCCTCACCAGGATCATCCTGTCTAGCAGAGGTTCCCTCACCAGGATCAGTCTCCTGCTCTTCTCCTCCATTAGCTCCACTAGCTCCTGGATCAGCTTTGGCCTTTCCACCTCTGGTCTTTAAGACTGCTACTTGTTTAACTGGAGCTGTGTTTGAATTTACAGCCATCCTGATAGAAGCTGACAGGTCCTGATCTAAATCAGCCGCCGTGGGGGCCCCTTCCGGTCCTGTCATGGCGGACGGAAATTACCTTGCCTCACTACCGGTCGCCATCTTGGGAATGGGAGCCGCCCCTGGCTGCTTGCCAAAGTCATAGAGTGGAGCATTTAACGCAGCTTTGCCAATAGGTTTTGCTATTTTTCTAACTGACGCAGCCCCTTCCTTGTCACTCGAGGACTCTGGGGCAGATTTAGAGGAACGCCTACGCTTCCTAGATTTTTGTTTAATCACAAAACATGGTCGAGAAACCTTTTTCTCTCTATGCAGAGCCCACAGCAGATAGCCATTAATTATCAGCAACAGCAGGATTACACCCGTCAAATAAATCACCTTAAGATCCCAGCCAGCACTTAAAGTTACTCTTTGACCTCCTGAAGCATTAAACTCCCTTATCTCGATCGGCAAAGTGGAAGACGATCTATTGCCGTAATTAGTGAGCCGAAAAAAACCCAAACAGTGTTGATACAACAGCTGGATCCTATGCATAAACCACAAATAGATTTTACGCATTAAATATTTACCTATCTGGTCTAACATCAACCCGATGCAGTACCGGTAGACCAATATAGAAAACACGGAAAACAGCAACTGCTTAAAAACCCACAACATCTTAATTTCGTTTCTCCGGCTGAGACAAGCAATAAATCAACTTAATTACTTAATTACCCGGCCCCACGTTGGGCGCCAAAAAAAAAGCGTGTGGTGGTTTGAAAGGAAAGGCTCTGCTTTCCCTCCCTCGCTGAGAAAGAGACCACGGCTAAACCCAGTCGGAGAAATGAGATTATATTTTACAAGGAAACAGATTATATGTAACACAACAAACACCGGTATTTTACAGTATATACAGGAATATACAGCAAATGCACTCAACCAGAAACCAGACCCCCCACAGAGGGGGCTTCCCCCTGTGCCCCCTTCACCCCCCTACCTCCCTTCTCCCCCAAAAGAGGTAGAAAAGAGATGTGGACGGTTAACAGGGCAGGAAAGGAAGAAAGGCCTTGCACAGGGAGTTAGTATCTTATCTTAGTTGGCCAGAATCCCAGAAGCAGATCCAGCCGAGAGGGACAGCGAAGGAAGGAAGACTGAGAGAAAGTTCCCAACTCCCCTGGGTCCAATCTCTCCTCCCACAATCCTACCAATGAAATTCGTTTAGAATACCAAAATATTTTACAAACATTTAGCCAGTGTGCCCCTTCCTTAAAGGCACAGCATCAAACGGCCACAGAAAGTGGAGAGGGAAGTGCTGATCTCTTCTCACTAGTATCCAGTGATAGGATTTGTGGGAATGGTTCAAAACTGCGCTAAGAGAAATTCAGACTTGACATTAGGAAATATTTGGACAATGCTCTTAACAACATGCTTTAACTCTTGGTCAGCCTTGGAGTGGTCAGACAGTTGGACTACATGATTGTTGTAGGTCCCTTCCAACTGAAATAGTCTAGTCTATTCTAATAGTGATCTACTGACACTAGCCGTAGCTAGCACCTTGTCGTAGTTTGGGCTGGGTGCCCTCTGCTACAGGGGTGTTTCCTGTGTCCAGAAGTCCATCCCAGTGGGTGGACTCAGGAAATTAGGTATTTCTACCATAATCCCTTGCACCACTATAAATTTTGCGGTGGGGTCTGGCACTTCCTCTTTCCTTCCCTCTCCGAGACTTGGTAACTGGGGGAGAGATCTCCCGGCCATGGGCCTGATTGGGCCCAAGGCCACAGGGGGACCCCACCTTGAACACTGCCTCCAGTTCTGGTGTCCCCTGCATAAGAAGGACAGAGCTATTGGAGTGAGTCCAGAGGAGGGCCACAAAGATCATTCAAGGACTGGAACACCTCTACTATGAGGACAGGCTGAGGGAGCTGGGATTGTTCAGCCTAGAGAAGACTCTGGGGGGATCTTATAGATGCCTTCCAATACCTGAAGGGATCCTACTAGAAAGGCTGGAGAAGGACTTTTCATACGGGTGTCTAGCAATAGGACAAGGGGGAATGGTTTGAAGCTTTGGGAGAGTAGGTTTAGACTGGATCTTAGGAAGAAGTTCTTCATTACAAGGGTGGTGGGACTCTGAAACAGGATGCCTAGGGAGATTGTGGATGCCTCCTCTCTGGGGGTGTTTAAGGCCAGGTTGGATGAGGCCTTGAGCAACTGAGTCTAGTTGAGAGGCATCCCTGCCCATGGCAGAAAGATTGGACTCTAAGTTCTATTGTATGAGTCTCTGATTCGATAAATGAAGGGGGCCTATGGGAAGGCTGGGGAAGGGCTGCTTAGAAGGGCACATAGCAATAGAATGAGGGGGAATGGTTTGAAACTGGAGCAGGGGAGATGTAGGTTAGACATAAGGAAGATCTTTACAACAGGAGTGGTAAAATACTGGAACAGATTGCCCAGGGATGTGGTTGAGGCCCCATCCCTGCAGACACTCAAGATTGGACTTGATGTGGCCCTGGGCATCCTGATCTGGTTGGAGGTGTCTGTGCTGACTGCAGGGTGTTTGGACAAGATGACCTTTGAGGGTCCCTTCCAACCCAATGCAATCAGTGACTCTGTGGAGAAACTGGCTGCTCATGGCTTGGATGGGTGGATGCTTCTCTGGGATAAGAACTGTCTGGATGACCAGGCCCAAAGATTGGTGGGGAATGGAGTTAAATCCAGTTGGCAGCCAATTACTAGTGGGGTTCCCCAGGGCTCAGTACTGGGGTCAGTTCTCTTTAATATCTCTGTCAGTGATCTGAATGGGGGAATTGAGTGCACTCTCAATAAGTTTGCAGATGACACCAAAACAGGAAGGCTCTGCAGAGGAATCAGGCAAGGATGGATCGATGGGCCAAAGTCAGTTGTAGGAGGTTTAACAAGGCCAAGTGCCAGGTCCTGCACTTGAGTCACAGCAACTCCATGCAGTGCTACAGGCTTGAGGCAGAGTGTCTGGAAAGCTGCCTGGCAGAAAAGGACTTGGGGGTTCTGGTTGACAGCCTGCTGAACATGATCCAGCAGTGTGCCCAGGTGGCCAAAAAGGCCAACAGCATCCTGGTCATCAGAACACCATCAATGATGGTGTGGCCAGCAGGAATAGGAAAGTAATCATGCCCCTGTACCCTGGTGAGGCTGCACCTCAAATACTGTTTTGGGCCCCTCACTACTAGAAGGACATTGAGGTGCTGGAGTGTGTCCAGAGAAGGGCAACAAAGCAGGTAAAGAGTCTGGAGAACAGGTCTGGTGAGAAGCAGCAGAAGGAACTGGGGTTGTTTAATCTGGAGAAGAGGAGGCTGAGGGGAGACGTCTTTGCTGTCTACAACTCCCTGAAAGGAGGTTGGAGTGAGGTGGGGGTTGGTCTCTTCTGTCTAGTATCAGGTGACAGAACAAGAGGAAAGGGCCTGAAATTGTGCCAGAGGAGGTTTAGGTTGGAGATTAGGAAAAATATATTTACAGAAAGAATGGTCAGGCATTGGAACAGGCTGCCGAGGGAGGTGGTAGAGTCACCATCCCTGGAGGTGTTCAACAAATGTGTGGACATGAGACTTCAGGTCATGGTTTAATGGCCATGGTGCTGTTAGGTTGACAGTTGGACTCAATGATCTTAGAGGTCTTTTCCAACTGAAAGAGTTCTATGATTCTATAAGTAATGACTGAAAGGCTTTGAGGTCTCTTCCAACCTTTGTGATACTGTGATACTGTAGTGAATGGAGTTACATCTGGCAGGTGGTCAGTCACCAGTGGTGTTCCTCAGGGTTCAGTTCTAAGACCAGTCCTATTCAATATATTTATCAAAATTCCAGATGCAGGAGTTGAATGTACCATTAGCAAATTTGCTCATGACACCAAACTAGGAGATGCTTTTGCCTGTCTTCAGGGACAAGATGCTTTGCAGTGGGTCTAGATAGATTGGAGCATTGAGTAATGATTAATGGGATGAAATTTAAGAAATTTTGCACCTAGGATGGTGTAACACCAGGCACAAGTACATATTGGGAGAAGAGTGGCTGGAAAGCAGCTCTGCAGAAAGGGATCTGGTGGTGCTGTTTGACAGAAGGCTCAAGATGAGGCAGCAGTATGTCCTGGCAGCCAAGAGGGCAAACTGCATCCTGAGGTGCATTGATCACAGTATAACCAGTCGGTCAACAGAGGTGATTATCCTGCTGTATTTAGCATTGATGCAGCCTCACCTTGAGTACTGTGTGCAGTTCTGCACCCCACAATTTAAGAAGTATGTTAAAGTCCTTGAATGCATCTGGAGGAGGGTAACAAAGCTGGTGAAAGGGCTGGAAGGCACATCCTATGTGGAGCAGCTGAAGACTCTGGATCTGTCTACTTTGGAGAAAAGGAGGCAGAGGGGCTACCTCATTGCTTCAGGACATGGTTTAACGGCCATGGTAGTGTTAGGTTGAAGGTTGAACGTGATGATCTTAAAGGCCTCATCCATCTGAAACAATTCTATGATTCTGTGTTTTCTACAGATTTCTGAGGAGAGAAAGTGGAGAGGGAAGTGCTGATCTCTTCTCACTAGTATCCAGTGATAGGATTTGTGGGAATGGTTCAAAACTGCGCTAAGAGAAATTCAGACTTGACATTAGGAAATATTTGGACAATGCTCTTAACAACATGCTTTAACTCTTGGTCAGCCTTGGAGTGGTCAGACAGTTGGACTACATGATTGTTGTAGGTCCCTTCCAACTGAAATAGTCTAGTCTATTCTAATAGTGATCTACTGACACTAGCCATAGCTAGCACCTTATTGTATTTCAAGTCTAACATGTTTATGATATACTTAAAGAAGTGTATGAGTTCATAGTCTGCTCCACAGAGCATATAAAGAAGTATCATATTGTTTTCAGGAAGAAGTATTATAGCTAATATATAGAAAGCTATTTCTTATTTTACAATTTCAGGACTTCTGCTTCTTGTTGTCTACCAGAGCTGGAGGGTTAGGTATAAACTTGGCATCTGCTGACACTGTAGTTATATTTGATTCTGACTGGAATCCACAGAATGATCTGCAAGCACAGGCTAGAGCTCATAGGATTGGACAGAAGAAACAGGTATGCTCCAAACCTGAAGGAGGATTTCATCTGGTATCCATAAACTGTCAGGACCATCACAGTCCTCATGTATTTTGAGAATAACAAGTACCTGCCAAGAATGTCTAAAACTGTTAATAATGCCAATTTGGCTTTAAAAAAAAATAAATTAAATCTCCCTATAGAGAGATTGCATGACAGCTGTAGTATATGGATGAGCAGGGAGAAGAGTTGTGGACTTGTCCCATGTTCATTGGCATCATGTCACTCTAGTAACTGCTATACTTCATGCACATCTGTTTTACTTAATACTTTGTAGTTCTCTTTGCATTTCTTCCTTGCAGAAGACTTCAAGTATTAATCAGATAGAACACTTTTCCTTGTGGACATGATAGTGCCTAATCATAGAAGTTTAAAGAGGAGAGGTCTAAGAATTTATTTCTTTTATTTTAAAAAATCATTTATGTAGATATTATGGTAACTGATGGTTTCACATAGGGAATACTGGTTCAATAAGATTTAGAAGATTTTTAATCACAACTAACATTTCTCCCTGTTGTTGCTTCAGGGTTTTCTGTTAACTTCATCTGAATATTGTTTTCATGTGTAATTTGTGAGCATGTAAATGAAGCCTTTTCTATAATATGCATAGGTAAATATTTATCGGCTAGTCACAAAAGGATCAGTAGAAGAAGATATTCTTGAAAGAGCTAAGAAAAAGATGGTATTAGATCACTTAGTAATTCAGAGAATGGACACTACAGGGAAAACTGTACTACATACAGGCTCTACTCCTTCCAGGTATATTTGTTTACTCTTTCGTATGAACTTATACTTAAGTATACCCAACTATATCAGTAAAAATACAAGTCATTTTACTTGGTTAATAAAAGGCAAAAAATGTGTGCTAAGAAGTTATCTAAGTAAAGAGTGCAAAGTATATTGGTTTTGTACATTTTTAAAAATTGTATTAACAATATATTTAAGTCAAAAGGATGTTTAATTGATTCATGATTATAGTGATTTGAAAAAATTCACTAGGATAAATGTGTTTATCTGAAATTTTCTGTATTTCAGCTCAACGCCTTTTAATAAGGAAGAGTTATCAGCAATTTTGAAGTTTGGTGCTGAGGAACTTTTTAAAGAACCTGAAGGAGAAGAAGAGGAGCCTCAGGTAAATGAAATAGTTCATCTACACTTGATGAACAGAAAAACTAAAAATATGTATTAATTGTTTTGTTGTAAAGATAAACTTCTGTTTCAGGAAATGGATATAGATGAAATCCTAAAGAGGGCTGAAACTCGAGAAAATGAGCCAGGCCCATTAACTGTAGGAGATGAGTTACTTTCACAGTTCAAGGTATTGCTCTGTTCTCTCCCTCTTCCCTTACTTTCCTTTATAAATGATACTTTATCTTCTTTTGTACACCTCTTCATCTTTTGTTCATTCTTATGAAACAGGTGCAACAATAAGTCAACTCTGTCATAGAATGTCTTTTCACCTATGCAGGGTAATTACTGCCAGTGCAAACATTTAAAAGTGCATCATGTATTTTGCTGACAAAATAAGAAATTCACAACTATGTTAGTCTTTCATTTAATGATTAGAATACTAGGGAGAACTGATTTTCATTTACTGCTTTATACTGATAAGCACCTGTAGTACTTCTGAAAACATAATGAAGTTTGGATTTCTTAGTTGGTGACTTTTAGAAGCCCCCCATGTAAATGTGAAGGGCAGATATGCTGACATGTATAACATTTAAAATATTAAGTGGCTCAAATTTGTGTGTTGGTTTTTTTTTTGGGTTTTTTTTTTTTTTTTTTTTTTTTTTTTTTTTGCTAGATCGTTTTGTCATTGCTTAGCTGTGGTGTGTGTGGTTGTTTTTTACTTGTTTTTTGTTTAAATCAGGGAAGGACTTTTTTAGCTTGATAGAGTACTAAATCACTTTCCTGCTAATCATTCATTTGCAACATATTGTGATTGCTACAGTTTATTAATATTTGGTTAATTCTACATTATTATACTTTCATATTGAGCATTCAGTTAGACTTGCTTTCTGCTTTGAAGGAAATGAAACAACAATCACAACTATTGGGGAGGCATTTCATAGGGTTTCTATATTGTTCAACTTGTAAAAGAAGAAAAAAGGTCCTTATTATGTTCAACCATGCTACATGGAGTGTGTGCATTTCATATATGAAAATACTTTCATTAGAGACATTTTATATGTGTACATTTTATGTATATATAAATAAAATATGCCATTTTGAACTAAGTTTTCCTAAAATATTAATTATTGACTCTTTGTTTAAATAAAGTCATATATCGATTTGGTGAAAATGCTTATGTTCCAATACATAAGGTAGCTAACTTTTCCAATATGGATGAAGATGACATTGAGCTGGAACCAGAACAAAATTTAAGAAACTGGGAAGAAATCATTCCAGAAGTTCAGCGGCGACGAATAGAAGAGGAGGAAAGACAAAAAGAGCTTGAAGAAATATATATGCTCCCAAGGATGAGAAACTGTGCAAAACAGGTATCTCTGGGTTTTTACCAACTTTGATTTTTATTTTGTTGTTGATTGGTTGTTTTTTCACTGCTGGTGTTTTGGTTTGTACTGTTGGGTTGAGTGGTTTTCATGCATGGCACACACAAACACACACATTTTGACAAGGCTAGATGACACATTAATAAAATATTTTAGTCACATAGCTTTGAACTCCTTAATCTGAAATTCCAGATCAGCTTTAATGGAAGTGAAGGGAAACGCAATAGGAGCAGAAGATATTCTGGATCTGATAGTGACTCCATTTCAGAAAGAAAACGACCAAAAAAACGTGGACGACCACGAACTATTCCTCGAGAAAATATTAAAGGATTTAGCGATGCAGAGATTAGGCGGTAAGATGTGGGGGGACATGCATGTTTAAAGGGACAAAACATTTTTTTTTTAATAATAATTTTAGAGTTTGAAAATATGAAAAACAGTCTTTCCCTGAATTTAGCTGAAAATAGGCATTTAAGGCTTTACTCTCTGTAGTTTGGGGTGCTTATGTAACAGGATTTGCAACTATTTTGGTGTAGAATAACACTGAGATTGAAAAATCTTCTGAATTAGTTTACAGTCTTTTAACATGTATTATCTTCCTGTGTCCCCTGAAGACAGTGATTTCAAAACCCAGTTTCTAAAATGGGTGACCTCTTTTTTTTAACCCCACATATAAAACATTCTACTTCCCATCATTTTACCTAAAAACTACAGCTGAAGAAACGATTTGCACATTTTTATTTTAGAAATACCTACAAAAGATTTGGTGAGTTTTGTTCAGTTTTATGTTTCTTGCAATGGAAATTGGATTAATGTTATATGGTGCTTTTTAAAACTTTAAAAAAGCTCTTCCAGCTGTGTCCCCTCCAAACTTCTTGTGCACTCCCAGCCTACTTCCTGGTGCAGTCATATAAGGAACAGAAAAGGCCTTGACTGTGTAAGCACTGATCAGTAGTGACTAAAATATCCCTGTATTATTAATACTGGTTTGGTCACAAATCCAAAGCATACTAGCAGATATGATGCTCTGAAGAAAATTAACTTTATGTCAGCCAAAACCAATACATAAGTGAATCTGCACAGCTGGTCACATCAACATTTGGTGCTAAAAGTACTTCCTTGGTAGAAGGAGAAATTGTTTGGCTTTACTTCGACTGGTTTATGAAATGCTACTTTGCCCCTGTAATTTAAGTATTCATTTTTTTCTAAAATGCTGTAAAGCTTAAAAAAATATTTTTAACTATATAAATAACCAGAAAGAGTCTTGTTTCCTTTTCGTTTCAGGTAACATATAATGGTTTGCGGATTTTGTCAGGGATATTCTTGTACTTGCATTCCTTTACCTTTCATAGTCTGTTTTCTTAAGTCTTGAAATCACCTCGAAACTGCAACTAGCTCATCTTTATTATGAGAAACTTAACATAATGTCTGAATTCTCTATTTAGATTTTTATGATTAGACACATTACATCACTGAATCCTTTGTCTTGTGAAGCTTGTTTTTTTAAATGTCAATTGCTAACCAAAATGGAACTCCAGTTTTAAATGTGGGTTATCTTGATATACTAAGATGTCCTACTCTCTCTAGTTCTTATTTTCTTTGCATTATCCACGTAGCCTTGTACTAAGACTTTATAAATGCATTTTACTCACTCTAGTTAAGCATACATTTTTTAACTGCAAAATTTTCTATTACTAGGTTTATCAAGAGTTACAAGAAATTTGGTGGCCCACTTGAAAGGTAAACTTATTTGATTATATTTGTATAGCAACTTGGAACCTCATTTTCATTTAAATACACCACAAAATCTTAGATTGAAGAGAAAATAGTGTGCCTAATCTTTTGTCTTGACTGTGGTAGTGAGAACTAAGTTAAATTCTCCCCCCACACACAAACCACAGCTAACTCAGTTGGAGAAGCAAATGGAAAGGCTATATTTTTACAAGCAGAATGAAATGCAACAAATATATACAAAATATACAGTATTTACAGTATATACAAAAATATACAGGAAAGAACGTAACACAGAAAACTCCCTCCCGATGGAGGAGGGTTCCCCCCAAAACCCCCTTTTCCCCCTTCCTCCTTTTTTCCCAAAAAGGATTAAAGAGAGAAAATGGATATTAAGGGAAATTTTGTTAGCTCAAAGCAGTTGTTAAGGGAGGGAGAAAAAAGTTATTTTCTTATCTCATTAGTCCAAGGTCAGCTCCAGCGAGAACAGAAGAGAGAAAAAAAACTGCACAGCACAGAAACAGCCAAACAGACTGAACTGAAACTAAAATCCTTAAAGTTACATTCCTACTGATCTACCAATGAAATTCATTTAGAATTATCTTTGTTTTCCTTTTTACAACAAAACGTTGAGCTAGAGTGTTCTGTAGCTGTCTTTTCCTTAAAGGCACAGCCTAAAACTGTCACATTGACTAGAACTTGAATATTAAGGGGATTTTTTCTTCATATATGGTATGCATGTAGGCAGCCCATTCCACAGATCTTCAAATTTTGCAAGGCAACTTGTTTTTCTTTATACTTTGCCTACTGTCTTGTTTAATCTGCATTAGCAACAATTGTTCAGTTTTCTTTTTTGATACAGTGGATAAAGCTCTAGGCTTTCAACAGACTAATTGCCGGGTGTGAATTTTTCTCATTGTCAATTCTTATTTTAAGCTTTCCGTATTACTCTGTATTTTGAGAATAATTTCCTACCTTCATCTTTTTCAATAGTATTTATAATCTATGTGGTCTTACTATATATAATTTAGTGTGACCAGCAGGACCAGGGAAGTGATTGTCCCGCTGTACTCAGCACAGGTGAGGCCATGCCTTGAGTACTGGGTTCAGTTTGAGGCCCTCACTACAAGAAAGACATTGAGGTGCTGGAGTAGGTCCAGAGAAGTACAATGAAGCTGATGAAGGGTCTGTAGAACAAGCCCTATGAGGAGCAGCTGAGGGAACTGGGGTTGCTTAGTCTGGAGGAGGCTGAGGGGAGACCTGAAAGCAGGTTGCAGTAAGGTGGGTGTCAGTCTCTTCTCCCTAGTAACAAGCGATAGGACAAGAGGAAATGGCTTCAGGTTGCACTAGGGGAGGTTTAGGTTCAATATTTGAAGAAACTACTTCACTGAAAGGGTTTTCAAAGGTTGGAACAGTCTCCCCAGGGAGGTGGTTGAACCCCCATCTGTGGAGATATTTCAAAGATGCAGAGATGTGGTGCTGAGGGACATGGGTTAGCACCAAGCTTGGTAGAGTTAGGGAGTGTTTGGACTCAATGATCTTAAAGGTCGTTTCCAACTGAAACGATTCTATGAGTCTGTAATGTTTCCTTCTCTATTTAAAAGAATGTGTAGTAATGTAACTCAAAACTGTAAAGTTAGGGTCCTTTATAGTTCCTGTTGTATTGTCCTCATTGTGAAACATGCCTTTTAATGGTTTCTGTAATCTTTCTATAGCTGCTTTAAACTGCATGGATCAAAATTGTACACAACACAGGAAGTGTGGGTGAATGATAACTTACATGATCACTTCTCTAATTTGAAAATCTGAAGGACTGATTCATAATACGAAAGTTTTATAGATGTGTGATAGTTTCAGGCTGTGCCTTTAAGAAAGATAGCTGCAAATTCTCTAGCTGAATAGTTGAGTGCAAAAAGGAAAATAAGAAAGATAATTCTAAGTGAATTTCATTGGTCAGATGAGTGGGATGTAGTTTTACGATCTTGCATTCTTTTCTCATTCCGTTCACTCCGTCTCTTTCTGCTGGCACGTCTGCTTCGCAAAGGAGTTATCTAACGGCCCTGAGATAAGCATTACTGACATACTAACGACGCTTTTGAGCTAACTAACAATCCCTCTAACATTTTCTCCTTTTCTCTTTTCTTCTGATTAACTAGAGAGAAAAGGGAGGGAGAGGTTGGGGGGAGCGAGGTGGAATCCTCCTGCCCAAGGAGGATTTCTGGTGCTGTTTGCTTTTTGTAAATACTTGTATAATCTTGTGAATACTGTATATTTTTGTACATATTCATTGCATTCCATTCTGCTTGTAAAATACAGCTTTTCATTTGCTTCTCCGACTGGCTTCAGCCAAGCTTCTGTTTGATGTGTGTGGGTTAAACCATCACAAGATGTAAAAACATATGTTTTCTTACAGGTTAGATGCTATAGCTAGAGATGCTGAGCTAGTTGATAAATCTGAGATGGACCTTAGACGTCTAGGAGAACTTGTACATAATGGATGCATTAAGGCTTTAAAGGACAATTCCTTTGGACAAGAAAGAACAGGTAAAGTGTGTTTGGACGTGAGGGAGAGGAATAAAAAGTGTCGAGATCTGAATAATTCTTGTACTCTGATTATGACAAAACAATTGTGTTGACAAAATATTATCATGCTAGGTGATTTAGAAGAAAGGATTATAGTAAGAAGACATTTGGGTTTTGATTTTTTCCCCGTTTCCCTGAGTAAGTTGTAGTAGAATGTAGCATGTTTTTGCTTTACCATGAAATTTTAAATTAATCTCCTATTATTATCTGGAAGATTTTGAGGTTCTGGAGTTTAATTAAAGTGTTTGATTAAGAAAAAATAATTTGCTATAATCGAATGTCTGCTGCTATCATCAGACTTTCTTTTTTCTTTATGTTTGTCTATAAGATACACATAAAGGCTAAATATTTCAATAATTTGGTCCTTTATTTTAAGGAAGCAGACTTGGGAAAGTTAAAGGCCCAACATTCCGAATATCAGGAGTGCAGGTGAATGCAAAGCTAGTCATCTCTCATGAAGAAGAGTTAGCACCATTGCACAAATCCATTCCTTCAGATCCAGAAGAAAGGAAAAGGTATTTTGTTTCTTTTCCTAAAGGAGACCATAATGTAGAAAGTTATTTAACGCTTTTATGCATATATTTAAGCAATTCAGACTCTAACCACAGTAGGACAATGATGTCACTCCATTCCCTTTAGGAGCTGGCAGCAGTAATCTGCTCCACATCCTTTCTTTATTCTTTCTTCCCTCTCCTTAGAAGCTAGCTTTGGCCTCTGAACTGTATTCATTGGGGATTGTGTTCAGTTACTCTTAATTATTCCAGACTAGAAATTAGGCTTGTTGAGGAGTTGCTTTGTGTCATCTTTGTTTGAGAGAAAGCAATATTTGTCAAAGTGGTAATTGTTGGTATTTAACTTGCAGAACGTTTTAGCTTGCTATCTTGTTGTCTCGGTCCGGAGAGGGAAGGAGACTCAGTTCTTTTGAATATTTCCGTGTTGTGAAATTAGAGGCACAAATGAGGCCAAAATATCAACAGCTAGACTATTTATTACATAAATAAAGTGGATGGATCAGAAGGGGGGAGAGAATGAATAGAGAGAGAGAAGAGGAAAGGAATTATATTACCACACCCCTCACCCCCCACCCCCCCACCCCCCCCCCGACAGTTCGAGTCTGTGGAGGAAAGGTGCTGCAGGAGATGTTGGGTTTGTAGAGAAAGGGTGCTGAGGCTTTGGCTGGAGAAGAGATGTGGTCCTCTGGGCAGCCTCTTCAGCTCCACGAGTTGCAGCAGGCAGAACTTAGGACACAGAGAGAGGGTTCAGTCTGCTTCTTCCAGGCTCCACGGCCTCTTTTCTCCGGAGCAGCATTGTCCCGGGCTTTTCCTTCTCAGCGGCATGGTCCTTCTTCTGTGTTTTCCTTCATCTCCGTTTTTCTTCTGCATTTTTCTTCTGCCAAGCCAGTAGTGGCTCAAGTCTTTTATACAGTTTTTAGTCCTTAGGTATGTGTCCAAGTATTGTCCCTCAGGAATTCAAGGGCCAGGAAATCCTCCTTAGGTAAATATCCAGGTATCGTTTCCCAGGAAATCTTTCTGTGCATTCCTGTGTGTTTGGGCAGGGGTCTAGATGGAGGGGGGAGGCCTCTGCCTCCTCCTTCTCCATCTACATGCCCCCACACTCATTACACATCAGGAAACAGGTGGTGAATCCATTGTCTCACCCTTTCCAGGGTACTTGATGGGTGGAGATTATCTTGTCTTATGCATATTCCCGAAGGTGGCCTCGGTCCATTGTTGTGAGGCCAGCTGTGGTCCAGTGACTGATGTTATCTTTTGCACCTTCCAAGAGTCCTTCCAGTGGCTCTGCCCAACACATATCAGCTATTGTCTGGGCAAGCAGCAAGTGATTTTATCTTTGTTGAGTCACACAAGGAGAGACAAGCTTTAGTCTCTCACACTTGTGTATCATAGTCCCTAGACTATGTGCTTATTCAGTTAGTGGTTACACTTTAGTAACACTTTAAGCTTATCTTAATGGTTAGCCAGTTCTGATTCAATCCATGGCCACAGATAGATGTCTGTTGTTCTTTATATCTTCATCCTTATTTGCTTTAAAAGAGATTTCAATACTGATTTCAATAAATATTTTATAGATATTGAAACAAAAACATGACAGATATCTAGATTACTTACCTAAATATACCAGGATCTTAGTGATGTGTGCCATGTTCACTTCTCCCTTACTAAGTTTGAGAAGATTGCTTATTTATGTTTCTAATTTATTTCTACTAGATATGTCATCCCATGCCACACCAAGGCAGCTCATTTTGATGTAGATTGGGGTAAGGAAGATGATTCCAATCTGTTAATAGGTATCTATGAATATGGCTATGGCAGCTGGGAAATGATAAAAATGGATCCTGATCTCAGTTTGACACAGAAGGTATGTCATCTACAAAATTTCATCAAGGACTTTTTTCCTTTAGGTAATAATACTAATAAGAACAGTTACTTAAAGTTGTGCTCCTTTGTATCCTTCTGGTAAATTAGATTTCAAGATTTTGTGTATACACTTGAAGTATACCTTTTTGGAGTCTATGTTCCTGTATTTCTATGTATTTGGATCTCTGTTACTTGAATTTGTTCTCTTTTCTCTTTTGCATCTCTAGTTTTAGTGTTCTAGTTGTGTTAATTTTATTCTTGATTTTTTGGAGGGGAGGTTGTTCATCGGATTAGAAGCAGTGCAATAGCTGCTTAGAAGAAGTAGTTAGAAACCTTTAGGGAAAGACTGGAGTGAAGCAAACTCAGTGACATTGTCAACAACCTGTAGCTTTGGGATTTGAAGAGCCAGGGTTGTATACAAATCTGTTCAATGATATCTTGTCCCTGCCTTCCATTAATTTGCTTGTTTTATGAAACCACTCATTTATATTTTTGGCTTCTGAGTTAATGCATTTAGAAGCACAAGGCAGAACTAGGAGATCTGTGGAGAAAGTGGTATAAGAGCTCTGAATTTTTTAGATAAACTGAGAGTGCAAACAGAAATCTCATATTAGTTTCTTGAGTTTACTATAAACTTTATGAAACCATTTCCAAGATTACATTAGTTGTGTGTTTGGGGAAAAATAAAAGTTTTAAGAAATTCTCCATTCTTTGAAGCATGCTGGCATACTGGTCAGGTATAGTTGTAGTATTGGGGTTTTATCATCTTTTTAATTCAACTTTTTCTGTTCCCAGTGCTCCAGACTAGCAGCTTCCTAATTTGATAATGTATACTTGTAGTTGATGCTACCATTGCTCTCCTCAGATTTTACCTGATGATCCAGATAAGAAGCCCCAGGCCAAGCAATTACAGACCCGTGCAGATTACCTCATTAAATTACTGAATAAAGACCTTGCGAGAAAAGAAGCACAAAGATTTACTGGTGCAGTAAGTAAGGCTTGATATTCAGTAGCAAGACAACATAATATGCTTAAAGGCATGTTATCAGATACTTATTTTATTCTTACTTCCACTCTGCTTTGTGTAATTTTTCTCTGTATTGCTAATCATATTATATGAGACTAACTCAAGGAATTATTTGCATGTTTAATATTGGTTTATTCTCTCTTATTTTTATATATTCTCTACTGTTGCATTAGGCTCAGTCTCCAGTCCTGAGAAAAGTTGTGGTCATTAGTGGCAATAATTAAAATGAATACTTTCTTTAACATAAAAAGCAGAAATTTTCTGCAATTGTGGTGCGAAGACACTTGTCAGTTGACATAATAAAGGTACTAATTTGCATTCAGGGAAATTCAAAAAGGAGGAAAACAAGAACGAAGAAGAACAGAGCAACAAAAGCTGCAAAAATTAAAGAAGAAATAAAAAGTAACTCCTCATCACCCCCCTCAGAAAAATCTGATGAAGATGATGAGGATAATGAGGTAAACATCATTCATACGGTAAAGATGTCTATTCAGTTGTCTCTATAAGTAATGCTTTCTATTTGATCTTCTGTTTGACTTAATAAAATTGAAGCGCTTGAATGGCATCCTCCTTCTGTGCATCAATACAATCACATGGAAGATTATATCTATTTTAATTTAATGGTAAGACTGTAGCTCAGACATTCAGATTAATTTTTCAAATTATAATATCATAAAATAATGTTGTCACACAATTACAAGTGACAGTGTTCTTTAATGACTTAATCATTGTATCTGCTAGAAATGCAATTTTAATATAATATCTGAATATAAAACTCATGTTTCTGACTAAACCATTATTACTACTGATAATGATTCTTCAGGTAGCAAATTTTGTTCAGGGTCAGAAAAAAGAATCAATCTTGATTAGAAAGAATCATAGAATCATAGAATCAGTCAGGGTTGGAAGGGACCACAAGGATCATCTAGTTCCAAGCCCCCTGCCATGGGCAGGGGCACCTCACACTAGATCAGGCTGGCCAGAGCCTCATCCAGCCTGGTCTTAAACACCTCCAGGGATGGGGCCTCAACCACCTCCCTGGACAACCCATTCCAGGGCTTCACCTCTCTCACGGTGAAGAACTTCCTCCTCACATCCAGTCTGAATCTCCCCACCTCCAGCTTCATTCCATTCCCCCTAGTCCTATCACTACCTGATATCCTGAGAAGTCCCTCCCCAGCTTTCTTGTAGGCCCCTTTCAGATACTGGAAGGCCACAATAAGGTCACCTCGGAGCCTTCTCTTCTGCAGACTGAACAGCCCCAACTCCTTCAGTCTGTCCTCATAGGGGAGGTGCTCCTGCCCTCTGATCATCCTCGTGGCCCTTCTCTGGACACGTTCCAGCACGTCCATATCCCTCTTGTAATAGGGGCTCCAGAACTGGACGCAGTACTCCAGGTGGGGAGAACAGCATGAATTAGTGATGTTTTGAGGCATTGTAACAGGAAAGAGTTAATTGGAATTTGATGAGAAGTACCCAGCTGCCTGGGGCTGCCTGGGACTATTTGATGTTTGATCAGAGGCTCACGGAATCTTTCAGCTCTTTCATGAAATTCTCAATTTTTCCAGACAGAGTTTCAATGGCTGAAACCAAAGAAACACGTGTCATGCTATCATCCAATTGTCTCAGTTGATCAGTGAATTGGCCAACCGCAGGAGGAGCTCCACCATAATTCCTTGCCACAATTCTGCTTGCCAAAATATTTGCATAATTGGAAGGAGCAAGTTTGATGAGCTTTTTAGCAAGACCAGCTGCCACAGGAATATCGTCAGGATTCAGAGTATCATGTTCTCCATAGAGTATCTCTCTAACAGCAAATTCTCTCGGACGCTTAATTCCCTCATCTATGGTAGTCCAGGGCTTAGGATTCCAGTGAAGGTCATCTCGGGAAGGGTATCTCAGGAAAACCGCCATTAAAAGGTGCATCCACAGATTAACCTTACCGAGAGCCTTGCCTAGATGTCTATCTATTCCATTATCCTTTGAGAGAGTTCCTAGCTGAGCTGCTGACTTGTCTCCGACCATTAGAGCTGGAGCACCTGTATCATAACACCTAGCAAGCCAAGATAGAATTGGCTCCTTATCTGTTCTGAGGTAATCCTTACGGATGTTTCGAAGCTCCTCCCTAGGGGAGGAGCATTCAAAAATGTCATCTGTCTCCTCCTCTTCTCCTTCCTCCTCAAGTTTCTGTCCCCGTAATCCTGCTGTCACTCTCCTGAGGATCTCTTTAAGCTGGGAGGCACCAGCACTAGCTGCTGCCCTAGCTGTATCTCCATCCTGCGGTGATCTCAGTAACTCAGCTATATCTCTAAGACAAACCTTTTCTTCATCTCCAGCAGGCCCTTTCCTAGCAGAGGTTCCCTCACCAGGATCAGCCTGCCTAGCCAGAGGTTCCCTCACCGGGATCAGTCTCCTGCTCTTCTCCTCCATTAGCTCCTGGATCAGCTTTGGCCTTTCCACCTCTGGTCTTTAAGACCGCTACTTGTTTAACTGGAGCTGTGTTTGAATTTACAGCCACCTTAATAGAAGCTGACAGGTCTTGATCTAAACCAGCCGCCGTGGGGGCCCCTTCCGGTCCTGTCATGGCGGACGGAAATGACCTTGCCTCGTTACCGGTCGCCATCTTTGGAATGGGAGCCGCCCCTGGCTGCTTGCCAGAATCATCAATAATAGCATTTAGAGCAGATTTCCCAATAGATTTTGCTTTTTTCCTAACTGACACAGATTCTCCCCCCTCCTCGTCACTCGACGAGTCTGGGGCAGACCTAGAAGGACGCCTGCGCTTCCTGGACTTTTGTTTTATGACAAAACATGGTCGAGAATTTTTTTTTTCTCTGCGTAGAGCCCACAGCAGATACACATTAATTATCACCGACAGCAGGATTACACACGTCAAATAAATCACCTTAGGATCCCAGCCAGCACTTAAAGTTACTCTTTGACCTCCTGGAACCTTAAACTCCCTTATCTCGATTGGCAAAGTGGAAGACGTTATATTGCCGTAATTACTGAGCCGGAAAAAACCCAAACAGCGTTCATATAGCAGCTGGATCCCATGCATAAACCACAAATAGATGTTACGCATTAAATATTTGCCTATTTGGTCTAACATCAATCCGATGCAGTACCGGTAGATCAACACCCCAAAGACCGAGAAGAATAAACGTTCTAAAACCCACAGTACCTTCATTTCGTTTCTCCGGCTGAGACAAGCAATAAATCAACTTAATTGCCAGGCCCCACGTTGGTGAGCCAAAAAAAAAAAGGAATGTGGTGGGTTGAAAGGAAAGGCTCTGCTTTCCCTCCCCCACTGAGAAAGAAACCGCGGCTAGGCCAGTCGGAGAAAGGAGACTATATTTTACAAGGAAACAGATTATATGTAACACCACAAATACAGGTATTTTACAATATATACAGAAATATACAGCAAATAAACACAGTCAGAAACCAGACCCCCAACACAGGGGGCTTCCCCCTGTGCCCCCTTCACCCCCCTACCTCCCTTCTCCCCCCAAAGAGGTAGAAAAAAGAGAGGAAAAAAAGGGAGTTAGCACAGCAGACAGAGGCCTAAGCACAGGGAGTTAGTTAGTTCTTATCTCTTGGCAAGAAGCCCAGAAGCAGTCCAGCTGAAAGGGACAGCAAAGGAAGAACTGAGAGAAAGTCCCAGCCACGCTGGGTCCAATCTCACCTCCCACCTTACTTAGCCAATGAAATTCGTCTAGAATACCAAAATATTTTATAAACATTTAGCCAGTGTGCCCTTTCCTTAAAGGCACAGCCTCAAACGATCACGGTAGCTTGCAGGGTTGTGCCTTGGTTTTGGTTTTCATGCCTTACAGCACTCGGGCGCAACCTCATATGCCTTTATAATAAAGTCGTACCTATTGGTACTCACTAATGCAGGCATGCAAGTGAATGCTTCTGTATATGTCAGGTCTTTCATTATTCTAATAGACTACTTAACTTTGTTATGTTTTTATTACTTTTGATGTATTACTTTAGGCATTTGTTTTCGTTGAGTTGTTTATTTAAATTTATCACACAGCAGAAACCACTAGAGAGGAAAAAAACCCAAAAACAACCAAGAAAGAAACAACAGATTAAGTTTTTTGGGGGTGGTCACATTGTGACTTTTAAGGTAGCTACCTACTTCCTTACTGTTTTTAGCTCTTTTCCTCTTAACTGCCTTTTACAGGGGCAGAATTGTTTAGGGATATGAAAATTAAATGGACTTAATCCCTCACTCCCTCATTACCCCTCCTCAATCAGTACTTCTTTTGTGTCACATCAAGGAAATGAGTGATTAGTCCTCATTTTGTTTCACGACTGCATCCAGCTCCATTTCATAGGTGTTAAACCTAAGTCTAAAGAAATCACACACAGATGAAAAGTACATTTTAATGTGATGGTTACAAAACTTTTATAGTTAGGAACTCAATTTGATGCGACAGATATACTTGTGTATTGCAGGATGAGATTGTTTCAGTGAAACAGCCACATAAAAAAATAAAAGCAGAAGAAAATGAAAAAAAGCCTGAGTCAGATTTTGGTATAAAGAAACAAACTGAAGAAAAAAGAGAGACAAAAGAAAAAGAAAATAAGAGGGATCTGAAAAGGGAGAAAAAAGAAAAAGAGGATAAGAAAGAATTAAAAAATATCAAAGAAAATGGAGAAAAAATAAAAGAATCTACACAGAAAGAAAAAGAAGTAAAGGAAGAAAAGGTAAGTAGGCTTATTTTTCTTATATAGAACTAGAAAAAGCCACCAGGTTTTTGTGAACAATTTTGAGTTGAAAAGGTGTTTTGGGTCATTTACAGTTGTCATTTCATTGAAGTCTTTTGCATCATTTGAAGTTTATTTTTACCACTTGTAACTATAATTGTGGACAGGCAAATGAAATGGGAAATTAGCTCTTTAAAGATGCATAGCTTAGCAGGACTGAGCGCAAATGATGCAAGGAACTTGCCGATTCTACTTCTCCATCCCTCAGAGAGAGCAAATAAAAGGTACTGTCATTGAATGTCAGAATTTTAAAATTATTATTATTGGAGACAATGCAGTAATTACAGTGATTGCATAATTACTGTATAATTCCAGACCAAAATTAAGAATTTCTTTTCAGATATATTTTCATATTTTGTTCTTAGGTAAATGAAATCAAATCTGAAAATAAAGAAAAAAATAAAAAAGGTTCATTGTTGAATATTCCAGTTCATATTACTGCAACTAGTGAACCAGTTCTTATATCTGAAGAACTGGATCAGAAGACATTCAGTGTGGTAAGTCCCTTGTTGATTTAGTGTTTACACTTGATATTCTAAATGAACACAATTTCTGATATTCTTGATTCTGCAGTTAGTCATTATAACACAGATATCTATTGCCAGTAAAATCTTAGATCAGTGAAGGGGTGTTGACACTATACTAAAGTCAGGTTTGTTTTCATGGCAGCAGTTTTTTTAATTTTATGTATGCAGTATAATGAAGGGTATTCATCTAGGTTTCTATGTGCTGAATAATTTTAAAATGCAGACTGTGAAGATCTGTCCTCAAGAAGAATTCATGGATACTGCTTCTTAAAGGACAGAAATGAATGTACTTTAATGAAGCTTGGCCTTATCCAATACCCCTTTGTAAGGTAACATATTCAGTTTCTAAGTGGCTCTTGAAGTATTACATACTTCCTGTATTAGGGGAAGGAACAAATCCTGAAGTCTTTAGAAATGTCTTGCCAGTGCAATCTCTGATACCAAAAGAATTTCAGTTAGATCACTACTTTTGACCAGAAGAGAATCAATATTGAAACAAAAAAGGTAGGTAAGCTCAGTCTATGTAAAGTTTTTTAGGTCTATTGGGGTCTTTGGAAAGTTGTTAAAGAACTACTTTGAGCAGCTACTTTTCTGCTGTGAGAGTTCTATCATTCAGGTCTCAACAGTTGTCTGTTTACAGATTTGGGGAGCAGAATGGAGCTCCCATGATTCAAGAGGAAATGGTGAGGGACCTGTTCTGCCACTTAGATACACACAAGTCTATGGGGCCAGATGGGATACACCCAAGGGTTCTGAAGGAGCTGGCAGCTCCCTTTCTATCATCTGTCAGCAGTTCTGGCTGACTGGGGAAGTTCCACCTGACTGGAGGCGCCAACAATTTATAAGGCTGTAGGGAGGATCCAGGAAACTACAGACCTGTCAGTCTGCCTTTGGTGCCAGGGAAGGTCATAGAGCAGATCATCTTGAAGACCACCATGAGGCACATCAAGGAGAAGCAGGGAATCAGGCCCAGTCAGCATGGGTTCATGAAGGGCAGGTCCTGCTTGACAAACTTGATCTCCTTCTATGACAAGGTGACCTGCATGGTTCATGAGGGAAAGGCTGTGGATGTTGTTTATTTGGACTTCAGTAAAGCCTTTGACACAGTTCTCCACAGCATCATCTTGGACAAACTGGCAGCCCATGGTCTGGACAGGCACACTCTTTGCTGGGTCAAAAACTGTTTGGATGGCCAGACCCTGTTACAAATGAAAAGGGTGAGATGGGAAATTAATTTTAAAAAATTACAAATTATTTATTAATTTAGCTCCACCACGCACCTAACTATATACAAAAGTTACGAAATATATATACAGGTTCTTATGTTCAGTTGAAGAATATCTTCAGAATATAGGAATGGTTACAAATAGTTTGAGAAAACAGTATTTGGAAAAGATAAATCCAAAAGCAGTGTGTTACCCCTGCTGACAAAAGGCAGGTATTTCCTGGAGACTTAGGAATATTCCAATTTACTCACAATGCTGTTTGCTGATTGTGGGAATTCCTCTGGTGTCTCTTTTAATTGGAAAATCATCCTGTAACTGTGTCTGCTTAATCTACACACAGCTTACCCATTTAAACACCTATTCTAATTGCTGTCGTAAATGCTACCAGAAAGCGTATTCCAAAAGCCAAAAAGGGCAGAAACTGATTACCATGCCCAGGCATGCCCTGGCACGGAGGTCTGTGCTGAATGTGTGGCTTGGGGGGAAGGGCCCATCTGCATCTACTGACCATAGCCTTGGGGAGGGGGAGGTGCCTTCCCCCTTGCTCCTTTTTCCCACACTTCTCTGTTTCCCCTCCATCCTGGCTCCACGGGTTGCAGTTTATTAAGGTCTGTTTTGTGCTCCTTGTGGATTATCACTTCCAGTACAGAACATATGAGTACCTTTACCGCCTAAAACACATGCAATAAAATCGCTATAGGATGAGACAATGAACATTGCAATCACATACAACAAGGCAGCATTCAGTAACTCTACCTTCCCTGCATCCTCTGTCACCAGGGCTCCCACCCACATTTTCCCTGTTCTTCCATTTGCCACTCATGTATTTGAAGACGCCCTTCTTGTCTTTCACAAACTTTGCCAGATTTATTTCCAAGAATGCTTTGGCCTTCTTTGTTGCATCCCTACGTACCCTGACAACGTTCCTATATTCCTCCCAAGTGACTGGTCCCTTTTTCCACATACTGTGAGCTTCTTTCTTCCACATGGCTTTTTTCAGCAGCTCCTTGCTCATCCATGCAGGTCTCCTTCCTCTACTTGATTGTTTTTTTTCCCCCAAAGGAATGCACCTATCTTGAACTTGGAGGAAGTGATACTTGAATATTAACCAGCTCTCTTGGGATCCCCCTACCTTCTAGAGTCCTAGGCAATGGGATTCCTCCAAGCAGGAGGAAAGGTGCCGCCCGAATTGGCACACCATCATCAAGACATGCACTTGCTAACTCCATACAGTTTATCAAGAACCAATCCAGATCAGGTTGCTTTATTGGCACATAAATAGTGCCAGGTGCACAACCTGCAATACTACTAAGTCGTAGTCGACATGTCTTAATCAAGTCTGCCAAAATCAAAATTTTTTGTTGAATTGTTCTTTTTGGTTGTAATGGAGGAAATATCCATTCTAAAACTATAGTACAGACAGTCTTCCCCGTTTTCTTAACACACTGAGTTAATGCCCCGACTAGGTGTTGTTTACCCATGACAATTGTTATATCAATAGGCAAATCCAAAACCCTCCGTGATACCACGCCTTGTAAAACTTGTTGTACTATTACATCAATGGCTTCTTCCTGGTCTGTCAAGACTGACACTGGGGTTGTTGGATCTGATCCTTTTAACAAGGGTCTTAATGGTTCTAACATATCATTAGTAATGCCTACAACAGGCCTTAACCATTGAATGTCTCCCATAAACTTCTGTACATCATTTAAAGTCTGCATCTCAGTGTTCAGTGATAACTTTTGTGGACTGATTTGTTGTTCCGTGATGGTCCACCCAAGATACTGGATTGGGATTTCACGTTGAATCTTTTCGGTTGCAACTCTTAATCCCATAGATTCCATTTCCTGTTGAAGCTCAGCTAGTTGTTGTTCTTCAAATGGCTGTTGCTGGCAAAACAGAATATCATCCATATAATGATATATAAACACATGCTGCCACTTTTGGCGCAGTGGTTGTAACGCTACTGCAACGTACAATTGGCAGAGCGTCGGAGAATTCTTCATGCCTTGTGGTAATACAGTCCATTCAAAGCGCTGCGCTGGCTCTTGTCGATTAATAGAAGGTAAAGTGAATGCAAATCGACAAGTGTCTTGTTTGTGTAACTTGATGGTGAAGAAACAGTCTTTCAAATCTATTACCAACAGGTGCCATGATTCCGGGAGCATAGAGGCACTAGGCAATCCCGGTTGTAATGCCCCCATAGACTGCATTTGATCATTGACTGCTCTCAAGTCATGCAGCAGTCTATACTTTCCTGATTTCTTCTTAATCACAAATATTGGTGTATTCCAAGGGCTAGTTGATGGTTTTAAGTGTCCTTGTTGAAGCTGTTCCTGTACTAATTGATGAGCTGCTTTGAGACTTTCCTCTTTCAGTGGCCACTGCTCGATCCAAACGACCTCATTTGTTGTCCACTGTAGTTGAATCAGGAAAGTCCATGCAATGACCGCTACTAGACGTTTTTTGTTGTCAACACAGCTCCCATCTGCTGCAATACGTCTCTTCCAATCAACATTTGGACAGGGTTAGGTAACGGTAACAAAGAACATGCTATTGTCATTGTCTTTCCATCACAAGTGACTCTGACTGGTGGTGATGTCTCTGCAACCGTGATACCACCCACTCCCGACAGCGAGGCCGTTGCAGTGGTCAACGGCCAGGATTTAGGCCAACAGTGCTTTGAGATCACTGTCACATCTGCTCCGGTATCTAGAAGAGCGGTGAGCTTTCTGATTTGTCCTTGATATTCCACCGTGACCTCCATCTGTGGCCGTTTCTCCATTGAGGCCGTCAACAGTGCCAAAGGAGCCGTGGAGGATCCAAAGCCCCCATCTCCTCTGTCCAAGCGATTACAAGGCTGCAATCCTGCTGTCAATTGTGGCAAGGGTATCAGTTGCGCTATTTTACTTTGTGATGGAATAACAAGAGGTGGAAACAAAGTCTGTACCATTATCTGAATCTCTCCTGTATAGTCTGCATCTATCAGTCCTGCTAACACTTGTATTCCAGACATCGATGCAGATGATCTACCAATCAATAGACAACCAACCACCTGTCCATTAATTCTTATAGGTCCATATACATTTGTTCTGATCCTTTGTGGCTTTTTGTCAATCAGGGTGACTTCTATTGCTGTTGCCAGGTCCAATACGAGGCTGCCGGCAGTTGCTGGTCTGAGACCTGATCGCTGTTGAGGCCGGTTACTATTTGTGTCATCATGCGGTGACCTCTCGCGTTCTGTGTCACGTTTCCCGAATCACGGCAAGCAGCAGCATTGTGCGTGTTAGATTTGCATTTCTGGCACCATACATTCTGGGCCCGACAATTTCTGCGCATATGTCCTGTATTTCCACAGCGATAGCATTGCAGCCTGCTTGCTGGCCGATCATTGGACCGTTGCTGCCTTCTTTGAGATGTATGCAAAGGCACTAAAGCAGCCATTACTTGCTGATTCGACTGCACTACCCCTTTCGCTTGTTCCTCTAATCCTACCTTTAGATCTTTTACTGCCTCTACTAACATTGCCACAGGACCATCTGGAAGATTCAGTGCCTTTTCCAACAATTCTGCTACTTCCCAGGCAGGTCCTAGTGTACTAATCACTTGCCTTGTCTGCACATTACCATTCTGAATTAAACACTGTTTCAAAATTGGCTCATGAATATGATCCCCAACCTGTGCTGCCTTTAATGTGGTCACTAGCTTGTCAACAAAGCTTTCTACAGGTTCGTTTTTTCCTTGCTTAATTGACATATAATGAGGAGACTGATTATTATCCCTAATTGTGTCCAAAGCCATTTTTGCAATGGTTACTGATGCTTCTAATCTAACCGGAGCAATACGAGCTTGCAATTCCATTTGTTCATACCTGCCCTGTCCTGATAATTCATCCAGAGTTTTTGTACCTTTGTTATATTTTGTATGTTTAAACTTTTTCTTTGCACTTGTTACCTTTTTTGTTTACCATTTTAAAATTTCTTGTTCTTTGCATTTGTTACCTTTTTTGTTCACCCCCCTTTTTTTTCTTTTTTTTTTTCTTTTTTTTTTTTTTTTTATTTTTTGTACTCTATGTCTAAGAAGGAAATCTAAAGACGTTGCATTAGCTAAAGAATACCGTTGAAAATTAATACCTATTCACTACAAACCTTAACATTATTACAATATTACATGGAGCTCCTTTGAAATGCCTAGGCAGACACAAAAACAAAGACAAGAAGGTTCGAACCAAAAGAAAATCTCACAAGATGAATTCATCACTAAGTACTCACACCTCAGTACAACCACTATGCATTAATTACCCACAAGTACTAAATGCATACCATTCATCGTTCTTATTACAAAAGCTTAGCAAAACTCTAAATAGCAAATCTCTGAAAGACATTACAACCAGAAATGAGAAAACTAGCACTGTTGCTTTAAATCAAAGCAGAATTGCGGCTAAAGCCACTGGGAAGGGGGGTCGCTGGTGCGAGCCTCTGCGGGGGAAAGGGGCGGGGGCCAGGCAAGCGGCCACCGCTGGGCTGCTGCTGCTGTCAGTGCTGCCGGTATCAGTGGTGCTTCAGTCGGTACTGCCTTGGTTGGAGCCGTCGGTATCCGCGGGGGCCGGCAGGGCTGGTGGGCGGGGTGTGGTGGTAAGAATGCTGTCACCGCGAGCCCCCCAAGCGCTCCGCTGTTACTCAGAGGGGCCGTAAAGCAAAGTCGGCGCTGTTTGAATTCCTCGCTTTTCTCGGCTTTTTCCCTGCTGGGTGCAGACAGCAGTGGTGGTGGCTGGTAAAACGCGATGTGGCCGCCGCAAGATGTATCGGGGGCAGCCCCGGTCGATCGGTCGATACTTTGAAACACATCGTCCGGCTGCAACTCGTCCTGACAACTTTGCTGTAACTGCAGCAGCCATTTGCTGTTCTAGTTTATATTTTTTAATACAGTTTATGCATTCTTGCCACAGCTTTTGCAGCTTGATAGTGACACAGTCCCACAGTCTGTTTCCATAGTCTCTCCAAACAAGTTTCTCCGCTAGGGAAATACCCTAAAGCGGATCCATGGGCCAAAAGCCCAGGAATTACTTTGGGCGATATCTGCGCCTTACGCTTTTCTAAAAAGCATTGAAATAAGGAGAGCGCTACCTCTTGTTCCATATTCACCGACGTCCGCGAACTTCACTGCCGCGATCCGTTACCCACCGGTGTCCGCTGCTCCTTTCTTCAGGCCCGCCGATGCCGGCCCGCCCGAGTTTGCCGTCGGCCTGCCGACTCTGCCCCTTGCTCCTCTTCCCCATTTGGTTGTAATTTTTGCCGTGCCTGAATAGCAGCTTTTTGTTCTGCAGCATGCTGATCAAGTGTTACCATAACCACTCTCCATGGCTTACTATTCTTCTTAGCAACCTTATCATCATCTATACTTTGCATCCATAAATCTTGTCCTAATTCCTTCCACAGTGTTCTATCAAAAACATTGTTGGGATCTTTAAAATATCCCAACTTCTCAGCATATTCTAACAAAGGCTCTAATTCTTTCTTTAAATCAATGCCTTTAATATTTCGCTTTTCTAAAAAGCACTTAAATAATACGCTGCCTGCCTGCCCATATTAGCGTTAGTACCTGTGCGCACAGTCTCTAGATCAGCAGTTCCAGGTCTACAGAGTCTTCGGCTCCCAGGCTGTCCTCCTTCTCTTTGTCCGAGTGATCAGCCTCCGGTACTGCTATCCCGGGCCGGCTTCTTGCCTCCGTGCTCATGAACGTACACCTAGTCCTCGAGGAACTTCTTCAGACTTCTCTGTGAGTCTATGACCCTCTCTGTGGGGTCGAATCCTCTCTGTGGGGTCCCTGTTCGGGCACCACTTGTCGCAAGAAGGGGTCGCCAACGATCAATATGATCCACAAAATCCAACTTTATTGAGCATCAGACACTTCTTATATACAGTAGCCTAGCTGCCGGCCCCCACCTTCTGTGGTTAAACATCCTGCTTTCCCATCCTGATGAGATAGTCACAAGAATTCTGTTTTACATTCTTCTTTACTTGTTATCGCCTGTAAGGGCGCAGTGACCTTGCTTTGGTGTCCTGTTATCCTTTGCAGGCAGCTGCAAGCACAGCTACAAGGTCATGGCGGCCTGGCTGCATCAACACACTAGCTTACTGTGAGCAGTAAACAACAAGATGGAGTCTGGCCTACATACTCAGTTCAAACCGTTGTTCCATAGAACCATGTCTTTGCAAGCCATTCCTCAACATACAGGTTCTTATGTTCAGTTGAAGAATATCTTCAGAATATAGGAATAGTTACAAATAGTTTGAGAAAACAGTATTTGGAAAAGATAAAACCAAAAGCAGTATGTTACCCCTATTAACAAGAGGCAGGTATTTCCTGGAGACTTAGAAATATTCCAATTTACTCACAATGCTGTTTGCCAGTTGTGGGAATTCCTCTGGTGTCTCTTGTTATCCTGGAACTGTGGACGCTTATTCTACACGTGTGGGGAGGGCAAAACCCAAGAAAGAGAGAGTGAGTGCTCTGTAGCTCACCCATATAGAATAGAACAGAATAGAATAGAATAGAATAGAATAGACCAGGTTGGAAGAGACCTTCAACATCATTGTGTCCAACCTATCATCCAACACCACCTAATCAAGTAAACCATTCAACCAAGCACCCTATCAAGTCTCCTCCTGAACACCTCCACTGATGGTGACTCCACCACCTCCCCGGGCAGCCCATTCCAATGAGCAATCACTCTCTCTGTGTAGAATTTCTTTCTAACCTCCAGCCTAAGCCTCCCCTGGTGCAGCTTGAGACTGTGTCCTCTTGTTCTGGTGCTGGTTGCCTGGGAGAAGAAACCAACCTCCGCCTGTCCACAACCTCCCTTCAGGTAGTTGTAGAGAGCAATAAGGTCTCCCCTGAGCCTCCTCTTCTCCAGGCTAAGCAACCCCAGCTCCCTCAGCCTCTCCTCATAGGGCTTGTGTTCCAAGCCCCTCACCAACTTTGTTGGTTTAAACACCCATACTAATTTGTTGTTGTAAATGGTACCAGAAAGCATATCCCTGCTTAAATATGCCCAGGCTTGCCCCGGCACAGGGGTCTGTGCCTCACATTTGGCTTTGGGGGGAAGGACCCATGTGTGTCCACCGACCACAGCTTCGGGGAGGGGGAGGTGCTTTCCCTCTCCTCCCTTTTCCCACGCTTCTCTGTTTTCCCCCATCCCATCTCCACCAGGGGAGGAAGGCGTTTGGATGTACTGCCACATTCCACTCCGTTGGCGTTCCAACACAAAATTAGTCATGAGTCCTTGGAGTGGTGGACTGTCACCTCTTGCCTCCAAAGTTAAAACGCGTTGCAGTTTAGTAAGGTTTGTTTTGTGCTCCTTGTGGATTATCCTTTTCCAGTACAGAACCTATGAGTACCTTTAACCTAGGGCTCCACGTACAATACACGCAATAAAATTGCTACAGAATGAGACAATGAACATAGCAATCACGTACAACAATGTACGGACAACTCTACATAACTAAGGCAATCCTGGTGGAGCAATAATTGCTCTGAGTCGAGTCCAGTAATAGAACATCAATTGCTCTGAGTCCTTTCTCTGAAGTAACATACTCAGGATACGCATACAGAATTGCGTTCAGGATCAATATGGTGGTCTCAATTACCACCACATTGATGTGTGTTCTTCACTGAGGAGTGAGTCTTCATTCTCCTAGGTGCTGCTTGCTTCACTGGAACCCTGTCTTTAATGTGGTTTCTGTCCTGTAAGGAGACAAAACTGTCTGCAGTGTAAAGAAACCAGGCTTTACAGTTAATAATCAGGGACTATCCACCATACACTGATGCGGTGTGTCTTCCCATTCCCATCCAGGGCATCCCAGGCCTATCAGCCTCTGGGTTTGGCCAGCGTCATGGGCACAATGCCAATGGGTGGTAGCTTTACCAGTACAGGTTGGCCCACCTGTATCTGGGATGGGGATTTACCTTTTGGCCAGTTTGGTACGTGATTAGTACCTATTATCGGTTCAATAGGACAAAATGCTTTGCTTTCAGGGCTTCCATAAATTCCCTATTGGTTAGTGATGATAAAAACTGCCTGGGCCAATCGTGTGTCCAAGCTGTTTCGGGAGACAATTGTGTGTTTTCTGATGAGACCATTTGTCCTTTCAACAATACCATTTGCCTGTGGGTAATATGGGGTATGGAACACCCATTTAACCCCTTCACCTTGAGCCCAGTCTCGTAATGTGGTTGCAGTGAAGTGAAGTGAAGTTGAGGAGGGGTGGGGTTGTTGCTGGGCTTACACCAGTGGGGCAGTGTTCTAGTATTAATGTGGACCACCACACCACCCCCCCCCCCCCCCCCCCCCCCCCCCCCCCCGGTAGAATGGGTGTGCTCAGCTCGCTCCCTGTGCTGTCTGTACACCAACGCATGCAGCATGGGGAATAAACAGGAGGAGTTAGAAATCCATGTGTGGTCAAGGGGTTATGATCCAGTGGCAATTACAGAGAGATGGTGGGACAGCTCACATGACTAGAATGTGGTCATGGATGGCTATGTCATTTTTAGGAAAGATAGGTCAGCTGAGCAAGGTGGTGGTGGTGGTGGTCTCTATGTGAGAGAGCAACTAGAACGTGTTGAGTTCAGCCCAGGGGTGGATGAGGGGTGAGTTGAGAGTTTGTGGGTGTGTATTAAGGGGCAGGCTGGCATGGGTGATACTGTTGTGGGTGTTTATTACAGATCACCTGATCAGGATGAGGAAGTTGATGTGGCCTTCTAAAAGCATCTGACAGCAGCCTCACAATCACAGGCCCTGGTTGTCATGGGGGATTTTAACTACTCAGATATTTGCTGGAAGGCCTACACAGCCAGCCATCCACAGTCCAGGAGGTTCCTCCAGTACATTGATGATAATTTCTTGATGCAAATGGTGGAGGAACCAACTAGGAGAGGAGCATTACTGGACCTGATACTCACCAACAAGGAGGGACTGGTTGAAGCAGTGAAGGTTGAGGGCAGCCTTGGCTGCAGTGACCACAAGATGGTGGAGTTCAGGATCTTTAGTGGTAGGAAGAAAGTATCAAGCAGGATTACAACATTGGATTTCAGCAGGGCCAACTTTGGCCTTTTCAGGCAATTGCTAAGGGAAATCTCATAAGACAAGGTACTAGAAGGCAAAGGGGCCCAAGACAGTTGGTTAACATTCAAGGACCTCTTCTTCCAAGCTCAAGTTCAGAGCATCCCAAAGAGTAGGAAATCGAGAAAGGGAGCCAGGAGACCTGCATGGTTAAGTAGGGAATTGCTAAGCAAACTCGGGTGGAAGAAGAGAGTCCACAGATTATGGAAGGAGGGGATGGCCACTTGGGAGGAGTATAAGACAGTTGTCAGAGGATGTAGGGAGGCTACTAGGAAGGCTAAGGCCTCCTTGGAATTCAGCCTTGCGAGGGAGGTCAACAACAGAAATGGCTTCTTCAAATATATTGCAAAAAAGGCTAAGACCAGAGGCAATGCAGGCCCACTGCTGAATGAGGTAGGTGCCTTGGTGACAAGAGGACACAGAGAAGGCACAGTTGCTAAATGCCTCCTTTGTCTCCGTCTATACTGCTGGAGGCTATCCTCAGGAACCCGAGGCCCCAGAGAAAGACAGGACAAAGGAGAAATTTTCCTTGGTTGATGAGGACTGGGTTAGAGAACAGTTAAGTCATATGGACATCCATAAATCCATGGGTGTGGTATTTTTAGGCTGTGCCTGGAAAATTTTCCACAGCTCTTGAACAGAAAGTAGTAGAATGTAAATAAATTACTATTGGATGTAAAAAGAAAAATAATGATAAGTTCTAAATAATCCCATTGGAAAGACTACTAACAAAGTTGGTTTGTATAAACTAACTTTATTTTTTGGCTTCCTCACTCTAGCATATATGCTAACTTCTGGCTTCTGCTGGCTTTGCTGACTTTGAATGCGTTCTTGTTGTGGTTAAGTAACTAACAGCAACTCTCTGCTCTTTCTCTTGTCCCATGTACAGGGGGGTAGGCAAGGGAGCAGGGAGTGGGGAAGCTATTAGTAGCCCCCTGGTTTGTCCAGGGGGTTTCTTGTGCTGTTTGTAAATTGTACATATATGTAAATATTGTATATTTTGTACGTATTCATTGCATTTCATATTTAGATTGTAGTTTTGCTTGTAAATACAGCTTCATTCGCTTCCACTGAGCTGGTCTGGCAATTTTATGTTGGGGGTGATTTTCAACCCACCACAATGGGTCATGATGGGATGCAGCCAAGGGTGCTGAGGGATCTGGCGCAGGTGATTGCCAGACCACTCTCCATCATCTTTGGTAAGTCATGGCGGACAGGAGAGGTGCCTGGGGACTAGAGGAGGGCAAATATCACTCCAGTCTCCAAAAAGGGTAAGAAGGAGGACCCAGGTAACTATAGACTGGTCAGCCTCATCTCTATCCCTGGAAAGCTGATGGAGCAACTTATCCTCGGCACTGTCCTTAGGCATCTCAAGGACAAGAGGGTCATTAGGGGCAGTCAACATGGCTTTACCAAAGGGAAATCATGTTTGACCAACCTTTTATGAGGACATAACCAGGTGGATAGATGATGGTAGAGCGGTGGATGTGGTTTAACTTGATTTCAGTAAGGCATTTGACACTGTCTCCCACAGCATCCTTGCAGCTAAGCTGAGACAGTGTGGTCTGGATGATCAGGTAGTGAGGTGGACTGAGAACTGGTTGAAGGGAAGAAGTCAAAGAGTTGTGGTCAATGGGACAGAGTCTAGTTGGAGGTCTGTATCTAGTGGAGTCCCTCAGGGGTCAGTACTGGGATCAGTGCTGCTCAATATATTCATCGACAACCTGGATGAGGGCACCGACTGCACTGTCAGCAAGTTTGCTGATGACACCAAACTGGGTGGAGTGGCTGACACACCAGAGGGTTGTGCTGCCATTCTGAAGGACTTGGACAGGCTGGAGAGTTGGGCAGGGAGAAATTTAATGAAGTTCGACAAGGGCAGGTGTAGAGTCTTGCACCTGGGAAAGAGCAACCCCATGTACAAGTATAGGTTGGGGACTGACCTGCTGGAGAGCAGTGAAGGGGAAAAGGATGTGGGGGTCCTAGTGGATGGAAGGTTGACCATGAACCAGCAATGTGCTCTTGTGGCCATGAAGGCCAATGATATCCTGGGTTGTATTAGAAGGGGTGTGGTCAGTAGGTCGAGAGAGGTTCTTCTCCCTCTCTACTCTGCCCTGGTGAGGCCACCTCTGGAATATTGTGTCCAGTTATGGGCCCCTCAGTTCAAGAAGGACAGGAAGCTGCTTGAAAGAGTCCAGCGGAGAGCCACGAAAATGATTAAGGGAGTGGAACATCTTTCTTACAAGGATAGGCTGAGGGAGCTGGGGCTCTTCAGCTTGGAGAAGAGGAGACTAAGGGGTGACCTCATTAATGTTTATAAATATGTAAAGGGTGAGTGCCAAGAGGATGGAGCCAGGCTCTTCTCAGCTATGTCCAATGACAGGACAAGGGGCAATGGGTGGAAGTTGAGGCATAGGAGGTTCCATGGAAACAGGAGGAAGAATTATTTCCCTGTGAGGGTGACAGAACACTGAAATGGGCTGCTCAGGGGAGTTATGGAGTCTTCCTCTCTGGAGATAGTCCAGACCCGCCTGGATGAGTTCCTGTGTGATCTGGTATAGGTGATCCTGCTTTGTCGGGGGTGGGGTGGGGGGGGTGGGGGGGTGTTGGACTAGATGATCTCTCAAGGTCCCTTCCAGCCCCTAGCATTCTGTGATTCTGTGATCCATTGTCACTTTGGATACACTTAGGCATAGGCAAGACACTGAACCATTGTTTTAGAGTTTCAGTTGTTTGAGCTCCTATGGCAGTACTGGTAGCTGTGGCCATGGTTAATCCTGAAACCACTTGTACTCTTACCAGAATGTACCTTTTGCTGTGTGATGGCTTCAGGGGACCAACATAATCAATTTGCCAGGTACTCCAGAGAGTCTTATCCAGTCTGATATGTTGGGCTGGGGCTTGATTTGGACGGTTGGCCTTCAGTCAATGTGTCTGGACCGGCCTATTTCTAACATATTTTGCCAGTCCTCAGCCCTCCAGACTTTGGTGTGGCCTATTTCCCGCTGGTTGGATTCTCACTGACAGATCCATTAAGTGGCCCCTTTAAAGGTGGCATAGGAATCCGTGTGGAGGGCCATAGCGCCATTCTCTACAGCCAGAATGAGTGCACGTAACTCTTCTAGCTGTGCACTGCCTTCACCGCCTTCTGTGACCATCTTGCCCATGCCAATCTCCAATGCTGTGGCTTTGTAATGCCACTGGGATCCCACAAGGTGGGAGGAGGCATCTGTGAACCACACTCCTTCTGTACTCAAGTCCGTGGTGACTTCCGGTGTTTCCTTAATTGGAGAAGGCTTGTAGGACTGACCTAACAGAACTTAGTCTGAGTTTACAGACTGTTGCAATTTGGAAACCTTTGTTGGATCCTCTTTCAATTGCAATAGCTGTCCAATTCCCTCCAGATAGGCATAGGCATACCACTTTCTTATTGTGGCCTTCTGGGCTATTCCCTTTGGTGGAGGTGATCCCTTGAGGATTTGTTTTAGAAGGGGAAAAGTTCCTTGCGCCACAAAGTCTTGTGAAGTGTGCAGTTTCTCTGCTTCTTTTACAGCCCTGGTTAGGGACAGTAGTCCCTTTTCCCATTCCAAGCACCTTTTCTCGGTGTCCTTGAACAAAGTGAATGACAATAATAGGGCTCTTGTTCCGGCCTTTTGGTCTCTTCTGGAATATTCTACAGTATGATGCATGCTCTGAAAAAACCCATTCAGCCCTTAAGGCATCTTGTGGTGTGGTGAAGGCACATTATGCCCAGAATTATGCCCAGATACTGAAACTTGTCCCAGCACGTGGACAAGTTCCCCCTCCTTTCATGAGGGGAACAAAGGCCAGGATGGTACAGACTACTGCAAGCACCCATCACATGGGATGCTTGTGCTTATACCAAGTATGGGTATAATTCTAGTTTCATGCTTTCTATAGGCTGAAGCTGGTTGTTTACAAGAGTGCCCATTGACCAAATCTAGCCTCAAGAAACCTATAAATAAGTATTACCCCAATTTGTTGCCCTCTTTCACTTTGTTCTCTCCCCTTGCTCTAGGCTGAGCTCATGCCATAGCCTTGCTATTAAGCCTGCATCTGGGCAGGCCTGTTGAGCCTTAGCCCTGAGAGTATCTCCAGAGTAGGGACCAATGCTGAGACCCTGAGAAGCTACAGTATTGTATTACCAGTCTCACCAGTCGGAAGAGCCGACTTCAAGAGGACTGGACCCCCGAGGGTAAGATCTACCCAGTTGCCGGGGAAGGGACTTAGCTGAGTCCAGCAGTCCAAATGTCTGCCTCAGCCTTAAGCAGCAGATTGACAAGCCACCAAGCATGTGTACCCGCTCGCACAGAGCAGGACCAGCATTTAGCTGCATGCCTGTGTGACCCCGCCATTTGTGGGAGAGAAGAGGAGCCATTTCTTCCACAGCTCCGTGCCCTGTGAACCTCAGGGAAATCCAGAGCACCGTTCATGCCCTGTGCTCCAAAGCCGGGACCGTTCCGATAAGGGTCCCGCCCGCTCCTTTGAGCCAAGCAAAGGGGAAGCCACTGCTTTGCACAGCCACACCTCTTCCCTGGGGCTGTCCTCGCCGGCCCCGAAGCCCATTGCTGCCGGGCCAATCCCACTGGGTCCAGCCCTGCCTGCCACCATGCCAGATCAGAAATCTGTGAGCCTGCCTACCAGGAACCGTCGCCCCGCCCCGCCGTGCGGGCTGACTCTGTGAGGGCAAACCCCTTCCTGGGACCAGCCCTACCGGCCCTGCCAGGCCAATCCCACAGGACCACTCCCTGCCGGGCTGACCCCACAGGACCACTTCCAGCCGTCCAGAGGGAGCCTCTTGAGTCCTGCAAAAGGAACCTGCTGTCCAGACCAGCCTAGGAGCCAGCCTGGTGACAGCAGTCTGCCAGAACTTGGCCTTGCTACAAACAAAGGACACAGTGTATCTTCCCCATGCTTTCCACTCAACATTCAGTTCAAAGCACCCGCGTCTAGCAGAGTAACCTCTGACGCATTGTAATATCGCTGTATATAGTTAAGGATTTCCACCAGTGTCCCATAGAGTCGCCACCTGGTGGACAAGTGGCAGAATTGCACCCTTTGTTATATGAATAGAAAGTAATTCTGTAAATATTCTAATTGAGTCCAAATAATAAATACTAAACCACTTATGGGATGTATTTCACAATCATGCACTAGAATATGTATATAAAATAGTGATTCATTGGTTATTAATAATTTTAATAAAATTAATATTTATATAATTCATATTTCATATTAATAAATTAATAATCTCTTCATCACATGTGGATGCAATGTATCCAGTCTTTGATAAGCTTTTAATTCATCCTTTAAGACGTTCAGGGAGAAATTTAGGAGAGCCAAAGCACAGCTAGAGATCAACCTAGCCACAGCCATTAAGAATAATAAAAAATGTTTCTATAAAGTCATTAACAACAAAAGGAGTACTAGGGAAAATCTCCATCCTTTATTGAGTGCAGAGAGAAACATAGTGACTAAGGATGAGGAGAAGGCTGAGGTGCTGAATGCTTACTTTGCCTTGGTCTTTAGCAATGGATCCAGCAGTTCCCTGGTCACCCAGCCTCATGACCTAGAAGTCAGGAAGGGGAATCAGAATGAGGTCATCACAATAAATGAGGAAGTGGTCAGTGGTCTACTGCACCACTTAGAAGCACACAAGGCAATAGGGCTAGATGGGCTACACCCAAGGGTGCTGAAGGATTTGGCAGATGTGCTTGCCAAGCCAATTTCTGTTGCAGCCACTGTTCTAAGGGCAGCTGCTGAATGCATGCAGAGTACATGATTCCTTAGCTGACCAATTCCTTAGCATACTGTGTAGAGCAAAACAATAATATTCCATGTGTGCCAAGAACATCATCCTCATGTTGGCACCCTTTGACTGGAACATGCTGGAGAAGCCACCTCCTTCACATGCTGGCATCTCTTCTTGGGAAAAAATTTTAGCTTATATATGTGGTTGGATTTTGCTGGTTAAGTGATTGATAACAGAGTATATAAACAGCTGGTTGCCTGGGAGAAGAGACTAAGCCCTTCCTGGCTACAACCACCTTTCAGGTAGTTGTAGAGGGCAATGAGGTCACCCCTGAGCCTCCTCTTCTCCCAGTGCTCCTCAATATATTCATCGACAACCTGGATGAGGGCAACGACTGCTGACTTATATTTTTGATTTTTGATACACAGACATGCTCTCTTCCTTAGTGGGAGAAATTCTTGCTTGGGTTTGCATACAAAACTTTTTTTTTTGACCAGGCCCTATGTTATGAAATATATATTCATCATTATGCCATGGTCAGATGCAATCTAACTAGCATGTTTATACGCTATGGTAATTGCTGATGTGAGTTGTTGAGACTAACTCATTTTCCTTCTTGTCTACCTTGTGACAGATAAAAATATGCATTTCATCTGTCTACCTTGCCACTGATTGAAAGATATTTCCAAGCAAATATCTATAATTTAAATCTTGCTAATTGATTTATCTGCATTTACTGTTAACTTGTTTGAATTACTTTAAAAATTCAAGAATGTGCATATGAAAAATATTTATGGGTACATCTGTGTTGTCATCACTGTTGAAAATGTAGGCACACCAAAACTAGCTTTATCCTAGATAGCTCAGTTTCTATCAATATCTGCATAGAGTTCAGGCTTAAAAACTGCTCATAGGATAGGATAGGATAGGATGGGATAGAATAGAATAAACCAGGTTGGAAGAGACCTTCAAGATCATCGTGTCCAACCCATCATCCAACACCACCCAATCAACTAAACCATGCAACCAAGCATCCTGTCAAGCCGCCTCCTGAATACCCTCAGCGACGGCGACCCCACCACCTCCTCAGGCAGCCCATTTCAATGGGCAATCACTCTCTCTGTGTAAAACTTCCTCCTAACCTCCAGCCTAAACCTCCCCTGGCACAGTTTGAGACTGTGTCCTCTTGTTCTGGTACTGGTTGCCTGGGAGAAGAGATGTTGAGAGAGGGCTTAGCTCTCCCTCCTCCACAGAGTAAGAAACCACAGCTAACTCAGTCAAAGAGCAAGCTATATATACAAGCATATATGGAAAGCAGGTTATATATAACACAATATATACAGGTATTTACAATATATACACAGAAATATACAGAAAAGAGAAATAACACAACAAAAATCCCTCCCCGAGGGAGGGATCCCCTCCTTGGAACCCCCTCTCTCCCCCCCTACCTCCCTTTTTCCCCCAAAAAGGGGTTAGAGAGAGAAAAAGGCAAGTTACTAAGGAAAAGAGCTGTTAGTAAGCTTCAAAAGCCCATGCAGGATTAGTTTTTGCTTATGTGAAGGCCAACTCCAGCAGTTCGCAGAGAAGCAGGCAGGGAGAACAGGCTGATCACCCAAACTCCCCCAACCGAACTGAACTGAGGAAAAAAAAAATTCCAACTGCTTCACAATCTAAAGCTGCATTTTTTTCTATCAACCAATGAAATTCGTTTAGAATATCAGAATGTTTTGGTTCTAGTACCGAAAACATTTAGCCAGTGTCTCAGCACTGTTTGTACTTAAAGGCACAGTGTCAAATGACCACAGTCCACCCCTTTCTAAACAATTTCATTGGCTGTTCGTACTGTCCATCCAATCCAGAACAATATTTACAGTTTGTATGTCAAGTTCATAGTCCATTCCGGCTATACTCAGATGTACATGATTCAGAAGTCCAAGAAACTCCAAAACGCAAGAAAATGGAAAACAGTTTGTCTCTCCGCAGACGAAGCGAAGAAAAGGGAAACAGGGACACAGGGACTCTCAGTTGACTCAGGGCTCTCAGGATTCTCAGGGTTCGTGCACCGTAGATTCCTCAGGGATTCTTCCTTTGGACGCGATGTAGCTGTACAACAGACTGAAATTAAACTCTCTCAGCTAAAGTTAAATCTCTTTGTGGAATACACTGAATTTCACCATTCTCTTGCATTACCCAATAAGTGTGACCCAGACCTTCTGCTGAAACCACCCCTCGGACAGGTTTAGCCTCTCCTGAGGGCAAAAATACCCAAACAGTTTTACCTAACAGATTCTTTTCTCTAACAACAGGAACTCTATCACCTTCTACTTTCTGTAGCAGATCTGAATGTGCCGGTCCAGCTCGGTTCACCGAACCTCTACTATTCACCAGCCAGGTTGCTTGTGCTAAATGTTTCTCCCAGTTTTTCAAAGATCCACCTCCCATGGCTTTGAGAGTGGTCTTCAACAAACCGTTGTAGCGTTCAATCTTCCCTGCAGCTGGTGCATAGTAAGGAATGTGGAAAATCCACTCAATACCATGCTCTTTTGCCCAGCTCTTTACAAGGTTGTTCTTGAAATGAGTTCCGTTGTCTGACTCAATCCTCTCTGGAGTTCCGTGTCTCCACAGGATCTGTCTCTCCAGACCGAGAATGGTGTTGCGTGCAGTTGCATGTGGAACTGCATAAGTTTCCAGCCATCCAGTGTTCGCCTCTACCATAGTAAGAACGTATTGCTTACCAGAATTAGAACGTGGTAGAGTGATGTAGTCAATCTGCCAGGCTTCACCATATCTGTACTTGGACCATCTGTCACCATACCACAAGGGCTTAATTCGCTTTGCCTGCTTAATAGCAGCACAAATGTCACAGTCATGGATGACTTGTGTGATAGCATCCATGGAAATGTCTATGGATCTGTCACGAGCCCACTGGTATGTTGCATCTCTGCCTTGATGTCCTGACGAATCGTGAGCCCACTGAGCAAAGAATATTTCGCCTCGGTGTTTCCAGTCGAGATCAAGATCAGAGTCCTTGTCTACTTGAGAAACTCTTGCAGCTAAATCTGCCTGATGGTTGTGCCGCTGTTCCTCAGTAGTTTTGCTCTTAGGAATGTGAGCATCAATGTGTCTCACCTTCACTGGAATTCTCTCGACTCGATCAGCAATGTCTTGCCACAGGTCGTCTGCCCAGATGGGTTTTCCTTTCCTCTGCCAACCATTCTTTTTCCAGTTCTTTAGCCAACCCCATAGAGCATTGGCTACCATCCATGAGTCGGTGTAGAGATAAAGCTTTGGCCATCTCTCACGTTCAGCTACGTCGAGAGCTAGCTGGACAGCTTTTACCTCTGCAAACTGACTGGATTCTCCTTCTCCATCCTTCGCCTCTGCAACTCGGCGTGTTGGACTCCACACGGCAGACTTCCACCTTCGCTTGTTCCCAACGAGACGACAGGAACTGTCTGTGAACAAAGCATATTTCTTCTCATCATCAGAAAGGTCATTGTAAGGAGAAGCTTCCTCAGCACGAGTTACTCTCTCCTCTGGAGGTTTCGCACAGTTGGTATCTTCAGGCCAACTGGAGATCACCTCCACCAGATCAGGTCTCTCAAGATTTCCCATTCGGGCTCTCTGTGTTATCAGAGCCATCCACTTAGTCCAGGTGGAATCTGTGGCATAATGTGGTGTGGAACCTTTGCCTTTGAACATCCAATTCAAAACTGGTAATCTGGGAGCTAAGAGAAGTTGTGATTCAGTTCCAATCACTTCAGAAGCTGCCTTCACTCCTTCATAGGCAGCTAGAATCTCTTTCTCTGTTGGAGTATAATTAGCCTCTGAACCTCTGTAACCTCGACTCCAGAAGCCAAGAGGTCGTCCACGTGTCTCACCTGGAGCTTTTTGCCACAAGCACCAGGTTGGACCATTGTCACTTGCAGCCGTGTACAAAATGTTCTTAATGTCTGGACCATCTCAGACAGGTCCCAGTCCCACTGCTTGAACTGCCTCTTGCTTTATCTGGTCAAAGGCTGCTTGTTGTTCAGGTCCCCAGTGGAAACTGTTCCTTTTTCGAGTCACATCATACAGAGGTTTCATAATCTGACTGTATCCAGGGATGTGTAGTCTCCAAAATCCCACTGTCCCCAAGAAACGTAAAGTCTCTTGCTTGTTGGTGGGATTTCAGTATTCAGTTCTTATTGTATTCAGTATCACTAAGGTTGGAAGAGACCTCAAAGATCATCGAGTCCAACCTGTCACCACAGACCTCATGACTAGAGTAGGGAGGACACTAGTGCCCACTGCAGGCTTGAACTCATGACCTTCCCCATTAAAGGTCTTATGTGCTACCAACTGAGCCACACCACTCCCCGATTTGCCATGGTAGAGACTCTGTTTACCACATCCACTGGAATGTGTCGGCTTCCATCCTGCCACTGCACTCCCAGAAACTGGATCTCTGTGGTAGGACCTTTCACTTTGTCTCTCTTGATGGCAAAACCTGCATTCAGAAGAATGTCCATGATTTTGTTACCTTTCTCGAAGACTTCCTCAGCAGTTTTACCCCAGACGATGATATCATCGATGAACTGGATGTGTTCTGGAGCACCACCTTCCTCTAGAGCATCATGGATCACTGCATGACAGATGCTGAAGCTGTGGATCCAGCCCATTGGCAGTCTGTTGAAAGTGTACTGGATTCCTCTCCAGGTGAAAGCAAAATGAGGGCTGCATTCCTCTGCTATGGGAATAGAGAAGAAAGCATTAGCAATGTCTATGGTAGCATACCATTTGGCCTCTTTGGATTCCAGCTCATACTGGAGTTCCATCATGTCTGGTACTGCTGCACTCATAGGCGGAGTTACTTCAGTCAGGGCTCGGTAATCCACTGTCAGACGCCAGTCTCCATTCGGCTTTCGCACAGGCCACACTGGACTGTTGAAAGGTGAATGAGTTTTGCTGATGACTTTCTGACTCTCCTACTGACGAATCAGATTCTGAATGGGCAACAAAGAGTCACGGTTGGTTCTGTATTGTCTGTGATGCACAGTCTGAGAAGCAACCGGCAATTTAATGTCCTGAATCTTGTGTTGTCCCACAACTGCAGATTCATCAGAGAGTTCAGGTCTAGCAGACAGCTTCAGCTTTTGTCCATCAATTTCTACAGAAGCTACTCCAAAAGCCCATTTGTAACCTTTAGGGTCCTTGAAACGCCCTTCTCTCAGAAAATCAATTCCCAAAATACAAGGTGCATCAGGTCCGGTCACAACTGTATGCTTCCTCCACTGTTTACCCATTAAACTTATATTAACCTCCACTTTACTTAACTCTTGAGATCCATCAGTGACTCCCAGAATAGTTATAGACTCTGATCCCTGATAATTTGATGGCAATATGGTGCACTGAGCTCCTGTGTCAACCAAGGCCCTGTACTTCCGAAAGTGCGAAGTGCCAGGCCACTGGATGTACACATCCCAATAGATTCTGTTATCTCCATTATCCCTCTCCTCCCCCTGGCGGGAGGCAGGGCACCCCTAGTTATGGGGAACATGTCCACAGGTGCAACGAGCACACTGTGCATTGTTAGAACTGGAGCCACTGTTGGAGCTACTAGAGCTGTCCTGGGGAACTGTGGAAGTAACAGCTACCCTTCTGGTATTGCTACCCCGGGTTCTGCCACTTTGCAGTTCCCTCAGTCTCCTGAAAAGATTAGAAGTTGGTTGGCCATCCCACCTGTTCACGTTCTCACCAAACTGATCACGCAAAGTAATCCAAATAGTCCTACATGAGTGCCTTGGTAGTCTGTTTTGGTTTGGTCTGTTTTGGAATTACCTCCTTGGAGGATGTCTGTTCCTCACAGATGAAACATGTATCCGCCTGGAGGAAGAATTGGAATTATCTCTTTGTGCCAATTGGGATATGGTGTTTTTAAATTCATCCTTCAGCTCTTTCATGCAATTCTCCAGTTTTCCAGACAGAGCTTTAATGGCTGAAACCAAAGAAACACATGTCATGCTATCATCCAATTGTCTCAGCTGATCAGTGAATTGGCCAACCGTAGGAGGAGCTCCACCATAATTTCTTGCTACAATTCTGCTTGCCAGAATGTTTGCATAATTGGAAGGAGCAAGTTTGATGAGCTTTTTAGCAAGACAGGATTATGTTCCTACAGGAACATCATCAGGATTCAGAGATTCATGTTCACCATAGAGTATCTCTCTAACAGCAAATTCTCTCAGACGCTTAATTCCCTCATCTATGGTAGTCCAGGGCTTAGGATTCCATGGAAGATCATCTCGGGAAGGGTATCTCATGAGAACTGCCATTAAAAGGCGTATCCACAGATTAACCTTACCGAGAGCCTTGCCTAGATGTCTATCCCATTATCCTTTGACAGAGTTCCTAGCTGAGCTGCTGACTTGTCTCCAACCATTAGAGCTGGAGCACCTGTATCATAACATCTACCAAGCCAAGCGAGAACTGGCTCCTTATCTGCTCTGAGGTAGTCTTTGTGCACATTTGTAAGCTCCTCACGGGGTGAAGAGCAGTCGGTTATGTCATCTTGTTGTTCTTCTTCCTTTGCCTCCTCTTCCTCAACTTGTGGTCCAAACAACCTTTCTGTCACTCTCTCAAGGATCCCTTTAAGCTGAGAAGCACCACCACTAGCTGCTGTCCTACCAAGAGCTGCATCTCGATCCTCTGATGATCTCAATAACTCAGCAATATTTTTAAGACAAATTTTCTCTTCCTCCCCAGCAGAAGAACCTTGCTGTGCACCCCCATCAGCTCCTGAATCAGCTTTAGGCTTACCCCTCCTTGTTGTTAAAACTGCTACTTGCTTTACTGGAGCTGTGTTTGGGTTTCCAGCTGCCTTATCAGAAGCTGATAAGCTTTGAGACAGATTAGCTGCTTTGGAGGACGCTTCCGCTCCTGCCATGGAAGAAGGAGGAAATGACTTTGCCTCGTTAATGGTGGCTGCCGGGGACACGGGAGCCGCCATTTTTGGGGCTGGTGCAGCCCCTGGCTGCTTGCCAGAATCATCAACACTGCCGTTCAAAGCTGCCTTTCCAATAGACTTTTTAGCTTTATCTTTAACTGACACAGATTCCCCATTATCATCATCACTGGATGTTTCTGAAACAGAGCCAGGGTGGTGTTTTCGTCTCTTTGCCCTCCGTTTAACAACGAAACATGCCTTAGACACTTTTTTCTCCTGGTACAGTGCTACCAACAAATACACATTAATCATCACCGATAGCAGGACTACACACATCAAGAAAATCAGCTTTGGATCCCAGCCATCACTTAAAATTACCCTTTCACCGACTGGAATCTTAAACTCCTTTATCTCAATAGGGAGAGTAGTAGATGTAACATTTCTGTATCTCCTGACCAAAAAGAATTCCAGGCACCAATCATATAGGAGCTGAATCTTGTACTTAAACCACAAATACAATTTTTGCATTATATATTTACCTGTCTGATCGATAATCATACCCAGGCAATACTTGTAGATCAATACACCAAAGACTGAGAAGAACAGATGCTCTAAAAGCCAAAACACCTTCATGTTTGCACATCCTACTCAAGCAAGCAATAAATCAAACTAATTTGTCACCAAGGCCCGAGTTGGGCAGCCAATAATGTGGTAGGTTGAGAGAGGGCTTAGCTCTCCCTCCCTGGAACTCGCTCTCTGCTCAGTTGGTAGTGCATGAGACTATGAGTGTTTAGGTCATGGGTTCGAATCCTGCAGTGGTCAGCAGAGCCAGGGGTGTGCTTCCTCTTTACTGTGACCTTTTGACACTGTGCCTTTATGGACAAACAGTGCTGAGACACTGGCTAAATGTTTTCGGTACTAGAACCAAAACATTCTGATATTCTAAACGAATTTCATTGGTTGATAGAAAAAAATGCAGCTTTAGATTGTGAAGCAGTTGGAATTTTTTTTTTTTTTCCTCAGTTCAGTTCGCTTTGGGGAGTTGGGGGAGTTTGGGTGATCAGCCTGTTCTCCCTGCCTGCTTCTCTGTGAACTGCTGGAGTTGGCCTTCACATAAGCAAAAACTAATCCTGCATGGGCTTTTGAAGCTTACTAACAACTCTTTTCCTTAGTAACTTGCCTTTCTCTCTCTCTAACCCCTTTTTGGGGAAAAAGGGAGGTAGGGGGGGAGAGAGGGGGCTCCAAGGAGGGGATCCCTCCCTCGGGGAGGGATTTTTGTTGTGTTATTTCTCTTTGCTGTATATTTCTGTGTATATATTGTAAATACCTGTATATATTGTGTTATATATAACCTGCTTTCCATATATGCTTGTAAATATATAGAGCTTGCTCTTCGACTGGGCTAGTTGTGGTTTCTTACTCTGTGGAGGAGGGAGAGCTAAGCCCTCTCTCAACCTACCACAAGAGACCAACCCCTGCCTGACTACAACCCCCCTTCAGGTAGTTGTAGACAGCAATAAGGTCACCCCTGAGTCTCCTCCAGGCTCATGATTCTCTCTTGAATGCCAAGTGTGTGTGTTGCAGAAAGTATCTACTTAAAATTTGTTAAGCATTCTAATACTTAATCTTGACATCAAGTTTGTATATATATCAAGGTCCTAAAAATATAAAAAATGTCTTGTCCTATGTACTTGTGCTCAAAATTAAACCCATTATATGTAGTTGGAGGTGTCCTTGCTTAATAAGGGGGGGGTTGGATAAGATGACCTTTGATGCTGTCTTCCAATCCAATGCATTCTGTGATTACTGTAAAACCTAGTTATATTAATTCCTTTCCCTCATATAGGGAGTAAGTTTTCAACTGGATTTCAAAACTACTTTTTCCAAATTAAACTTGGAAGAAAACTTGTAGACAACAAAATGAGCTGTGAGCGAAGACTTGTTTATCATTTGGCTTACAACACTACTGTCTTTGCTTATATAAATAGCACAGTAAGGGTCAGACATTTTATAATTTTAATTTTATTTTCTATATTCCTTTGAATTAATGTATTCCTTTTTTACATTTTGTAGTGCAAAGAAAGAATGAGGCCTGTCAAATCAGCATTGAAACAACTGGATAGACCAGAGAAAGGTCTTTCTGAAAGGGAACAGCTGGAGCATACTAGACAGTGCCTAATCAAAATTGGGGACCATATTACTGAATGTTTAAAGGAGTATACAAGTCCTGAACAAATTAAACAGTGGAGAAAGTAAGTTATTGCACATGATTTTTTTTTTGCAAAATGAAAATCCATATTAGTTTCTAGTAAGTAGAAGAATTTTAAATTATTTTTCTTGTTCCTTATTCTCACTTTCTTGAATGTTGTTTCTGTATTAAATAAGGAGTTATAACAAGATGATTATAAATGGCTCCAGCTTTTAATGAATTCACTTTTTCATACTTTCATAGCAATGAATTTGTCCAATAGGTAGAGTCATCTTACTTCTTAAAACCAAAAGCAAACAGAAAATAGCTGTATTTATATAATATTTAATGTTTAGTGGAAAAGAATTCTTATCATTAAAGAATCAGACTTTTTGTTTTGTTGTGGGTTTTTATTCATACTAAAAATGGGCCATTATAAATGTGCATTGAGATTTTAATAATTTTGAGTTCCTGAATCATTTATTTTTAAAAATATGCTCTAAAATTAAATCATATATCTAAATGCTTAAGTCTATGTTCTGTTGTATGATACAATAAAATCTAATATATGGAAAAATTATAACTTCTCTTTCTTTTTCCTCAGAAACTTGTGGATTTTTGTCTCTAAGTTTACAGAATTTGATGCCAGAAAGCTGCACAAGCTGTATAAACATGCAATCAAAAAACGCCAAGAATCTCAGGTAATACTTTCAGACTCTCTAAATGTCTAAATATATATTATAAGTTTTATAACTGTTTTATTATATCGAGTATATTCAATACATTTGAAGTGTGTTTGATTATTCATAATAAAGTAGTCTGTTTTCTTAGGATATTTTCTCAAGATTTTGGAAGCAGCTTTGGGATTTATCAGTGACAATTTTTGTACTTGCCTTTTTTTAGCAACACAGTGACCAGAATATTAGCAGCAATGTGAATACACATGTAATTAGACATCCAGGTAAGAAAACTTGAGCATGTTACTGTTCTGAATATCTTAAATAATGGTATGTGAAATGAAATAAGCTTAAAACTCTCTCCTAGAACTCCCATACTACTGGATATCATAAGTATAGGCTGACTTAGCATAACTTCACTAGTTTGTTGATGAAATTCAACTGATCATGGACTGAACTTGGTACTTATTGATTTTAGTAGCAAGTTATTTGGCCATTTTCTAAAAATAAAATAATATTTTAAAAAGACCAAACAAAACTTTTTTTTAGTACTTAATTTTGAGGAGAGAGAGAGGCCAACTTCTTGGAGACTCTGTGCCTGTTTGTAGCAGTTGTAATGTTCACCATATTTTCAAAAATATATTCCCCAAAGTCACAGTTAGCAGTTATATGGGATGTCTTTTACTGTTGATAATAATACTGGTTTCTATGCTTCCAGACTTGCCTTCTTGTAATACTTGGTTTTATATCATGTTATGTAAAACCCTGAGTATGTTATCATGGGTTTTAAATGAGTATAATGTATTTTAGGAATACCACTAAAAACTTTTAATTAACAAGATGTGCCTCCAAAACTCATGTTCATGCTAGGGCAATCTCTCCTTAGAAAAGAACTTCTGACCATTCTGTTTAAAATTGCTCAACTAAAGGCACCTGGTCTCTACTGACTGCTCATTTGAGATACACTGATCCTCTCCATTCAGTCTATAAGGTGGAAAATTTTAGTCCCCAACCTTATATATCTATATTTCTCTCTTGCTTGCCTTCTATTTACTGCTGAGGTTTCTTTCAGTCACATTAGTATGTCTGTCATTCAATTATTTCTATCTTGGTTTTGTCAAATTATAATGTCACTTTCATATTGCTTTAAATCTGACAGGTAGAAGTGCTGTTTGAATCTGTGAAGTAAAAAGTTTATAGTATATGAGACTTCCTTATAATCTCTGCTTTACTAAACAGATGTTGAAAGACTGAAAGAGAATACAAACCATGATGACAGTAGCATGGACAGTTATTCTTCTGATAGACATTTGTCACAATACCATGATCATCGTAAGGACAGGCATCAGGGAGATGTTTATAAGAAAAGTGACTCTAGGAAAAGGTCTTATTCAGCCTTCAGCAATGGAAAAGACCACAGAGACTGGGATCACTATAAACAAGACAGCAGGTAAATTGCTTCAGCAATTATAAAAACTGTTAATAATTCCCTTCCTGGTTTTGCAGTATGCTTGTAGTAAGTACCAAAGTATCTTTTCTGAGTAATGCAGAACTGCAAAGAGATTTCTCTAATGCAGTTCTTTTGAATTGACATAATTGTAGTTCTTACCATGTGTTCAGTAATACTAATATAAGTAAATCTTTTCAGATACTATAGTGATAGTAAACATAGAAAGTTGGATGACCACAGGAGCAGAGGTCACAGGTCAAACCTGGAAGGAATTTTAAAAGACAGTCGGCCTCATTCAGATCATTGTTCCCATTCAGAACACAGGATACATTCAGATCACCGTTCCACTTCAGAGTACAGCCATCATAAATCTTCCCGAGATTATAGGTACCACTCAGACTGGCAAATGGACCACAGAGCTTCTGGTAGTGGCCCAAGGTCACCATTAGATCAGTGGTCTCCTTATGGTTCAAGATCTCCTTTAGGACACAGATGTCCATTTGAACACTCATCCGATCACAAAAGTACACCTGAACATACATGGAGTAGCTGGAAAACATAACAGAGACTGACATTTTCTGGAGCCTCTTTTAGCCATATACAGTAAGCTAACACAGTAATTGCCTTATGTAACTTGAAAGATGTGGACTGGATATTCTCTTAGTAGCAGTATTGTTACTTCTTTCCAGGGTGCAAGGTCTATTATCCCAACAAAGAAAAAATATTTTTGTATCTAAAGTTTATGCTGCACTGTGCTGCAAATGTTGTGGCACTTTTCTTTCTTTCTCCTCTCTTTACCAAGAAATGGTAAATGTTTACTTTTACAGGGACCCTAACACTGCCCCATTTCAAATGGATGTCACAAAACTGTATTTAGTCTGAAAAAAAAGATTAAATTATGTTTGCAAATGAATTTTTAAACACTGGCTTGTGATCATGTTTCAGGAACAAATGAGAAGTTTGATTTGTTTTCTTAGCAAAGAATTCTCAAGGATTTTTATTCACGTTCCAAAGCTATTTGTTTACATTGTACACTGCAACCACCTTGCCGCTTTTCATCACAAGCATGAACACTTAAATTCAGTACCTATAAATGTAAATTACCCAGATATTCTCCTGTTTGTGATGAGTTGTAATAATGCATTTTTACAAAATAAAATAAATGGCTGGAAAATACTGCAAAGTAGTTGAATGAACTTGCTTTTTTATATTTTTTGCTTGCTCCTTTCTGTGCAAGGGCTAAACTCCCCCCACTCCACCCCCGCCCCACCCTCCCTCTCTACTTACCAGGAAATAAGAAAGCGTGGGGGAAAAAGGCAGAGGGAGAGTTTTCAGTTGATTTACACAGAATACTTTACTCCTCTGCTACAAAGATATCAGATTACATCAGTATATCTAGAAACCAGAAGAAAAAGGGAAAGGAATACCTGTCTGAATCCTGTAACAGGCAAAAACACAGCTGCCCACTCAAGGACCAGAAAAGCCAGAGACCCTTCTTTCCAGGGCTGTAATACCACACAGCTGTAAATGCCGAAGTCTTAAATTCATAATTCTGACAGTGAGAAATATTATGTGGTTCCAACCACTACATTCTCCACCCCTATTGTAGTGTGATGGTTTAATCCACCAACATCAACAAAAAGCTCAGCTGAACTCAGCTGGAGAAGTGAATGAAGCTGTATTTTACAAGCAATAATGGAATGCAATGAATATATACAAAATATACAGTATTTACAATATTATACAAGAATTTATAAAAAAAGGAAACAGCACAGAAATCCTCCTCGGGAGGAGGATCCCACCTCAGGTTCCCCCCAACCTCTCTCCCTCCCCTTTCCACAGTATCACAGTATCACCAAGGTTGGAAGAGACCTCAAAGATCATCAAGTCCAACCCATCACCACAGACCTCATGACTACACCATGGCACCAAGTGCCACGTCCAATGCCCTCTTGAACACATCCAGGGATGGTGACTCCACCACCTCCCTGGGTAGCCCATTCCAATGGCGAACGACTCTCTCGGTGAAGAACTTCCTCCTCACCTCTAGCCAAAACTTCCTTGAGACTGTGACTGTGTCCTCTAGTTCCCTCTAGTTAATTAGAAGAAAAAGAGAAAAGGAGAAAAATATTAGGGAAATTTCAGTTAGCTCAAAGCTTTGTTAAGAAGTCAGTTTTTCTTATCTGAGGGTTTGCTAGATAAAAGGCCTTTCTGTCCAAGGTCAGCATGCATTCCAGCCAAGAGACAGAAGACGGAGATACTGAGAACAGAATGTAAGATTGTAAAACTACATCCCACTCATTTACCAATGAAATTCATTTAGAATTATCTTTGTTTACCTTTTTACACCAAGACTTTTCAGTTAGAGAATTCTGCAGCTATCCTTCTCTTAAAGGCACAGCCTAAACTGTCACAATCCACTCCTTCTAAACAATTTCATCGGCTGTTAGTACTGTCCATCTAATGTAAAACCACATCTACAATTCGTAAGTGAAGTCCACAGTCCATTCCAGCTGTCCTCAGATGCAGATGATTCAGAAGTCCAAGAAAAATCAGGAAACAAGAAAGCAGAAAACAGTTTGTCTCTTTGCAGATGAAGCAAAGAAAAGGAATCAGGGACTCGGTTGACTCAGGGATATCAGGGTTCTCAGGGTTCGTGCACCGTAGATTTCTCATGGATTCTTCCTTTGGGTGCAATGTATCTGTACAACACTCTGAAATTAAACTCTCTCAAGAATGGTGTTGCGTGCAGTTGCATGTGGAACTGGATAAGTTTCCAGCCATCCAGTGTTTGCCTCTACCATAGTAAGCACGTATTGCTTACCAGAACGAGAACGTGGTAGAGCGATATAGTCAATCTGCCAGGCCTCACCATACCTGTACTTGGACCACTGGTCACCATTCCACAAGGGCTTGATTCACTTTGCCTGCTTAATAGCAGCACAAATGCCACAGTCATGGATGACTTGTGTGATAGCATCCATGGAAATGTCTATGGATCTGTCACGAGCCCATTGGTAGGTTGCATCTCTGCCTTGATGTCCTGACGAATCGTGAGCCCACCGAGCTAAGAATATTTCACTTCGGTGATTCCAGTCGAGATCAAGATCAGAATCCGTGTCTACTTGAGAAACTCTTGCAGCTAGATCTGCCTGATCATAGAATCAATAAGGTTAGAAGAGACCTCAAAGATCATCAAGTCCAACCTGTCACCCAACACCTCATGACTACTAAACCATGGCACCAAGTGCCACATCCAATCCCCTCTTGAACAACTCCAGGGACAGTGACTCCACCACCTCCCAGGGCAGCACATTCCAACGCCTAACAAGTCTGTGAAGAACTTTCTCCTCACCTCGAGCCTAAACCTCCCCTGGTGCAATTTGAGACTGCATCCTCTTGTTCTGGTGCTGGTTGCCTAGGAGAAGAGACCAACCCCCACCTGGCTACAACCTCCCTTCAGGTTGTTGTAGAGAGCAATGAGGTCTCCCCTGAGACTCATCTTCTCCAGGCTAAACAACCCCAGCTCCCTCAGCCTCTCCTTTAGGCTTGTGCTCAAGGCCTCTCCCCAGCCTCGTTGCCCTTCTCTGGACACGTTCAAGAGTCTCACTGTCCTTCTTAAATTGAGGGACCCAGAACTGGACACAGTACTCAAGGTGTGGCCTGACCAGTGCCATCTGCCAGTCAACAATGTATCCTCAGAAATACACTTGGGAAGAAGAGCATTCTAAAAGCTGACCACTTACAAATGAAAAAATAAACAGACAATGGGCCCCTTTTTGCTCATATTGTTAATACCCACCAAAGTCATACTGTCAAGTCAATCACTAGATGATCTTTAAGGCCCCTTTAAACCATTCTATGGATCTATGAATTCCTTGGGACATTTCCAATGAGCAGCAAATTTACCGGACAGGTGTAAAAACAAAGAACATCTTAATTACCTGGCTTTACATTTAAATAATCTGGTCACAAAATACACCTTCTAAGCTTTCTACAGATAAAATAAGAGAGCAAAGAGAAAAAAAAGAGCCCCCACAAAAGCAGGTGAGCAGCCCAAAGAGAGATGAAAGGATGGTTGTGTTGTTGTTCCTCGGTAGCTTTGCTCTTAGAAATGTGAGCATCAATGTGTCTCACCTTCACTGGAATTCTCTCAAGTTGATCACCAATGTCTTGACACAGATCAGCTGCCCAAATAGGCCTTCCTATTCTCTGCCAACCATTCCTTTTCCAGTCCTTTAGCCAAAACCACAGAGCATTGGCTACCATCCATGAATCAGTGTGGAGATAAAGTTTTGGCCATCTCTCACTTTCAGCTACATCAAGAGCTAGCTGGACAGCTTTTACCTCGGCAAATTGACTGCATTCTCCTTCTATGGCACCAGGTCAGCTGGCAACAGATGGAGTACATCTGTCCCAGAGGAGGGGAAAGATCACAGTATACGAGAATGGCCTATACCTCGAAGGGAAAAAGATTCTAGGAAGGGACTTGGAAGGTCTCATAGATAGGGCTTTAAACTAGATTCGAAGGGGGAAGGGGCTGGAACCAGTCCCCCTAGGCAGGAGTCTGGGGGTGATAAGCTGGAGCCAGAGGTGAAACCAGCAGCCCAGCTGAGGTGCATGTACACTAATGCACGAAGCATGGGCAACAAACAAGAGGAGCTGGAAGCCTTGCTGCAGCAGGAAAGTTATGATGTAGTTGCCATCACAGAGACGTGGTGGGACAACTCGGATGACTGGAGCACTGCAATTGATGGCTACAGGCTCTTCAAGAGAGACAAGCAAGGGAGAAGGGGTGGAGGGGTGGCCCTGTACATCAGGGAGGCACTAGATGCTATTGAGCTGGAGATCAGGGACGATCGGGTTGAGTGCTTGTGGGTTAAAATTAGAAGGAAGACCAGCAGGGCAGACATCCTGGTTGGAGTCTGTTATAGACCACCCAACCAGGAAGAAGAGGCTGATGAAGCATTCTATAGCCAGCTTAAGGCTGTCTCAAGGTCTCTGGACCTTGTTCTCATGGGCGACTTCAACCTGCCTGATATCTGCTGGGATCGCAAGACAGCAGAGAGGAGACAGTCTAGGAGGTTCTTAGAGTGTATGGACGATAGCTTCTTATCCCAGGTGCTGTGTGATCCTACCAGAGGTAAGGCTCTGCTTGACCTCCTCTTCACCAATAGGGAAGGGCTGGTGGGTGATGTGGTGGTCGGAGGGTGTCTAGGGTCCGGCGACCATGAAATAATTGAATTTTCAGTATTTGGTCAAGCTAAGAGGGGCAGCAAGAAGACCTCCACTCTGGACTTCTGAAGGGCGGACTTCAGGCTACTCAAGGAACTAACTCAGAAGGTTCCTTGGGAAACAACCCTTAAAAACAAAGGGGTCCAGGAGCACTGGACCTACTTCAAGAAAGAACTCTTGAAGGCGCAGGAACAGGCTGTGCCAATGTGCCGGAAGATGAGCCGCCGGAGCAGACGGCCAGCCTGGATGGGCAATGAACTTCAAAAAGAACTAAGGGAAAAAAAGAGGGTGTACCATTTTTGGAAGAAAGTTGAGGCAACCCATAGAATGTTTAAGGATGTTGCTAGGTCTTGTAGGAAGAAAATTAGGGAGGCAGAAGCCCATTTAGAGCTTAGACTGGCCTCTTCTGTGAAGGGCAACAAAAAATCCTTCTATAAATATATTAATTGCAAGAGGAGGGGCAAGGACTTAGTTGGTTGACACAGAGGGGAATGTTGTAACAAAAGATGAGGAAAAGGCAGAGGTACTTAACACCTTCTTTGCCTCAATTTTTAATAGCAGGACAGAATGTCTTCCAGACAGCTGGCCTGCAGAGCTGGCACATGGAGCAAGGGAGCAGCATAATTTTCCCCTGTTCCAGGATGGGGTAGTTAGAGACCTCCTCAGCCGCTTGGATCCCCACAAGCCCAGACGGGATCCATCCGAGGGTGCTGAGAGAGCTGGCAAATGATCTGGCCGGGCCGCTCTCCATCATCTTTCAGCAGTCCTGGCTCACTGGAGAGGTCCCAGAAGACTGGAAGCTGGCCAACGTGGTGCCCATCCACAAGAAGGGCCGGTTGGATGAGCCAGGGAATTATAGGCCTGACCTCAGTGCCAGGCAAGATTATGGAACAGGTCATCCTGAGTGCAATCACACATCACTTACAGGATGGCCAAGGGATCAGGCGCAGCCAGCATGGATTTAGGAAGGGCAGGTCCTGCCTGACCAACCTGATCTCCTTCTATGATCAGGTGACCTGCCTGGTGGATGTGGGCAGGCCTGTGGATGTAGTCTACCTGGTCTTCAGCAAGGCTTTTGACACCGTTCCCCATAGCAAACTCCTGGCCAAGCTGTCAGCCCATGGCTTGGACGGGAGCGCACTGCGTTGGGTTAGGAACTGGCTGGAGAGCTGAGCCCAGAGAATGGTGGTGAATGGTGCCACATGCAGCTGGCAGCCAGTCACTAGTGGTGCGCCCCAAGGATCAGTGCTGGGCCCCATGCTCTTTAATATCTTTATTGATGGATCAGAGAAGGAGAAGGATCAGAGGTGACCTCATTGCCCTCTACAACTACCTGAAAGGTGGTTGTAGACAGGAGGGGGGTGGTCTCTTCTCCCAGGCAACCAGCACCAGAACAAGGGGACACAGTCTCAAGCTGTGCCAGGGGAGGTTTAGACTCGAGGTGAGGAAAAAGATCTTTACTGAGCAAGTCATTCGTCATTGGAATGGGCTGCCCAGGGAGGTGGTGGAGTCGCCGTCCCTGGAGGTGTTCAAGGGGAGATTGGACGTGGCACTTGGTGCCATGGTCTAGTTGTGAGGTCTGTTGGAACAGGTTGGACTTGATGATCCTTGGGGTCTCTTCCAACCTTAGTTACTGTGATACTGTGATGATCTGGATGAGGGCATTGAGTCCATCATCAGTAAATTTGCAGACAACACCAAGCTGGGGGCAGGAGTTGATCCGCTGGAGGGTAGAGGGGCTTTGCAGAGGGACCTCGACAGGCTGGACAGATGGGCAGAATCCAACGGCATGAGATTTAACACATCCAAGTGCCGGGTTCTGCACATTGGCCACAACAACCCCATGCAGTGCTACAGGCTGGGGGCAGAGTGGCTGGAAAGCGGCCAAGCAGAGAGGGACCTGGGGGTGCTGGTTGATGGTAGGCTGAACATGAGCCTGCAGTGCGCCCAGGCAGCCAGGAGGGCCAATGGCATCCTGGCCTGCATCAGGAACAGTGTGGCCAGCAGGAGCAGGGAGGTCATTCTGCCCCTGTACACTGCACTGGTTAGGTCGCACCTTGAGTACTGTGTCCAGTTCTGGACGCCTCAGTTTAGGAAGGATGTTGACTTGCTGGAATGAGTCCAGAGAAGGGCAACAAAGTTGGTGAGGTGTTTGGAACACAAGCCCTATGAGGAGTGACTGAGGGAGCTGGGGTTGCTTAGCCTGGAGAAGAGGAGACCGAGGGGTGACCTTATTGCTCTCTACAACTACCTGAAGGGAGCTTGTGGACAGGCGGAGGTTGGTTTCTTCTCCCAGGCAACCAGCACCAGAACAAGAGGACACAGTCTCAAACTGTGCCAGGGGAGGTTTAGGCTGGTGGTTAGGAAGAAATTCTACACAGAGAGAGTGATTACCCATTGGAATGAGCTGCCCGGGGAGGTGGTGGAGTCACTATCATTGGAGGTGTTTAGAAGGAGACTTGATAGGGTGCTTGGTTTCATGGTTTAGTTGATTAGGTGGTATTGGATGATCGGTTGGATGCAATGATCTCAAAGGTCTCTTTCAACCTGGTCTATTCTATTCTATTCTATTCTATTCTATTCTACTGCTCCTATACCATGATTTCCATAACTTATTTCTCTCACAGCAAACTCTCTGAAACACTTGATTCCCTCATCTATTGTATCCCATTATTGAGGGTTCCATGTGAGGTCGTCCTTGGATGGCTGTCTCATTAGGACATCCAACAGAAGGCGTGCCTACAAGGAAACTCTACCAAGGCAACTGCCTAAATGCTTGTCAATTCCAGAATCTTTCATGAGTTCCCAACTGGGCCTCTGACTTGTTACCTACCATTAAAGCCCAAGCACCTGTGTCATAGCATCTTCCTAACTAGCTCATTATAGGTTCAGTGTCTCCTCTAATATAATCTTTTCTTTCATGCCTGGGTGCATTAGCTGATTGTATGTCATCATCATCCTCTTCATCATCCTGCTGTCCCCTAGACTCCCTGTTAAAATCTTGTACATGATCTTCTCAAGTTCAGAAGGACCTCCTTTGGTTCCTGATCTACTAGGACTCATACCCTGTCCTGCACCTCCATCATTCATTGGTGGTTTCACTAATCCAGCTAGATCTTTAAGACAGACTTTCTCTTCCTCATCAGAAGGATCCTTTTTCTTTTCATATGGAGGTGGGTTTGGATCTTGACCAGAAGGATCCTTTTCTTTAGGCTTCAGTTTTACTGGTGCTGCTTGGAAATTCACAGCGGGACCAGCAGAAACAGGAACAGCATCACCGGGCACTCTTTGGGACTTTGCTTCTGCCCCTGTTAGACACTTCCAGTCCATCTGCTGCGGGTGAAGGTCTCTCTGCCTCCTTAGCCTCGGTAATGGCCGCTGCCTGTAGTGCCTTTGATACTACTGCCGTTACTTTCTGTATCAGGAGGTCTTCTGGCACCTTTTCATATTATACCCTCTCTGAATCACAATTATCACAACACTGTTCTTCTACCTCAATGTTATGAGCAATTTTACCATACAGATCATTATTCAAGGTAGCACTTGCCTCTGCTGTTTGCTGTTGGGCAGGGGCTGATGGTGAAATTCCCAAGACTGCTGCTTTTATTGGCACAGCCGGGTCTGCCGCCACCACCGCCTTTACGGGTGCTGGCATGGGGTCTGTTGCTTTTACTGGCACCACTGCTGCTTGTTGTCAGGTAGGGATGCCATCGCAGCAGGGCTCTCTGATGATGTTGCGTGAACTAACAGCTCACCCCCTCCCCGATTTTTCATTCTTAGTCCCTGCCTGTGTCGGTAGGGGTTTAGTTTGCCGTGGTGGAGTATGCGCCAGAAGTACCCATATCACCTCATTATTCCATATTTCTGGATCAGTTAATGCCTCTTCCATGACACATATAGCAATGATATTCCAGAAATGCAGAGAGCATAGAATCTCAGAGGTCTTCCCAGAAGTCCTTTATTGCTGTGTTGTAGAAACCCCAGCATCACAGAGTCTTAGAGCCCCACTTACAGCAGAAGTCCCAGAAGACCTTAACAGATGAAGCAGCTAACAGAAGTCACAAGCATATCACTTGCAGCATCCCGAAACCAAAGCCCTAGCCAAATCCCTAACTGAAGCCCTAACCAAAGTGACTACTGCGCAGAGTGGCTGTTTATATACTCTGTTATCAATCACTTAACCAGCAAAATCCAACCACATATATAAGCTAAAATTTTTTCCCAAGAAGAGATGCCAGCATGTGAAGGAGGTGGCTTCTCCAGCATGTTCCAGTCAAAGGGTGCCAACATGAGGATGATGTTCTTGGCACACATGGAATATTATTGTTTTGCTCTACACAGTATGCTAAGGAATTGGTCAGCTAAGGAATCATGTACTCTGCATGCATTCAGCAGCTGCCCTTAGAACAGTGGCTGCAACAGAAATTGGCTTGGCAAGCACATCTGCCAAATCCTTCAGCACCCTTGGGTGTAGCCCATCTAGCCCTATTGCCTTGTGTGCTTCTAAGTGGTGCAGTAGACCACTGACCACTTCCTCATTTATTGTGATGACCTCATTCTGATTCCCCTTCCTGACTTCTAGGTCATGAGGCTGGGTGACCAGGGAACTGCTGGATCCATTGCTAAAGACCAAGGCAAAGTAAGCATTCAGCACCTCAGCCTTCTCCTCATCCTTAGTCACTATGTTTCTCTCTGCACTCAATAAAGGATGGAGATTTTCCCTAGTACTCCTTTTGTTGTTAATGACTTTATAGAAACATTTTTTATTATTCTTAATGGCTGTGGCTAGGTTGATCTCTAGCTGTGCTTTGGCTCTCCTAAATTTCTCCCTGAACGTCTTAAAGGATGAATTAAAAGCTTATCAAAGACTGGATACATTGCATCCACATGTGATGAAGAGATTATTAATTTATTAATATGAAATATGAATTATATAAATATTAATTTTATTAAAATTATTAATAACCAATGAATCACTATTTTATATACATATTCTAGTGCATGATTGTGAAATACATCCCATAAGTGGTTTAGTATTTATTATTTGGACTCAATTAGAATATTTACAGAATTACTTTCTATTCATATAACAAAGGGTGCAATTCTGCCACTTGTCCACCAGGTGGCGACTCTATGGGACACTGGTGGAAATCCTTAACTATATACAGCGATATTACAATGCGTCAGAGGTTACTCTGCTAGACGCGGGTGCTTTGAACTGAATGTTGAGTGGAAAGCATGGGGAAGATACACTGTGTCCTTTGTTTGTAGCAAGGCCAAGTTCTGGCAGACTGCTGTCACCAGGCTGGCTCCTAGGCTGGTCTGGACAGCAGGTTCCTTTTGCAGGACTCAAGAGGCTCCCTCTGGACGGCTGGAAGTGGTCCTGTGGGGTCAGCCCGGCAGGGAGTGGTCCTGTGGGATTGGCCTGGCAGGGCCGGTAGGGCTGGTCCCAGGAAGGGGTTTGCCCTCACAGAGTCAGCCCGCACGGCGGGGCGGGGCGACGGTTCCTGGTAGGCAGGCTCACAGATTTCTGATCTGGCATGGTGGCAGGCAGGGCTGGACCCAGTGGGATTGGCCCGGCAGCAATGGGCTTCGGGGCCGGCGAGGACAGCCCCAGGGAAGAGGTGTGGCTGTGCAAAGCAGTGGCTTCCCCTTTGCTTGGCTCAAAGGAGCGGGCGGGACCCTTATCGGAACGGTCCCGGCTTTGGAGCACAGGGCATGAACGGTGCTCTGGATTTCCCTGAGGTTCACAGGGCACGGAGCTGTGGAAGAAATGGCTCCTCTTCTCTCCCACAAATGGCGGGGTCACACAGGCATGCAGCTAAATGCTGGTCCTGCTCTGTGCGAGCGGGTACACATGCTTGGTGGCTTGTCAATCTGCTGCTTAAGGCTGAGGCAGACATTTGGACTGCTGGACTCAGCTAAGTCCCTTCCCCGGCAACTGGGTAGATCTTACCCTCGGGGGTCCAGTCCTCTTGAAGTCGGCTCTTCCGACTGGTGAGACTGGTAATACAATACTGTAGCTTCTCAGGGTCTCAGCATTGGTCCCTACTCTGGAGATACTCTCAGGGCTAAGGCTCAACAGGCCTGCCCAGATGCAGGCTTAATAGCAAGGCTATGGCATGAGCTCAGCCTAGAGCAAGGGGAGAGAACAAAGTGAAAGAGGGCAACAAATTGGGGTAATACTTATTTATAGGTTTCTTGAGGCTAGATTTGGTCAATGGGCACTCTTGTAAACAACCAGCTTCAGCCTATAGAAAGCATGAAACTAGAATTATACCCATACTTGGTATAAGCACAAGCATCCCATGTGATGGGTGCTTGCAGTAGTCTGTACCATCCTGGCCTTTGTTCCCCTCATGAAAGGAGGGGGAACTTGTCCACGTGCTGGGACAAGTTTCAGTATCTGGGCATAATTCTGGGCATAATGTGCCTTCACCACACCACAAGATGCCTTAAGGGCTGAATGGGTTTTTTCAGAGCATGCATCATACTGTAGAATATTCCAGAAGAGACCAAAAGGCCGGAACAAGAGCCCTATTATTGTCATTCACTTTGTTCAAGGACACCGAGAAAAGGTGCTTGGAATGGGAAAAGGGACTACTGTCCCTAACCAGGGCTGTAAAAGAAGCAGAGAAACTGCACACTTCACAAGACTTTGTGGCGCAAGGAACTTTTCCCCTTCTAAAACAAATCCTCAAGGGATCACCTCCACCAAAGGGAATAGCCCAGAAGGCCACAATAAGAAAGTGGTATGCCTATGCCTATCTGGAGGGAATTGGACAGCTATTGCAATTGAAAGAGGATCCAACAAAGGTTTCCAAATTGCAACAGTCTGTAAACTCAGACTAAGTTCTGTTAGGTCAGTCCTACAAGCCTTCTCCAATTAAGGAAACACCGGAAGTCACCACGGACTTGAGTACAGAAGGAGTGTGGTTCACAGATGCCTCCTCCCACCTTGTGGGATCCCAGTGGCATTACAAAGCCACAGCATTGGAGATTGGCATGGGCAAGATGGTCACAGAAGGCGGTGAAGGCAGTGCACAGCTAGAAGAGTTACGTGCACTCATTCTGGCTGTAGAGAATGGCGCTATGGCCCTCCACACGGATTCCTATGCCACCTTTAAAGGGGCCACTTAATGGATCTGTCAGTGAGAATCCAACCAGCGGGAAATAGGCCACACCAAAGTCTGGAGGGCTGAGGACTGGCAAAATATGTTAGAAATAGGCCGGTCCAGACACATTGACTGAAGGCCAACCGTCCAAATCAAGCCCCAGCCCAACATATCAGACTGGATAAGACTCTCTGGAGTACCTGGCAAATTGATTATGTTGGTCCCCTGAAGCCATCACACAGCAAAAGGTACATTCTGGTAAGAGTACAAGTGGTTTCAGGATTAACCATGGCCACAGCTACCAGTACTGCCATAGGAGCTCAAACAACTGAAACTCTAAAACAATGGTTCAGTGTCTTGCCTATGCCTAAGTGTATCCAAAGTGACAATGGATCACAGAATCACAGAATGCTAGGGGCTGGAAGGGACCTTGAGAGATCATCTAGTCCAACACCCCCCCACCCCCCCCACCCCACCCCCGACAAAGCAGGATCACCTATACCAGATCACACAGGAACTCATCCAGGCGGGTCTGGACTATCTCCAGAGAGGAAGACTCCATAACTCCCCTGAGCAGCCCATTTCAGTGTTCTGTCACCCTCACAGGGAAATAATTCTTCCTCCTGTTTCCATGGAACCTCCTATGCCTCAACTTCCACCCATTGCCCCTTGTCCTGTCATTGGACATAGCTGAGAAGAGCCTGGCTCCATCCTCTTGGCACTCACCCTTTACATATTTATAAACATTAATGAGGTCACCCCTTAGTCTCCTCTTCTCCAAGCTGAAGAGCCCCAGCTCCCTCAGCCTATCCTTGTAAGAAAGATGTTCCACTCCCTTAATCATTTTCGTGGCTCTCCGCTGGACTCTTTCAAGCAGCTTCCTGTCCTTCTTGAACTGAGGGGCCCATAACTGGACACAATATTCCAGAGGTGGCCTCACCAGGGCAGAGTAGAGAGGGAGAAGAACCTCTCTCGACCTACTGACCACACCCCTTCTAATACAACCCAGGATATCATTGGCCTTCATGGCCACAAGAGCACATTGCTGGTTCATGGTCAACCTTCCATCCACTAGGACCCCCACATCCTTTTCCCCTTCACTGCTCTCCAGCAGGTCAGTCCCCAACCTATACTTGTACATGGGGTTGCTCTTTCCCAGGTGCAAGACTCTACACCTGCCCTTGTCGAACTTCATTAAATTTCTCCCTGCCCAACTCTCCAGCCTGTCCAAGTCCTTCAGAATGGCAGCACAACCCTCTGGTGTGTCAGCCACTCCACCCAGTTTGGTGTCATCAGCAAACTTGCTGACAGTGCAGTCGGTGCCCTCATCCAGGTTGTCGATGAATATATTGAGCAGCACTGATCCCAGTACTGACCCCTGAGGGACTCCACTAGATACAGACCTCCAACTAGACTCTGTCCCATTGACCACAACTCTTTGACTTCTTCCCTTCAACCAGTTCTCAGTCCACCTCACTACCTGATCATCCAGACCACACTGTCTCAGCTTAGCTGCAAGGATGCTGTGGGAGACAGTGTCAAATGCCTTACTGAAATCAAGTTAAACCACATCCACCGCTCTACCATCATCTATCCACCTGGTTATGTCCTCATAAAAGGTTGGTCAAACATGATTTCCCTTTGGTAAAGCCATGTTGACTGCCCCTAATGACCCTCTTGTCCTTGAGATGCCTAAGGACAGTGCCGAGGATAAGTTGCTCCATCAGCTTTCCAGGGATAGAGATGAGGCTGACCAGTCTATAGTTACCTGGGTCCTCCTTCTTACCCTTTTTGGAGACTGGAGTGATATTTGCCCTCCTCTAGTCCCCAGGCACCTCTCCTGTCCGCCATGACTTACCAAAGATGATGGAGAGTGGTCTGGCAATCACCTGCGCCAGATCCCTCAGCACCCTTGGCTGCATCCCATCATGACCCATTGTGGTGGGTTGAAAATCACCCCCAACATAAAATTGCCAGACCAGCTCAGTGGAAGCGAATGAAGCTGTATTTACAAGCAAAACTACAATCTAAATATGAAATGCAATGAATACGTACAAAATATACAATATTTACATATATGTACAATTTACAAACAGCACAAGAAACCCCCTGGACAAACCAGGGGGCTACTAATAGCTTCCCCACTCCCTGCTCCCTTGCCTACCCCCCTGTACATGGGACAAGAGAAAGAGCAGAGAGTTGCTGTTAGTTACTTAACCACAACAAGAACGCATTCAAAGTCAGCAAAGCCAGCAGAAGCCAGAAGTTAGCATATATGCTAGAGTGAGGAAGCCAAAAAATAAAGTTAGTTTATACAAACCAACTTTGTTAGTAGTCTTTCCAATGGGATTATTTAGAACTTATCATTATTTTTCTTTTTACATCCAATAGTAATTTATTTACATTCTACTACTTTCTGTTCAAGAGCTGTGGAAAATTTTCCAGGCACAGCCTAAAAATACCACACCCATGGATTTATGGATGTCCATATGACTTAACTGTTCTCTAACCCAGTCCTCATCAACCAAGGAAAATTTCTCCTTTGTCCTGTCTTTCTCTGGGGCCTCGGGTTCCTGAGGATAGCCTCCAGCAGTATAGACGGAGACAAAGGAGGCATTTAGCAACTGTGCCTTCTCTGTGTCCTCTTGTCACCAAGGCACCTACCTCATTCAGCAGTGGGCCTGCATTGCCTCTGGTCTTAGCCTTTTTTGCAATATATTTGAAGAAGCCATTTCTGTTGTTGACCTCCCTCGCAAGGCTGAATTCCAAGGAGGCCTTAGCCTTCCTAGTAGCCTCCCTACATCCTCTGACAACTGTCTTATACTCCTCCCAAGTGGCCATCCCCTCCTTCCATAATCTGTGGACTCTCTTCTTCCACCCGAGTTTGCTTAGCAATTCCCTACTTAACCATGCAGGTCTCCTGGCTCCCTTTCTCGATTTCCTACTCTTTGGGATGCTCTGAACTTGAGCTTGGAAGAAGAGGTCCTTGAATGTTAACCAACTGTCTTGGGCCCCTTTGCCTTCTAGTACCTTGTCTTATGAGATTTCCCTTAGCAATTGCCTGAAAAGGCCAAAGTTGGCCCTGCTGAAATCCAATGTTGTAATCCTGCTTGATACTTTCTTCCTACCACTAAAGATCCTGAACTCCACCATCTTGTGGTCACTGCAGCCAAGGCTGCCCTCAACCTTCACTGCTTCAACCAGTCCCTCCTTGTTGGTGAGTATCAGGTCCAGTAATGCTCCTCTCCTAGTTGGTTCCTCCACCATTTGCATCAAGAAATTATCATCAATGTACTGGAGGAACCTCCTGGACTGTGGATGGCTGGCTGTGTAGGCCTTCCAGCAAATATCTGAGTAGTTAAAATCCCCCATGACAACCAGGGCCTGTGATTGTGAGGCTGCTGTCAGATGCTTTTAGAAGGCCACATCAACTTCCTCATCCTGATCAGGTGATCTGTAATAAACACCCACAACAGTATCACCCATGCCAGCCTGCCCCTTAATACACACCCACAAACTCTCAACTCACCCCTCATCCACCCCTGGGCTGAACTCAACACGTTCTAGTTGCTCTCTCACATAGAGACCACCACCACCACCACCTTGCTCAGCTGACCTATCTTTCCTAAAAATGACATAGCCATCCATGACCACATTCTAGTCATGTGAGCTGTCCCACCATCTCTCTGTAATTGCCACTGGATCATAACCCCTTGACCACACATGGATTTCTAACTCCTCCTGTTTATTCCCCATGCTGCATGCGTTGGTGTACAGACAGCACAGGGAGCGAGCTGAGCACACCCATTCTACCGGGGGGGGGGGTGGGGGGGTGGGGGTGGGGGTGGTGTGGTGGTCCACATTAATACTAGAACACTGCCCCACTGGTGTAAGCCCAGCAACAACCCCACCCCTCCTCAACTTCACTTCACTTCACTGCAACCACATTACGAGACTGGGCTCAAGGTGAAGGGGTTAAATGGGTGTTCCATACCCCATATTACCCACAGGCAAATGGTATTGTTGAAAGGACAAATGGTCTCATCAGAAAACACACAATTGTCTCCCGAAACAGCTTGGACACACGATTGGCCCAGGCAGTTTTTATCATCACTAACCAATAGGGAATTTATGGAAGCCCTGAAAGCAAAGCATTTTGTCCTATTGAACCGATAATAGGTACTAATCACGTACCAAACTGGCCAAAAGGTAAATCCCCATCCCAGATACAGGTGGGCCAACCTGTACTGGTAAAGCTACCACCCATTGGCATTGTGCCCATGACGCTGGCCAAACCCAGAGGCTGATAGGCCTGGGATGCCCTGGATGGGAATGGGAAGACACACCGCATCAGTGTATGGTGGATAGTCCCTGATTATTAACTGTAAAGCCTGGTTTCTTTACACTGCAGACAGTTTTGTCTCCTTACAGGACAGAAACCACATTAAAGACAGGGTTCCAGTGAAGCAAGCAGCACCTAGGAGAATGAAGACTCACTCCTCAGTGAAGAACACACATCAATGTGGTGGTAATTGAGACCACCATATTGATCCTGAACGCAATTCTGTATGCGTATCCTGAGTATGTTACTTCAGAGAAAGGACTCAGAGCAATTGATGTTCTATTACTGGACTCGACTCAGAGCAATTATTGCTCCACCAGGATTGCCTTAGTTATGTAGAGTTGTCCGTACATTGTTGTACGTGATTGCTATGTTCATTGTCTCATTCTGTAGCAATTTTATTGCGTGTATTGTACGTGGAGCCCTAGGTTAAAGGTACTCATAGGTTCTGTACTGGAAAAGGATAATCCACAAGGAGCACAAAACAAACCTTACTAAACTGCAACGCGTTTTAACTTTGGAGGCAAGAGGTGACAGTCCACCACTCCAAGGACTCATGACTAATTTTGTGTTGGAACGCCAACGGAGTGGAATGTGGCAGTACATCCAAACGCCTTCCTCCCCTGGTGGAGATGGGATGGGGGAAAACAGAGAAGCGTGGGAAAAGGGAGGAGAGGGAAAGCACCTCCCCCTCCCCGAAGCTGTGGTCGGTGGACACACATGGGTCCTTCCCCCCAAAGCCAAATGTGAGGCACAGACCCCTGTGCCGGGGCAAGCCTGGGCATATTTAAGCAGGGATATGCTTTCTGGTACCATTTACAACAACAAATTAGTATGGGTGTTTAAACCAACAAAGTTGGTGAGGGGCTTGGAACACAAGCCCTATGAGGAGAGGCTGAGGGAGCTGGGGTTGCTTAGCCTGGAGAAGAGGAGGCTCAGGGGAGACCTTATTGCTCTCTACAACTACCTGAAGGGAGGTTGTGGACAGGCGGAGGTTGGTTTCTTCTCCCAGGCAACCAGCACCAGAACAAGAGGACACAGTCTCAAGCTGCACCAGGGGAGGCTTAGGCTGGAGGTTAGAAAGAAATTCTACACAGAGAGAGTGATTGCTCATTGGAATGGGCTGCCCGGGGAGGTGGTGGAGTCACCATCAGTGGAGGTGTTCAGGAGGAGACTTGATAGGGTGCTTGGTTGAATGGTTTACTTGATTAGGTGGTGTTGGATGATAGGTTGGACACAATGATGTTGAAGGTCTCTTCCAACCTGGTCTATTCTATTCTATTCTATTCTATTCTGTTCTATTCTATATGGGTGAGCTACAGAGCACTCACTCTCTCTTTCTTGGGTTTTGCCCTCCCCACACGTGTAGAATAAGCGTCCACAGTTCCAGGATAACAAGAGACACCAGAGGAATTCCCACAACTGGCAAACAGCATTGTGAGTAAATTGGAATATTTCTAAGTCTCCAGGAAATACCTGCCTCTTGTTAATAGGGGTAACATACTGCTTTTGGTTTTATCTTTTCCAAATACTGTTTTCTCAAACTATTTGTAACTATTCCTATATTCTGAAGATATTCTTCAACTGAACATAAGAACCTGTATGTTGAGGAATGGCTTGCAAAGACATGGTTCTATGGAACAACGGTTTGAACTGAGTATGTAGGCCAGACTCCATCTTGTTGTTTACTGCTCACAGTAAGCTAGTGTGTTGATGCAGCCAGGCCGCCATGACCTTGTAGCTGTGCTTGCAGCTGCCTGCAAAGGATAACAGGACACCAAAGCAAGGTCACTGCGCCCTTACAGGCGATAACAAGTAAAGAAGAATGTAAAACAGAATTCTTGTGACTATCTCATCAGGATGGGAAAGCAGGATGTTTAACCACAGAAGGTGGGGGCCGGCAGCTAGGCTACTGTATATAAGAAGTGTCTGATGCTCAATAAAGTTGGATTTTGTGGATCATATTGATCGTTGGCGACCCCTTCTTGCGACAAGTGGTGCCCGAACAGGGACCCCACAGAGAGGATTCGACCCCACAGAGAGGGTCATAGACTCACAGAGAAGTCTGAAGAAGTTCCTCGAGGACTAGGTGTACGTTCATGAGCACGGAGGCAAGAAGCCGGCCCGGGATAGCAGTACCGGAGGCTGATCACTCGGACAAAGAGAAGGAGGACAGCCTGGGAGCCGAAGACTCTGTAGACCTGGAACTGCTGATCTAGAGACTGTGCGCACAGGTACTAACGCTAATATGGGCAGGCAGGCAGCGTATTATTTAAGTGCTTTTTAGAAAAGCGAAATATTAAAGGCATTGATTTAAAGAAAGAATTAGAGCCTTTGTTAGAATATGCTGAGAAGTTGGGATATTTTAAAGATCCCAACAATGTTTTTGATAGAACACTGTGGAAGGAATTAGGACAAGATTTATGGATGCAAAGTATAGATGATGATAAGGTTGCTAAGAAGAATAGTAAGCCATGGAGAGTGGTTATGGTAACACTTGATCAGCATGCTGCAGAACAAAAAGCTGCTATTCAGGCACGGCAAAAATTACAACCAAATGGGGAAGAGGAGCAAGGGGCAGAGTCGGCAGGCCGACGGCAAACTCGGGCGGGCCGGCATCGGCGGGCCTGAAGAAAGGAGCAGCGGACACCGGTGGGTAACGGATCGCGGCAGTGAAGTTCGCGGACGTCGGTGAATATGGAACAAGAGGTAGCGCTCTCCTTATTTCAATGCTTTTTAGAAAAGCGTAAGGCGCAGATATCGCCCAAAGTAATTCCTGGGCTTTTGGCCCATGGATCCGCTTTAGGGTATTTCCCTAGCGGAGAAACTTGTTTGGAGAGACTATGGAAACAGACTGTGGGACTGTGTCACTATCAAGCTGCAAAAGCTGTGGCAAGAATGCATAAACTGTATTAAAAAATATAAACTAGAACAGCAAATGGCTGCTGCAGTTACAGCAAAGTTGTCAGGACGAGTTGCAGCCGGACGATGTGTTTCAAAGTATCGACCGATCGACCGGGGCTGCCCCCGATACATCTTGCGGCGGCCACATCGCGTTTTACCAGCCACCACCACTGCTGTCTGCACCCAGCAGGGAAAAAGCCGAGAAAAGCGAGGAATTCAAACAGCGCCGACTTTGCTTTACGGCCCCTCTGAGTAACAGCGGAGCGCTTGGGGGGCTCGCGGTGACAGCATTCTTACCACCACACCCCGCCCACCAGCCCTGCCGGCCCCCGCGGATACCGACGGCTCCAACCAAGGCAGTACCGACTGAAGCACCACTGATACCGGCAGCACTGACAGCAGCAGCAGCCCAGCGGTGGCCGCTTGCCTGGCCCCCGCCCCTTTCCCCCGCAGAGGCTCGCACCAGCGACCCCCCTTCCAGTGGCTTTAGCCGCAATTCTGCTTTGATTTAAAGCAACAGTGCTAGTTTTCTCATTTCTGGTTGTAATGTCTTTCAGAGATTTGCTATTTAGAGTTTTGCTAAGCTTTTGTAATAAGAACGATGAATGGTATGCATTTAGTACTTGTGGGTAATTAATGCATAGTGGTTGTACTGAGGTGTGAGTACTTAGTGATGAATTCATCTTGTGAGATTTTCTTTTGGTTCGAACCTTCTTGTCTTTGTTTTTGTGTCTGCCTAGGCATTTCAAAGGAGCTCCATGTAATATTGTAATAATGTTAAGGTTTGTAGTGAATAGGTATTAATTTTCAACGGTATTCTTTAGCTAATGCAACGTCTTTAGATTTCCTTCTTAGACATAGAGTACAAAAAATACAAAAAAAAAAAAAAAAGAAAAAAAAAAAGAAAAAAAAGGGGGGTGAACAAAAAAGGTAACAAATGCAAAGAACAAGAAATTTTAAAATGGTAAACAAAAAAGGTAACAAGTGCAAAGAAAAAGTTTAAACATACAAAATATAACAAAGGTACAAAAACTCTGGATGAATTATCAGGACAGGGCAGGTATGAACAAATGGAATTGCAAGCTCGTATTGCTCCGGTTAGATTAGAAGCATCAGTAACCATTGCAAAAATGGCTTTGGACACAATTAGGGATAATAATCAGTCTCCTCATTATATGTCAATTAAGCAAGGAAAAAACGAACCTGTAGAAAGCTTTGTTGACAAGCTAGTGACCACATTAAAGGCAGCACAGGTTGGGGATCATATTCATGAGCCAATTTTGAAACAGTGTTTAATTCAGAATGGTAATGTGCAGACAAGGCAAGTGATTAGTACACTAGGACCTGCCTGGGAAGTAGCAGAATTGTTGGAAAAGGCACTGAATCTTCCAGATGGTCCTGTGGCAATGTTAGTAGAGGCAGTAAAAGATCTAAAGGTAGGATTAGAGGAACAAGCGAAAGGGGTAGTGCAGTCGAATCAGCAAGTAATGGCTGCTTTAGTGCCTTTGCATACATCTCAAAGAAGGCAGCAACGGTCCAATGATCGGCCAGCAAGCAGGCTGCAATGCTATCGCTGTGGAAATACAGGACATATGCGCAGAAATTGTCGGGCCCAGAATGTATGGTGCCAGAAATGCAAATCTAACACGCACAATGCTGCTGCTTGCCGTGATTCGGGAAACGTGACACAGAACGCGAGAGGTCACCGCATGATGACACAAATAGTAACCGGCTCTCAACAGCGATCAGGTCTCAGACCAGCAACTGCCGGCAGCCTCGTATTGGACCTGGCAACAGCAATAGAAGTCACCCTGATTGACAAAAAGCCACAAAGGATCAGAACAAATGTATATGGACCTATAAGAATTAATGGACAGGTGGTTGGTTGTCTATTGATTGGTAGATCATCTGCATCGATGTCTGGAATACAAGTGTTAGCAGGACTGATAGATGCAGACTATACAGGAGAGATTCAGATAATGGTACAGACTTTGTTTCCACCTCTTGTTATTCCATCACAAAGTAAAATAGCGCAACTGATACCCTTGCCACAATTGACAGCAGGATTGCAGCCTTGTAATCGCTTGGACAGAGGAGATGGGGGCTTTGGATCCTCCACGGCTCCTTTGGCACTGTTGACGGCCTCAATGGAGAAACGGCCACAGATGGAGGTCACGGTGGAATATCAAGGACAAATCAGAAAGCTCACCGCTCTTCTAGATACCGGAGCAGATGTGACAGTGATCTCAAAGCACTGTTGGCCTAAATCCTGGCCGTTGACCACTGCAACGGCCTCGCTGTCGGGAGTGGGTGGTATCACGGTTGCAGAGACATCACCACCAGTCAGAGTCACTTGTGATGGAAAGACAATGACAATAGCATGTTCTTTGTTACCGTTACCTAACCCTGTCCAAATGTTGATTGGAAGAGACGTATTGCAGCAGATGGGAGCTGTGTTGACAACAAAAAACGTCTAGTAGCGGTCATTGCATGGACTTTCCTGATTCAACTACAGTGGACAACAAATGAGGTCGTTTGGATCGAGCAGTGGCCACTGAAAGAGGAAAGTCTCAAAGCAGCTCATCAATTAGTACAGGAACAGCTTCAACAAGGACACTTAAAACCATCAACTAGCCCTTGGAATACACCAATATTTGTGATTAAGAAGAAATCAGGAAAGTATAGACTGCTGCATGACTTGAGAGCAGTCAATGATCAAATGCAGTCTATGGGGGCATTACAACCGGGATTGCCTAGTGCCTCTATGCTCCCGGAATCATGGCACCTGTTGGTAATAGACTTGAAAGACTGTTTCTTCACCATCAAGTTACACGAACAAGACACTTGTCGATTTGCATTCACTTTACCTTCTATTAATCGACAAGAGCCAGCGCAGCGCTTTGAATGGACTGTATTACCACAAGGCATGAAGAATTCTCCGACGCTCTGCCAATTGTACGTTGCAGTAGCGTTACAGCCACTGCGCCAAAAGTGGCAGCATGTGTTTATATACCATTATATGGATGATATTCTGTTTTGCCAGCAACAGCCATTTGAACAACAACAACTAGCTGAGATTCAACAGGAAATGGAATCTATGGGATTAAGAGTTGCAACCGAAAAGATTCAATGTGAAATCCCAATCCAGTATCTTGGGTGGACCATCACGGAACAACAAATCAGTCCACAAAAGTTATCACTGAACACTGAGATGCAGACTTGAAATGATGTACAGAAATTTATGGGAGACATTCAATGGTTAAGGCCTGTTGTAGGCATTACTAATGATATGTTAGAACCATTAAGGCCCTTGTTAAAAGGATCAGATCCAACAACCCCAGTGTCAGTCTTAACAGACCAGGCAGAAGCCATTGATGTAATAGTACAACAAGTTTTACAAGGCGTGGTATCACGGAGGGTTTTGGATTTGCCTATTGATATAACAATTGTCATGGGTAAACAACACCTAGTTGGGGCGTTAACTCAGTGTGTTAAGAAAACGGGGAAGACTGTCCGTACTATAGTTTTAGAATGTATATTTCCTCCGTTACAACCAAAAAGAACAATTCAACAAAAAATTTTGATTTTGGCAGACTTGATTAAGACATGTCGACTACGACTTAGTAGTATTGCAGGTTGTGCACCTGGCACTATTTATGTGCCAATAAAGCAACCTGATCTGGATTGGTTCTTGATAAACTGTATGGAGTTAGCAAGTGCATGTCTTGATGATGGTGTGCCAATTCGGGCGGCACCTTTCCTCCTGCTTGGAGGAATCCCATTGCCTAGGACTCTAGAAGGTAGGGGGATCCCAAGAGAGCTGGTTAATATTCAAGTATCACTTCCTCCAAGTTCAAGATAGGTGCATTCCTTTGGGGGAAAAAAAACAATCAAGTAGAGGAAGGAGACCTGCATGGATGAGCAAGGAGCTGCTGAAAAAAGCCATGTGGAAGAAAGAAGCTCACAGTATGTGGAAAAGGGACCAGTCACTTGGGAGGAATATAGGAACGTTGTCAGGGTACGTAGGGATGCAACAAAGAAGGCCAAAGCATTCTTGGAAATAAATCTGGCAAAGTTTGTGAAAGACAAGAAGGGCGTCTTCAAATACATGAGTGGCAAATGGAAGAACAGGGAAAATGTGGGTGGGAGCCCTGGTGACAGAGGATGCAGGGAAGGTAGAGTTACTGAATGCTGCCTTGTTGTATGTGATTGCAATGTTCATTGTCTCATCCTATAGCGATTTATTGCATGTGTTTTAGGCGGTAAAGGTACTCATATGTTCTGTACTGGAAGTGATAATCCACAAGGAGCACAAAACAGACCTTAATAAACTGCAACCCGTGGAGCCAGGATGGAGGGGAAACAGAGAAGTGTGGGAAAAAGGAGCAAGGGGGAAGGCACCTCCCCCTCCCCAAGGCTATGGTCAGTAGATGCAGATGGGCCCTTCCCCCCAAGCCACACATTCAGCACAGACCTCCGTGCCAGGGCATGCCTGGGCATGGTAATCAGTTTCTGCCCTTTTGGCTTTTGGAATACGCTTTCTGGTAGCATTTACGACAGCAATTAGAATAGGTGTTTAAATGGGTAAGCTGTGTGTAGATTAAGCAGACACAGTTACAGGATGATTTTCCAATTAAAAGAGACACCAGAGGAATTCCCACAATCAGCAAACAGCATTGTGAGTAAATTGGAATATTCCTAAGTCTCCAGGAAATACCTGCCTTTTGTCAGCAGGGGTAACACACTGCTTTTGGATTTATCTTTTCCAAATACTGTTTTCTCAAACTATTTGTAACCATTCCTATATTCTGAAGATATTCTTCAACTGAACATAAGAACCTGTATATATATTTCGTAACTTTTGTATATAGTTAGGTGCGTGGTGGAGCTAAATTAATAAATAATTTGTAATTTTTTAAAATTAATTTCCCATCTCACCCTTTTCATTTGTAACAGGGTCTGGCCATCCAAACAGTTTTTGACCCAGCAAAGAGTGTGCCTGTCCAGACCATGGGCTGCCAGTTTGTCCAAGATGATGCTGTGGAGAACTGTGTCAAAGGCTTTACTGAAGTCCAAATAAACAACATCCACAGCCTTTCCCTCATGAACCATGCAGGTCACCTTGTCATAGAAGGAGATCAAGTTTGTCAAGCAGGACCTGCCCTTCATGAACCCATGCTGACTGGGCCTGATTCCCTGCTTCTCCTTGATGTGCCTCATGGTGGTCTTCAAGATGATCTGCTCTATGACCTTCCCTGGCACCAAAGGCAGACTGACAGGTCTGTAGTTTCCTGGATCCTCCCTACAGCCTTATAAATTGTTGGCGCCTCCAGTCAGGTGGAACTTCCCCAGTCAGCCAGAACTGCTGACAGATGATAGAAAGGGAGCTGCCAGCTCCTTCAGAACCCTTGGGTGTATCCCATCTGGCCCCATAGACTTGTGTGTATCTAAGTGGCAGAAC